>NC_090173.1:28039409-28366492 GCF_024679245.1 Pseudorasbora parva
TTACATAAATCCTGTCCAATTTTAATCAACTGTCATTTTCACCCCGATTGCAAGTCCTCTTTGTTCAGCCTTACTAGGGACGCTGGACTGACACCGGACAGCAAGTGGTGCGAAGTGATGCGATGCGCCAAAAGACAAAAGAACCCATTATATTCAGTGATGTTGTCTAAACTGGACTCGGCGCAATGCGAGCAGCAAACTGATACCTTGTTCTATATATGATGTACATGATGGACAAATGCTTTAGAACAGGCACTTTGTCAAGTCCAGTGTAGACATCCTTTAGCTGCTGCAATGGCTGCTGGCTACAGGCATGCTACACATGGTTCAGACATTAGGGGTGTAATGGTACACAAACCGGTACAGGGATTCCGGTGCGGTGCACGTGTGTACCGAACAGTACGAATGCAACCCATAACAGTTAACAGTAGGCTTGTTTTACCAAGAAACATACTTCATACCGAGTTCCCACACAAACATATTAAGTATTCTGTTAATTTTATCATGGAAATTAAACGATAAATGCCTTTTGGCACTCTTAAATGTGGCATGACACAGATCACTGTATATGCACATCAGTTCGGAATGAATGAATAAATATGAATCAACATCTAAAGGTATGTTGAGGATACATTACAGTTTACTGAAACGTTTCATATGTCATGTAATCAATCAATGTTTCAACTGTGGAAAGACGTCAATAAAACAGCTTGCAAACATTGTCACAGCATATTTACCTCAGGCAAGTCCACAGCTGGTTAGTTCACCATTGACATGAACTCTAGCTAAATATATGTACTATACTATAGTAGCCTATATATTCATTACATTCTACTTACCCCGTTAGTGATGTCTTGATTATTTTATTTCAGTTTAAATTAATCTGTCATGGAAATGACAGCCACTGTCTAAAAATGATTATATTTCAACAACTTATTTGGAGTAAAAACATAATTGTATAATTCGATTTAGTTAATTTAATGCAAAAACTGCCTTGTTTGAAGTTTACATGTTTGGGATAGTGTTATTTGAGTGTTGATTATTATATCTAGAAATAAATAGCTACTGAATTTAGGCTAATTTAGGCTGTTGTTATATTATAGGAATGCGCAAGTAAGGGCTCCCTATTTAGTTTACATTTTACAGTATTAGCAGAGATACTTTTTTATTATCTTTAAAGGTGCACTATGCAACTTTCCCTGGAAGGGCGCCTATTCAAAACAAATGCGTAGTTTGATGACGCAAAGTGTGAGCGCAGCATCTTGGGACATGTGGTCTTCACCTAAAAATAGGACTCGGGCAGAAATCACGTTCATGCATGTGGTTATTAATGTTACTGTAGTGTGAAGCAGAGCAGGACCGAGTGTTGTGGAGCTGAGCACAGCTGCTGGAGCGATTATTATACAAATACCCGCCTCACGAATACTGGGACTTTTATTATGACGGGACGGGACACATTTGCCGGGCGCCCGCACTGATCCGCTCTTCTGGTTATGATTATGAGGTAATGCAGCTCTGTTTATCATATTAGGCCCCATTTACACTGCATGGTTCAAGTGACCCAATTCCGATTTTTTTCCTCTCATGCGGCACAGATCGGATATGACATGTGAACGTGTAAGCAGTAAAAAAATGCATGAATTCCGATATCCTCAGATCGGATTCAGGCCTCACTCATATGTGGTAATAAATCCGATATGATTCGGATGTGTGCATATCGTACGTCATTGATAAAAGGACGGATTCGAATGACGTCAACTCAGGTGGACAATGAACTGCGATCCAGTGTTGCCAAGTCTGCGGTTTTCATGCGGAATTGGGCTACTTTAACACAATTTTGAGTTGCAATTGGATCCCTTCAAGGGCTCTCCTCCTTTTCTCCGTCTTAAGAGAGAAATGTTTTGCCGACTTTAAAGATGTGTGGAACAGTGCAGACAGCAAAACATTGTGCAATCATTTTGTCCACGTCCAATCGCATATCGCGCTGTTTTACTTCCTTTCACCGGTTAAGAACGTCTTGGGCTGTTTTCCCAGTGTACAGTGTAAATGCAAATATCGGATACGGGTCGCTTTTGAAAAGATGATGTAAGCGGGTCGTCAAAAAAATCGGATATAGTCACCAAATCGGAATTGTGCATCAAGACCTGCAGTGTAAATGCAGCCTAAGATACATTTAAGTGTGTTGAAAATGATGTTATGACGTTACTCCGTGCGTTCACTTGTTCACACTGCTAAGAGTAAAGCGCTCCTGCCAAATAAAACCCGAAACACAGGGTAGCGCAGATATGACGCAATTGACAGGCGACTTCCTCAAACGCTATGCTGAAACATCCCCGTCCTTAGTTAAAATAGCAATTTTCTCTCAATTTACAAATAGTTGGAAACATTTGGGATGGTAAATGGACTGCATTTATATCGCGCTTTTATCCAAAGGGCTTTACATTTTGCCTCACATTCACCCATTCATACACCGACAGCGATGTCAGCCATGTAAGGTGCCATCCAGCTCGTCGGGAGCAGCTGGGGTTAGGTGTCTTGCTCATGGACACTTCGACACTTGGTCAGGTGGAACCGGGGATTGAACCACCAACCTTCTGGTTTGTAGACAACCTACATGAACCACTAAGCCACTGCCGCCCCATATTCAACTGAACAAAATATATAACTCCGGCCTAGTGGTTTTTGGATATTTTAGTGCAAAAATACTACATAGTGCACATTTAAGGAACTTTTAGTTATAATTTAATTAATTTAAGGACAGACACAATTTGTACTGTAGACCACTGTTTAAAAACAAAACCAAAAAAAAAATTGAACATTTAGCTTTCTCGCCCCTGCTGTACCAAACCGTATCTTCAAAACCGAGGTGCGTACCGAACTGTCCATTTTGTGTACCGTTACACCCCTAGTATATATGAAAACTATTCACTGAAACTTTCTTTCTGAAACTGAGTATCACTGCAAACCTTTATTTTCAGGAGTGTAGATGCCAATAAAGAATCTTTATTTTTGAGAGTGTGGATCTATGGATATTAGACAGTGATACGACATTGTCGGGACTCGGGTTGTGTGAGGTTACCACAGTTATGAGGTAGCCAAGCACTATACGTCACATGTATTTCACACTTTATGGAAATTGATTTGTAATAAAACAAGAGAAGCCCCTCAAGCCTGTGAGATGGTATCTGTGAACAAAGGGAAGCTGTGATGGTGTGAAGAGCTCATGATGCAGTAGATCTGCTCTGGTTTTGAAATAGCTCTGGAGAGCAGATTCACGCCGCAAGCGCTGGTTTTATTATCAGGCCAAATTTGTTTCAGATAACGCTGTTTTGTTTGAACATATGTTGAAACCAAAGGGTCTGAGCAGAACAAGTTTAGTATGTATTTTAGTATGTTGTTGTTTTTTTGTGTTCTCAATGCTTAATATTGGCTTTGTATATGCTCTGTCTGGAATTGGACTGATATAAAAAGATATTTCGAGCTTTTTCTTTCCTTTATGGCTGTTTAACTGGGGCGAATAGAAAAAATGATAACGATTATCTGATAAGACATCATCGTAGTCATATAAAAGAGGTAACAATGGTTTTAAAATGGCAATATGTTTTGAAAAGGAAAATTCTGCCATATTAAATGACTTTAAATGGATAAGATGTCCCTGATTCATTTTTGACTGTAACGGGAGTCTATGCAGCTATGTTTTGCATTTGCTTTGAAAGGAGGTCTGTACTACCTGTTGAAAACATAGTTCATTCTTTTTGGGAAAAAAAGAAAAGAGAAATTTGATAATTGAAATAGAAATATTTTGTAACATAAATGTCTTAACAGTCACTATTAATCAATGTAATGCATCCTTGCCATATAAAATTAGGCCATATAAATGTATTTTTTGTTTTACCACTCAAACTGTAATTTTTGCTGTTTGAGATCACTTATTTAAATCAAAGGTGTAGCTCGATGGTGCCTTGATTTTGGGAAATCATGGGAGTTGTTGTATTCACCTCTACATCCGATGGAAAAGAATCCGACAGGACTCGACTCAGAAATCATATTCATGGATGAGCAAATGTATTAAAGATTTCTTTACGTTACTGTAGCTTACTGTTGCTTACTGGACT
The DNA here is from genome assembly GCF_024679245.1 of Pseudorasbora parva. Taxonomy (NCBI): domain Eukaryota; kingdom Metazoa; phylum Chordata; class Actinopteri; order Cypriniformes; family Gobionidae; genus Pseudorasbora; species Pseudorasbora parva. Next base: position 28,043,525 of record NC_090173.1, read on the forward strand.
CTAGTATAAAGCAGGGTGGGGCTGAAACCCATTAGAGCGGAACGAGGCCGCTGGAGCGATTGCTAATGAGAGACAAGTGTGAGACACGGCTCAAGAGCATAGAGCTAGATCATATCAGATACATTATTTGTGTTGAAATTGATCTTATAATGCTATTTTGCGTTCATTTGGCGGCTGCTATGAGACAAAAAACGAGATTTAAACAATAAGACTAACTGTGTTGAGCTATATAACAATGATTAGTTTTCTGCCGATGAATGTATTTCAACAGTTACAAACCTGCCTAATAAAACACATAATATATGAAAACATCTTTGGTGTTTCCATGGTTTTTACTAAATAAATCCGGAAACCGCGGGTAACACGGGCATGATGGATAGGCCATGCATGGACACGGCCTGTGTCTTGGTTAAAATAGCAAATTTCTCTGGATTTAAACATTCTTGGAAACATTTGTGATAATGTAAGTGCACAAGTCAACAAGATATATACCATTGTTTTAGTGGTTTTTGGATATTTTATTTCAAAAGTCTTACATATTGTGCCTTTAATCTGAAAAAATATGATAATATAAATTAAAAAAAAATGTCAGAAGACAAGTGCAAGACAACTTAGTTGAAACTGAATGAATGTAATTTTCACCTCTGTCATTTCCACCTCAAAATGTTATCAAGCAAAATATATAAATAATAAACTCAAAAATAATTTGAGATGTGGAGGGAATGACAATGGCGGTGTGACACTTTTGACTAATTTTTCCACAAAGCTAAAAGTTCCCATAAGTTGAAGAAACACCCAGTTACAGCCATCTACCAGCAAGGGCTAACCAGCCAAATCCAATGCCATTTTTTAAAAGCATAATAAATGCAATGGATTCATGTGTAATTTAGAGGATCGCATATTAATAACAGAATCCCCTTTCCACATAGCCCAATTCATCATCACAGGACCTAAGCCATGGTTCTGACTGATGATTCGCCAGATATTCCAGTTTGAACTTTACAGTCTTCCATTATTTAAGGAAGCTTTTATTCGATGCACTGATTCACAGCAGATATGCAGAACATCAATGATGATTGCATTATGGAGGGGCTTCCCAGTATGCTGGTGGTTTAGTCATTTAGTAATTGTTTGCCTCTGCAAACACATTTTCACCTACTTAGTGCAATTACAGCTGGGTTTTTTTCAGGAAGCAATACAGCAACAGGCAAGGTTAATGATTGCAGTACCTTGACCATAGTGTCCTGCACGCAGGGCCTAGTCTTTATTAGCCACCGCAGACTAATTAATCACTGTACTTAGCAATGGTAATTGACGGCCTCAAATGCACGGCGACATACACAAGAGCAAGGAAAGTTTCAGCTCTGTAGTAAGTGGTCATCTTCGCTGCCCTTGTCCTGCTTACAGCAAGCACATGACTGAGGAAGTCAGAAATAGCTCTCTGAAGCAGAGGAAGGAGGTGAAGGAAGAAAAGAAGTAAGAAAATGAGGTCAGAAAGATTGAGCACATATTTATCTACAGGTAAAATCGGTCGACCATTTTGCTTGATGGTGACTTTTAGCTTCAATATATAGTGTATGTAACTCAGCTAGCTGTGTTGCGCTGGCAGATCTTCTCTCGTCCCCTTCTTCGTGGCCCAGTTTGGAAGAAATTCTCAGTGTGTCAAGTCAAAGGCATTCACCCTCGGTTTCTATAAATGCGCAGTAATGAGCTCGCCCCCACCCACCTCACGCTGCCCTGCCTAGGGGCCTAGGCTTCATTCCAATTAGCCTGTTGCAGCTAACGACCATGAAATGAGATTTGGTCACCCAGCCGATCAGTGGTCAGCGGCCACTCAATGGGAAGGATTAAGATCACCCATAAATATTAAAGGAAACATCGCGTATACATAACGGTGGGGATACTGCTCACTGGTGTGTCAATAAAAAAGGCTTGTTCATGAAAAATGCATGCAACACTTGCTGTAAGACAGGGTGGCATGAGCACTCGCCGCGTTCGCTGTGCATCCTACTGTACTCTGTGCATCGTTCATAGTTCATAGTGCATTATGCAGTGGTGGCATTTGTTACATTTATATCATCCAATGCGATGAGGATTTTCAGGAGAAACATTTCAGGTGTTTTGAAGTTGTCATCTGATTGGTTGAATTCTACAGGATGCCCGAGAGACGTTTGTGTTGCGTTCTTTGCGTTTGGAGACAAACATCATGATGCCAAACCCCCTCGTAGAAGTAGGACACCGTCTGTGATAAGTAGTTACCAGGATCAACTAAACACTGTATTTTCAAAAGTATGTGAAGTTCGTGGCTCCATTGTTGCAATAAACTTAAACAATGTTCTAGAATGAATATTGCAGAGAAATCAACATTTTATGATTTAATTCAACAAGATAGTCTTTTCTTCAATATTTTGGTGTATATCCAAGTGATACTGGAATTAGAAAAATGAAGGACGGGACTTGATTTTTTGTCCTCTGGAATTGATTGGTTGAAGGAAGTTGGGTGTTGCTAACTAAAAGAAGGCAGATCTGAAAGGCAGATTGTTTTTGTTTAAAGATTATAAGGGCATATTCATGTTTTTTTTATTATGATGTGCACAGATGAATCATTTATAATAATAATTAAAAAATATACATTTTTATACACATATTTTATCAAAAGTAAAGAAAGACATAAGTAGATTAAAGAAAAAATAAATACAAAAATAAATAACAAAACACAACCACTTACAAACATGAGGTCTTACAATGAGTCAGCAATTGTGATACAAGTAGAAATTGTGGTACAATTTTGAAAATCTAGTCATTGTTTGTTTTTTGAGAGTCATTTTTTCCATAGAACATATTTGAATGACAATGCATGAACAAAGATCCACACCAGGAGGACGGTTTCTCTTGAGCCAACATTTAGTGACAGCTTTTTTTTGCAGGCGACCAGAAAGATCTTCAGGCGGTAAATATCACTTTTACTTAAACCCTCCGGAATAACCCAGACCGTACTGGAACATACTGGAGAATGACACATCTTTGTTAAAGCCTTATATCCTGGATATTAATTGTCCCACTATTACCCCAAAATATGTAGACATAACCAAAAAATTTAGGATAAGTTGCATAAGCTTTTCAAGGGTGTTGCATTCCAGATGACTTTTTTCTTTGGTGTTATAAAAAATCTAATCAGACTCTTCCAGCCAAAATCCCTCCAAAACTGGGTCAGAATTTTGATTTCATGGTAACTTTAACTGCACTTTTTTTGTGAGAGCTGAGACCCAATGACCTCATGTCAGTCACAAAATGAGCGATTCAGCATGTTTTTTTTTTCTGCGTGACTCATCAATAGCATCATCTATGTGGTCTGTCAAAAGGAGTGCATGTATGCACGTTATACCACATTTTCTTCCTGTCAAACGCAACACTAATTCCTGTAGCCCTCCCTAAACAGAGCAAAGTATCTGTGGGTGGACAAGTGAGTCTGATGCTGATTGTTCTCACAGGAGTGACTGTCATATCTCATATGATCAGGTTAGCTTGCTCTGAACGACTGACCCTCCTTGTTTGAGCACATAGTGTCTGAAATGATAACGCTGGAGTTCCTTATGTTCATAACTTGAACTTTTTTTTCTTCTGTTTTCCGCAAACAAGAAAAAGCAGGAAATGGAGGAACAACTCATTAGCAACCAAGTTTTGGGAAATGATAAAGAGCCTGCAGGCTAAAATAAAAGGCAGGCTGTAGCGCAGTCAGCCTTGCATTGCGAGGCAGCCTTGTGGAAGAATAGGAACCCAAGGGCCTAGCGGAGATATGGGCATGCTTTAGGGTGGGGGTGGGGTGGGATGTTAATGCAGTCTTTGGATTCAGCAAACAGTCCACAAACAAACAGGATGTAAAGAAAACGCTGAGACTTTTAATGGTAAAAGCTAGCTCACCCCCACCCCCGATTCACTGCAGTACATTCATGTACACACGGTGTTACATTTAAAAACCTCAAACTTACTGTAAGCCTACTTCTAGAGTGTCCTTTTAAACTCGATGGTGTATCTTTTCATGAGAGACTTCCTGAAATACTCACAGTCATGTAAGACCACAGGGAGCTCTCAAGGACATTTCTTTACCATAGTCTGTCGTTTTAAAGGCGCCTTCTAAAATGTACAGTATGCAAATGTACAACATTCATTTGATCGTCTGACTATAATTGAGCATGCATGTCCCTGATGTATCTCTTGTCATAGGCAGAGAGTGCAATGGTGCATCTAAAAATCTAGGCCACAGTAAGATCTCCAGCAAGCATGTGTTCACAAACCCCGTGGAGCTAGGCCTGCTTCCTTCCTTCCTTCTCTCATCTCTGATCTGGGTAGAGTTGCACCAGCCATTCTTAAATTGGAACGTAAAGTTCACACTAGAAGGTTAGTAACTACTAGCTAGGTTGTAACTAACGCTGTACTTTATTTGGTTGCCCCATTTGTTTTTAAGGCTAGAAGCTAGTAGGTCGTACGCTTTCTGTGAAGTAATGCGGCGTAGTTACATAATACGACGTTTACTCTAAATGATCAATTGCATCCTTCAAATGAGCGTGCAGTTGAAATGTAGTTTATCCTTCATTATTACTTATTTTATTTAGTTTACATAATTTAAGTTTAAGTATTAAGTAATGGTAAAAATAAGTTTCCATTAAAATCGATGCTATTTAATCATAAAATAATGTTTTTTTTTAAATAGGTAAATAACATTCAGAAACAGTTTTTGAAATAATAAGGATCAATAAATAAATACTGATACAAAACCCCCCCAAAACATTAGAAATGACATTTAGCTCATGGCGGTGCACTGTTGAGGAGAGGTTGTGTTGGTAAGACACTCAAAAAGTAATCGATTCACATAATGTTCCCTCTCTTTTAAAATGTATGCGAGTGTAAATGTCAGCATCGTCATATAGCCGATGTCTAAAGAAATGAAGTCTGTAAGGTAAAACAAGAGCTCGATGTCTGCTGAATGAGTCTGTCCATAGAGTTACGATTCAACTAAGTATAATGGTGCAACACAAACATCTAGTACACTGTAAAAAAAATATATATATGTTCAATAAGTTATGACAACATATGTTTTTACATTGTTTTAACTCATCAAAATAAGTTAAGAAATGTTAAACTTTTTTTTAATAAGCTATACAAGACGTTACTTATTTTTAAAATTCAGTTTAACATAATCTAAGTTGAAATAACTTAAACATCCAAGTCGACTGTACTTAAAAATTTCAGGCTGTGTTTTTACAGTGTAGTGCATAAAGTTGTAACTTATTGCACATTTACATCAAAGCTAGGCTAAGTTATAAATTATACACAGCTGATGCAACCGCCCCTGTTCACCAGAACATTTAATGTTCCATTGACAGCAAGAGTTCTTTCCAACTATATATTTTTATCATCTTAGTTGCATCAAATCCTTGTGTGACATTCAAAAAAATTATATTTGATTATCATTTGATTAACATTTAATAATATATTCTTTGCAGTTACATTAAAAAGGATTGTAAAAGGGATTTTATGATTTTATGAAATGTATCTGTTTTAATGTATACTCTCTTGTAATTTCTCTATGAATGTCCTAAAAAGTTATGTTGTAAGTAAGCCATTCTATATTTAGAGTGTGATGCAACCAGTAAGAAGCAGTAAGAAATAGTCATTGTCACTGGTAACCATATTATGATCATGCTTTCCAATCAGTATTAAGGAGTTCAAAATCTTGTCATGTATATTTTTGGATTTGATGTAAATAGGCCAGTGCAAGGCATGTGAGAATGACAAGAGCGAGAGACTCTCTCCAAAGTTTCTAACGGGAGAAAAGGTACATCATGCGGCATATGCAGCCCTGCTTAATGAAAAGATAATGGGACGTTGGCCTAGTGCTTGGGCAAGGGGAGAGAGACAATGCAGTGGATGTGCGGTCTAGACCGGGACTCCCTTGGGGACTGATCTGTCAGTGGCAGAAGAGAGAGAGCTGTTTTTAGATCCTTGCTGGCAAACCTAAAATCGATCTTGGGTGATTGAATTTTCAGAGGGAGGTGAGCGAAGATAAATTAGGCATGCCATCACTCCGGGTGTGTGAAGGGAGAGGACTGGAAATAGAACTACATAAGATCAAACCCCCTGAAAGAGAATTTCAGGCCTGTGCTGGGATTAAAAGATGCAGCTGTTCGCAAATAATGGTACAGAATTCCATGACAGCTGTAAGAATATTCATGAGGGAATTAAAGAAGCTATGGCGGTTGTTTTGATTGTAGTCTGCCTATATTTACTTATGCTTCTCTGTACCTAAATATAGATATTTCTGAAACACTTTACAGTAAGGTTTTATTAGTTCACTACAGTGGTTAACAGGAACTAAGAATGAACAATACTTCTGCTGCATATTAAACTTAGTTAATGTTAATTTCAACATTACTAATACCTTATTGAAATCAAACATTTTATCTGTTAACATTAGTTAATGCACTGTGAACTAAAATCAACAAACAATGAACGGCTGTATTTTTATTAAGTAACATTAACAAATATTAATAAATACTGTAACATGTATTACTCTTGTTAGTTCATGTTAGATAATGGATTAATATCATGTTAACAAATGAGACCTTATTGTAAAATGTCACTGATATTTCATATAACCCCTTGAATGGGTCTGAATGTGAACATGATGAGTGACACTATTACTATTATTACTACAATTTAACACGCAGGAATCATATAAATGAACACACCCACTCATTTTGTCACCATTGATCACAGATTGCACGCATTCGCCCAACTGTGAAATCAAATCTCGCTTAACCAACCATTATGGGCTGCTTGGAGGACTGTCAGAAAATCTGTTCATGCTACCCATGGGACAGACACAGGGAGGCCAGGTAAGCTGTAAACCCGATCCCAGCCACACGTGGCAGATACAGCTTTGTGCAATGACTTGTGCTTTATAGAGCATGGCACTCTGACAGTCCCGTGGGAATGGGATTACGGCTCAGTTACGACTCTTTCACTCTCCTTCACTATTGATTTACACCATCACACGGGTGCGAACCCACACGGCCGCCGGTCCGCTGAACCGCTGTTTTGTCAGGTTACCCTAGAAAATGTTTAGCATCTAAATTACTAATTGATATGAAAAGTTACCTGGTTGCCTTAAAATTTTGAGTTCATTGAAATTAAAAATTTGAGTTAATACTATGAACATTTTTTGAGAATCGACAACCTTTATTTAAAGATTATTAAAAGATTTTGTAAGCATATTGGGTAATTATGTGTGTGCTATTTCTGATGACGCAGTGAAACATGCCAAATTGTGCTATTTTCATGGTTTATCACATTTTTTATGTGGTTCAGATACAAAAATATTTTGAGTTTCTATTTATTAAACTAATTTCCTTCATTGTATCAACTCAAATTTTTAATTTCAATAAACTCAAAATTTTAAGGCAACCAGGTTACTTACTTTTTTAAGTTAAACCAACAAAAACCAACCAAAATTTTTTATAGTGCAGAAATTGCACTGAAGCAGCACATATTCAGTAGGATATTATCTACGGTTCACCCACAAACTTTTAGAGTCCACCATGACTTTCATTCTTTTGTGCAACATCAGACGATCATTTAATTAGTGCCTGGTTGAGTGAAATCAGTTCAATGTCAGCATTTTTAATAAAGCACCCAAGAGTGTCTGCTAAAAGTCAATGTATTCCAATTGGATTTAGTTAAAAGCCACTTGATATTTAAGCAAATTTAACTGTAAAATCATGCCACTGTTACTTTCATAAGCACCATGAAATGCTTCACTCTTTAGTCCCGTAGGTGACGAAGACGTTTTCCTCCTTCTGGTTTTTCAGCACACCGATGTAAAAGGTGCATGTCTGCCAGCTACAGGACTGAAGTGTGAAACTCTGGATGTCATAAGATGCTAAAAACAGGGATATTAGGCAAAGAACAAATACGTCAGTTTGTAATTGGGACCAACAATTAAATAAAAGTGTTGAAAATATTGATATGTCAAATTAATACTATGTAATTCATTCAATCTGATCTGATTGACAGCCCTAGTTTTGTACTTTTTACTTTTGTTTCATTCCTGGGAACCAACTGGCTTGTAAAAATCAGCTTATAAGCACATGCTCTTATCCATTTTGCTGGACGAGGCTTGACAATATTTTAATTGGATCAACATTGTTGTGATAAAGCGATCATCTCCCTCACTGAGTAAGCAGTACTGTGGCTTGAGCACTTTTTGATATGATGTGTATGTGTGTAAGTTCGGAGACTAGAGATTGTCTCACTCTCAAGTCAAGTTCTATCTTCTCTGAAAGCTTTGGTGCAAATGAGCTGGTCCCAACTGCAAGGATCTGCCAGAGAGATGCGAACATCAAATTACACAGGGGCTTGCAGTGATCGCTGGGCTGAAACTGTAATTGGAAGATGCAGTGAGCTGTGCAGCATCGGCCGGATGCTCTGTGAGATAAAGCCAGGAGAATCTCACCCATCCAAGTCCAAACTTTGTCCCCACCTGCTTTCCTCAAGCAAATCCCATTGATCTTCAATTTACGGGGGCCCAAAAACTCTTTCCCTCCTTCTCATGCACATCCTCTGTAATCTCATGTACCTTTTCAAAGTAATGCCTTGAAAACGTTTCCCACTTGTCTTCCTTCTGAGAAAATGTAATTTTTGTTCTTTTGCCTTTTGTGGCAAGATAGTGTTTTAATTTTCGAAATATTTACCAATGGCTCTTTCAAATACCTGAGTGAAAATGGGGCAGGTGTTCAGGACAGTGTGATTCATTATGGTAAAAAACATTCCTAACCCCTTAGAGAAAATCTCAGGTGGTGTGTTATAAATCCACAGCACCGTATCTAACCTGTAAACGTGACTCATTGGCCGTAAGATTCATTTTACGAGGGTTTTTACTGTAAGTCAAATCAATCTCTACTGTATTAAGTGCGAATCTATGTGCTTGTGAATTTTAGCGCAGGAATTATGAACTTGAATGTGAAGTTTAGTTGGAGTAGAATTGAGTTGCTTTCATCATCTGTCAGTGTGAGACACGTTCCCTGGCTGTAAGCTGCTCTTTTTATTGATCGATGTGTGTGTGCAGCCATTTTACACATCTTTCATAAGCTTTAACCTGGTTATTACACTGATCCCCAGTGTCTATATGTTTGTAAATCTCTATTAGGGAGAGTAAGTCTCCTGAGCCGCCAGCTATATAATCCACTGAGATCTACTGGTTCTACTGTGTCTTATTTTATAATTAAATCTTAAACTCTGTCAGTTGTGTTTTCTCTCAGACTCAAACACATTGAAAAAAAGTGTTAAGATAATCCTTAGATTGTCATTAGTTAGTCATTAGCTGATCTAAGATGGTTATTTAGCTGATTGTAGATGTTCATTAGCCTTTCAAAATGGACATCAGTTGGTCTAAGATGGTCAATAGCTGATCTAAGATCATGAACTTGTCTTAGATGGTCATTAGATGGATTAAGATGTTAATAACTTGTCTAAGATAGTTATTAGCTGGTCTTAAATGGTTATAATCTAGCCTAAGACGACCATTTTAAACGGGTATGACCATCTGGTACCTGGTTTGTTGTTTCTCCAAGTTAGTCTACCACATAGTTGTGCACACCTGCTCCTGGTCTATCCCTGGTCTACCAGCTAATGATCAGCTAATAACCAGGTTAGATCTAGAAACCAACTTTGTTTTAATGCATAAATACCAGCATAGGCTTAAGCTACTCCTCTGCAATAAAACAGACAGCAAATAAGCCTTGGTAAAGCAAGTCACACTGTATTTGAGAGAGAGGGGTAGAGAAACATGTACATGTATAAGGTATGTGACGTCATGTTCTATACTTTTTCTCTTCACAAATAATTTGACATATGACACAATCCTGGAGAATGGAAGGCTCGGAGCCAGCAGGCTTCTTTATTTAGTGCTGCTGTCTCAGAGCTCCGACTCGGCCCATGCGAGGTACAGCTCCATACTCTAATAATCAACCCGCTCTGGACCTCCAATCTGTTTGGTTTCCTGTTTTATAGGAAACCCTGTCACTTACTATCACCTTACCCAGTCATACATGATGCTTTGCTGTCAAATGAAAGGAATTCTTGAGGAAATTCACTGGAATTCCTGAGAAGTCTCTGCTTTAATGGATTTTAAGCAAGACTCAGTCAATATCATATTTATCATTTTTAAAAGGTTCAAACACCAGTAGAGTGTTTGAAACTGTTCTGGTTTGTGTGTGTAAGAAAGTGGCAGCATTTTGATGACTGAGTGTGGTTGAAGGGAAGGAGCATTTGGCAGGGTAAACAATATGCACTAATGAGCTAAAACCACAGGAACGAGTGGTGTAAGATTGACTGAAATATTGTGCGTGTCAAATCTCTGACTGATTCATATTCTCTCTGTCTCCCTCTGCTCAAGTAGGGCTGTATGTGAGTTGCATTCAGGGTTGGTTTTGATTGCTGTAGCTGACAAACACACATGCACACATTCCCACACGTTCACACATTTGACGGCCCTGAAAGCAGGGGACTTGCTGAGGCACAGGATAAAGTGCCCTAGAAAACCCTCGTCTATATGCCGACCACTTCCCTTTTCCTGACATGGCTGTCCTGGTTTCACCTATGACCAGCAGATTGCCTTTTACTGGTTCACTGTAAACCCTAACAAGTTGATACGGTAACACTCTAGTATGGGGAACAAATATTCACTATTAACTACGACTTTTGTCTCAATAAACTCCTAATTTACTGCGTATTAATAGTTAGTAAGGTAGTTTTTGTAGCATTTAAATTTAGGTATTGGGTTCCCGCCTCCTTCTTCCATTTATCAAATAACTTCATTACAGCTGGATTTCAGCTTCTGGGCCAGGTCCTGACTGATGGCGAACCATTCTTGCCTCATTAGTGATTAGAGTTGATTACAATTTGTGGATTTTTTCATGCCCACTCATCTTCTGAGGAATCTGAGGACTAACCACAGGTTGTCTATCCGTGGCCACGCACCCAACATTTTAATGTACTGATCTCCGATCCGCTTCATTATCCCTACATGGTGCTCCATCATGCTGAGAATTGTGAGAGAGTCACTGCCTTGGATGAAAAGCAACCTCACAGATTAATGTTCTCAGGATGCTTCAATGTTGGCACGGCACAGAACTGGCACGGTAGCGTTCAACTTTTCTTTTCCGGACAATTTTTCAAATGTCCCAAACAGTCGGAAGGGGGCTTCATTAGAGAAAATAACTTTGCTCCAGTTATCGGCTGTCCAGTCCTTGTACTTCCCGTAGAAGTTCAGATGGTCCTTGATGTTTTTCCTTTGAGAGAAGTGGCTTCTGTTCTGCCCTTTTTGACACCAGGCCATTGTCCAAAAGTCTTCACCTCACACCCACCTGCTACCGTTATATTGAGCAAGCTTTGCACTGGTGGTGACACGATTCCACAACTGACTCCCCAGGAGAAGACTGTCCTGGCACTTGCTGGACAGTCTTGGATGTCCCGAAGCCTTCTTTACTGCAGTTGAACCTCTCTCCTTGAACTTCTTGATGATCTGGTAAATGGTTCTTTCAGGTACAATATTCTTCGCAGCAATTTCCTTGCATTTTGGCCATTTTGATTTTGATGGCTTAACACAAGAACGCAATGATTGGAAGCACTTCTTCCCTCCTTCTAAAGGAATCAGTCTGCTCTCATAATTAAATCTGAATAACAGTGATTTTACTTCAGTAGTGCTTGTTCACACCTTCTCATGTGCTAATGATATTATTAGCCAAATGATTTGAGGTAGTCAGTTTAGGCCAGGGTCAAACAAAATGAAAATATATATTTTTTTTATTTTCTTTTGTTTCCTCTTTTGTCCAGTGTAAATTTTTGCAATTATTTAAAATGCATGTGTGACCAATCACAGAAAGTAGAGACACAAGTGAGTTCTGGGGCATTCTGAGTTATTTGCAGATTCTGAGAGTGTATTCTCCAAGCTTTCCACTGATGTGTAACACAGAAGTTGTGGTCATTTGAAGGTAGGCATTTTACAAAAGCGCAAAAGGTAGAAAACGGCCTCTAAAGATTGAACAGTTCTCAGCTCTTCTCACCTGCTGCGAGTGACAACAGGGCTCATTTACATCTCATTTAGATAAGCCATACCCCCTGTAAAGCTGCATGGTTGCAAAGTCTCTTTTCTCCTCGTGTAGCATTTACAGTCAAAGTTACATATTTTCCCCAATTCTCTGTCTTTATCCCCATCAAATGTAACTATCGATATAGCCTCTGATATCTTACGGTCCAACTCGTCTGACGCCAGTCTGATACATTCTTTCTCTTCTTCATCTTCATCTTCATCTCAGTTGTAGCTTAGGGATATTATTCAGTCTTATTATGCCGCTTTCATCGTTGCTCAGATCGTCTTCAGAATCAGTGAGCACTTCTTCATAAGCATCTGGCTTGTCTTCAAAACATTTTCGGTGTAACTGCCACGGTTCAGCTCGTCTGCCCATTTCAACCTCAAAATGTACACTTTTAAATATACCAATACAGCTATCACAAACATGGAGAGGCTTCCTCGTGATCTCAACTAACAGATTCTGCAAAAAAGCGAAAATAACCTATTTTTTGAATAAAAAAAAACACCCTACTTCTTTCTCATTTTGCTCGAATGTAGTGTTGCCGACTTGTGTCACTGGTCTTCGTGACGGGTCACATATGATCACGCTCTACAAAGAATGTGAATGAACACCATAATAACTGAAGCAGGATGTACTAATATAGCTTAACACATAAGGGTTTGCAGTGTTCTGAGTTGTTATTTTAAATGTATATAATTTTGGACATATATTAGACATTGTACATATATATAGACATCGTATTCTATCGACTACATGTATACTCCATGTGTTCTGACCCCAAGAAACCTCAGTGTTTGCATGTTACTGTAGCTATGAGATCTTAGCTGATCCCCGATCTGTGTCATGTACGCGCTCGGTCTGCTGACTGCGTGGTGTCCGTGTGACTCACCGCCCCCTCGGCCAGTGTCTGATGCATTACATAGCAGAGCGCAGGACATGTCCCCTTAGAAGTTCACCTTTAATTGCATGCTTTCTGTGGAGGTTTTTGTCATGGAGTTGATGCAGGGTAAGCGCTGTCTCCTGTTGTTGTGCCTGTTGTTGTAGATGTTGTTTCTGCCAACTCACATATGCCAGGACTGCTCAGCGAGACAGAGGCAACCAACACCATGTCAAATTTCTGTCGTGATGTCAGGGTGGGTCTCCATGGGTGTACCACAAGTTTGTACCTATCAACAGACATTAGACATGAGTATTAAATGCCAATGGGCAAAAAAAAAAAAAAAAAAAAAAAAAACGAGAAAGTGGAGAGCCGAAAAAGGGGGGTAAATCTCATCAGGCTGTTTGGGCTATAAATATCTGACTCTCATTTCTTTGATTTGCAAATTAGGAGTTTTTCCCCCCCTCTTTTTCCATCCCTCTCCTGCATCACACTATCATTTAGGGCTGTGGCAAGCATCTGTGGTAATCTCTCCGCTAACACAGCATTACAGGAAACTGAGCGTGTAGCACAGGGCTGTGTCAGATCCTTTAGTCATGAGAAACAAATGTTGTCTGTTCAGCTCTGTCTGCCAGCCCCATCCAATGACAATATTCATTAGTGTAAACGGACACACGTATGCTCTTTCACTCTTCTGTCTGTCTCTCTTAACTCCCCTGTTTCTGGCTCTGTTCCAAAACCTAGTGTGCTGCCTTACTACCTCTACTGCCTGCATAAACAGCTGCCTTCTGAGGTAGCATTATAATGGATCACAGCAGATATTAATATTAAATATGAAAATTTTTAATGTTTTAAAATATACCGTATGTAACTGTTTTTATCAATATGTGTCAGCATTGTCTCTCATCTTCTCCGACTTTTGTGTCTCTGGCTCTGTTCCAAAACCTAGTGTGCTGCCTTCTGCTTACATAAACTGCTGTCTTACATCCTAACTGAAATGCATATAAGTGACCAATTTGGAATTTATTTGGTCTCACATTGCTAAGCTATCAGCATGGTACAAGCATAAAAACATAGCACACACATTTTGGGAAAATAACTTTTTAATTATTAATTTATTATGTACTACAACTCAAAAGTTTCGCCACGTAAAAATAAAATAAAACATGTTTTAAAGTCTTTTATACTCACCAATGACATTTACATTTATGCATTTAGCAGACACTTTTATCCAAAGCAACGTACAACGGAATAGTACAGGAAGCTGTCATGAAGAGGCAAAGAAACGTAAAAAGTGCCTTAAATACAAAGATTTGGATACTACTCAGAGTAGCAAAAGCTAGAATAGGGACTGAAAAGAGAAAAAATAGAGGAGAAAGAATTTTTTTAGTAACACTTGAGCATGGGGAACACATATTCACTATTAACTACGACTTTTACTTCAATAAACTCCTTAATAGTTAGTAAGGTAGTTTTTGTAGCATTTAAGTTTAGGTATTGGGTAGGATTAAGGGATGTAGAATAAGGCCATGTAGAATAAGCTATTAATATGTGCTTTATAAGTACTAATAAACAGCCAATATCCTATTAATATGCATACTAATAAGCAACTAGTTACTAGGTAATAACTAAACCTTAAAATAAAGTGTTACCGTTTTTTTTTTTTTTTTAAATGATAAGATTAAGTGCTCATGGAGGAGATTATATTTTGCCTGTCTTTTGAATGAAGTGAATGATTCTGCCATGCGTATGGAGGTCGGAAGATCGTTCCACCAACCAGGAACAGTGAATGAAAAAGTTCTGGAGAGGGATTTCATGCCTCTCTGTGATGGTACCACAAGCCTCCACTCGTTAGCTGAGCGAAGGCTTCTGGGGGTGTAGACTTGAGGAGCGAGTCAAAGTATGCAGGTGCTGAGCTTGTGGTGGATCCATAATCAAGAGTGCATTTATTTGATCAAAAAACGTAATATTGTTATATTATGTTATGTCAGTTGTATTGTTATTCTGAATTTTCAGCAGGCATTACTTCAGTCTTTATAAACTGTTTCCAGCCACCTATTTTACGTGCATTTCGGGATATCGCATAAAAAAACAGGAAACTCCAACATACGCACACTGTAAAAAATAAAAACGGAAAATGCACTGGTATTTTTCTGCCAGTACATTATCCAGTAATTTTATGGAAATTTCCGTTGAACGAATGCAATGTGTAATTCAAAATACAGGTAAAACAGCTGTAAAAAAACAACACGGAAAATTCCTTTATAGCAGTATTGTGCCCTATTTTTACAGACTTTTTTTAAAGTGCATCAATTGTAAAAATAAAATTTTAAAAAAAACCTACGCAAAAAAATCAAGTGAATGTGATAGGACGTCATAACTCGACCAACAGTGGACTGATTTCGTTGCACAGAATCTGAAATGCCAGAACAAAACCTGTCATCAAAGATTGGTGTACTTACCTTCTTACATTCTTACATGACTGCATTCCTAAATAGGAGGAATCCGCCTCAGAAAGCAAGATAACATTCATATACGAAAAATATTATATATACAGTGGCTACAGTTCTCCTACTTTTCTTAGTCATATTTAGAGCCAGTTTATCAGGAAGTGACGACTTTTTTCTCGTCAACAAAATGGTGCTTTATTCGCAAATAGTTTAAGCGATATTGAAAGTTAAATGTGCAGCTTTGGATGGAAACATAGCTAGTCCTTCAGAGAGCCCTTTGATAATCTACTTTCACAGTGAATCAATTGAATGCATCCTTGCTGAATAAAGTATAGATTTATTTAAAAAAATATATTCTTACTGACCTCAAATATCAAATCATTTAAACTGTATAATTATTATACATTGAACAATATAATTAGTATTTCAGAATTCATGCTTTGCCTACCATTTTGGATTTATTTTTCTCTCATTGTAAGGCATTATGTGAATTGCTTTCTCTTTTAACATAGTGCATCCGGAAAGTATTCACAGCGTTACAGTTTTTCCACATTTTTTTTTTTTTTTTTTTTTTGCTACAGTCTTATTTCAAAATGGATTAACTTCATTACTTTTTTCCTCAGTTCTACAAACAAAAACGCATAATGACAGTGTGAAAGAAGTTTGTTTGAAATCTTTGCAAAAAACAGAAAAAAAGTACAAAAGTACACAATGCTCAAAGTTGAGCTCAGGTGCATCCAGTGATCATCTTTGAGGTGTAAAGCAACTACTTTCCACCTGTCCCGTGGTAAATTCAGTTGACTGAACATGATTTGGAAAGGCACACACACCTTTCTTTATAAGGTCCCACAGTTAACAGTGCATGTCAAAGCACAAACAAGATAACAAAGTAGTGTTTACGGGACATCTCTTTGAAAGTCCTTGAGTGGCCCAGCAGAGCCCAGACTTAATGACGCTCCCCATCCAACCTGATGGAGCTTGAGCGGTCCTGCAAAGAAGAATGGGAGAAAATGCCCAAAAATAGGTGTGCCAAGCTTGTAGCATCATACTCAAAAAGACTGTAATTGATGCCAAATGTGCTTAAACAAAGTATCGAGCAAAGGCTGTGAATAGTTAAGTACCTAAGTGTGATTCTTTCGGCATTTTTTTATTTTTAATACATTTGCAAATACACTTCTTTCACATTGTCATTATGTGGTATTGTTTGTAGAATTAAGGGGAAAATAATAAATTAAATCCATTTTGAAATAAGACTGTAATATACTAAATGTAGTAAAAGTGAAGCGCTGTGAATACTTTCCGGATGCACTGTATATATGGCCAAAATGAGGTATCTAAGGAGACAGCATAATTATGCTACATAAGCTTTAGAACAGCCTTTGCATCGCAAGCATGTCTGTGATGCCTTAAAGTGCTTCCTACAATGACAGCTCACTAGGTTTTGAAACAGATCGTTTTTTCCATTTCACTTCCGCTATCTTCTTCCCAGAAGCGACAACAATCTGACTACAGATAATTATGTGTGTGTGTGTGTGTGTGTGTGTGTGTGTATAAGAAGGGTGATTGGGAAATTAAGAGATTTGTATGGTCCGGGCATCTGATCTCTGTGTGTGAGCAGGTGAGGCCTCTCTGTGGAGCATCGCTCTTAAAGAACAGCTTGAGTCTGGCTCTCCCGCTCTGTTCTCATGCAGTGAGAGCTTTTCCAACATATTCCGCGGCCCTCTCAATAGGGGGGGATTGGAAACTTTGAAGGAGTGAAAGTAGGTCAGCAACTTTTGCTGTGTTCTACTCAGCCTTTTGATGTGAATTAAGCAAACGAGAAAAAAAAAAAAAAAACATTAAATGGTAATAAAGCCATGTATTATTTGTCTTGCCATTTCAGCATAATGTCGACTTGCTTCCTTGCAATCTTAATTAGCGGTTCACATTTTTTAGTGCTCGAGTGCTAAGGTTAAAGTTCTGAGGCATATATTAGCCCAATCTTAAAGGTCTTAGCCCACGTGGAAAGCTTTTCGGCTTCACCTGTACATTGAAGTTGCGCAGGCTAAAGTGAGATGGAGGACAGGACGGGGCGGCTGACCCAGTTCGGCTTCTCTCCTTCAGCAGTGCGGATCACAGATGGCTCACACTGTCTTATATAAGCACTTTAATTTACTGTTACTAAATGTTTATATTTCTCTGCTCATGCCCTCACATTGAATGCCAGAGGGGGCCGTTTGTAGCAGACATTTGATTCGATGCATTTTATGAGCACTGCAGAGATGTCAGATTGCTGTACTTCAAAGGCATCAGAGTGAGGATGTTTCCAGATGCTTTTGCTTTTTAAAGAAGTCTTATTATGTTAATATGTTGAGGAAATATTGCCCTATTAATGTTTTTTTTTTTTAAAGGTCAGGCTATTTTAAATTTTTCTCAGAATTGACTGTGTTGATTCTAATCCAGTTAGACTGCAATAAAACACCAGGCTGAAGCAAAATAAATAAAATAAACTTTAATAAGTTAATTATAAAGTAGGTCTGAAATTGGAGGCTTTACCTAGGCACAACAGTCTTTGAAACAAGAGTAAAATGTCACCATCATCAGCATTTGTTCAATGATGTCTGTTGATTTAAACTCAGTGTTAACCCTTTCTGATTGAGATTAACATCAGGTAGCAAGAAGCTACTTTCGAACTATCTTATCATGCTGCCAGTTTAACATAATTTAAAGCAGTTTTGCCATGTGTCCACTAAAGCATTTTTCCCAAGGTTAGTGTATTTGTCCAATAGTTTTCAACGGGATAGCCACGTTTTTAAAATGCCAGAAACATAAGGCGCTGAGCATCTATTTGCTGAGCATCTATTTGCTGAGCATCTATTTGCTGAGCATCTATTTGCTGAGCATCTATTTGCATTTTTTTTTTTTTGCAGAGAGTTGTTCAACTCTGGGTAAAAGGCAGCAATTATCGCTGTTCCTTTATATCCAGCCATCCAATCACTGGAAAAAGGGTGGGAAAAAATACAACACCGGCCAACTGACACATCCTGCTTGTACAACAATAAAACATTATTTAAAACAATAGCCAAAAAAAGTAACATTAAACAGGTGTTCCTAATAATCCTTTAGGTGAGTATATATATATATATATATATATATATTAGGAATACCTGTTCAATTTCTCTGCTAGAAATGCTAGAGCTCAGAGGAGAATGAGCCGACTGATTTAATCTGATAGAAGAGCAATTTTGACTGAAATAGCCACTAATAGGGGTGGGCGATACAGCCTCAATATTTCAAAAATATTTGCGATAACGATATTTATGACGATATATATATATAAAAAAATGGAACATGGAAGTTTTATTAGTTATTGCAGCTGGTAGGCAGCAGCATTTATTAGTGCTAACTAAATTAAGGACATTGTTTATCATTTTCCAATGAGCTAATGTCATTGATGAGAGAATATTTAATTCAAAGTGTAAATCTACTGTCATAAGGAACAAGTTATTAGTGTTTTAACTGGAAATCTTAAGCAAAAAATAAATAAAAATAAAATAAAAAAATGCCACTTTTAGCTAACAAAATAGCTTAGTTACTGGATCACTACATTATATTACTCAGCAATCATGGGGTTACTCGCTATTTTAAAATAATAAACGCACATCTGCATTGTTAAGAGAGATGCTGAACAGTCACACATGTATGACTCTCGTATTACTTAATATAAACGTATTACTTTATACACTACTTTGTCTCATTTAAGCCTGAACAATGCTAGATCTAACTAGCCGTAACTGACGAAAATAACCGGCAATGTCACCATTCCGGTCAAATATTGCGCTGCAAACATCAATAACAGCTTTAAGTAGTCAATGTTATGTCAGTTGTCAAGAGGGCTGACCTCTTGTAACCAAGTAGCTCCCTTTTATGTACTAAATCACCATCATCGTAGGCTGACATGAGGCTCTTCTCTGTCAGACAGGTGTTGTTGTGCGCGCTAGGGAAGGTAATTGCGTCATACCTCATCGCATCGCTATATCATTTGTCATCGTGATATGAAACTTCTCGATTTCTGTTGAGACATTCAGATGGTAGAGTCAGAATTTGGCGTAAACATAATGAGAGCATGGATCCATCATGCCTTGTTACCACTGTGCAGGCTGGTGGTGGTGGTGTAATGGTGTGGGGGATGTTTTCTTGGCACACTTAAGGCCCCTTAGTGCCAATTGGGCATCGTTTAAATGCCACCGCCTACCTGAGCATTGTTTCTGACCATGTCCATCCCTTTATATATATATATATATATATATATATATATATATATATATATATATATATATATATATATATATATATATATATATAGAACCAATACAGAAAAAACTGTCTGTAGCAAGCAAATCCTCAAGTGAAAAAACGCCTCAACGCTCTCAAACACCCACAGCTTGGTGTTTTCAGCACAGCGCCTTATGTTTTCAGCTGGCAAAAAGTGCTTTGGTGGACACATGGCCTTAGGGTGCATCCACACTACCAGCGTCATGCAGCGACAAAGAGATGCAATCTCATTCATTTCAATGGAGACTGGCCGATTTCCGGCGACATAAGCGATAGTGACTATTGGTGACCGGATGCAATTCTAGCAATGCAACAAAGTTAAGATCTGTTCAACTTCACGCTAAAGAACAGTGACTTTCAGAAGCGACAACCAATTGGAGTGAAGTCAGTGGAGCGTATGTGGTCCATCGCTCTTCAGTGCCGAGCCAAGTTGAAACAGAAGCTCATTTTAGCAGCCAGCAACTGTCGTATAAATTATGTACGTCTCCGTGTACGTACGGTTGTACTTGCCGTGCTGATTCCAAGCCTGAATGGTTTTGTGAGCCCAGATAAATAAATAGCCATGATGGCAAAGAGCACTCTGTGTTTCCCGTTCATCTTAAATATAAAGCATTCGTGAATGACATTACAAAGAAGGATTTTGGAAGGAATAGTCTAAATATTAATGGAATCGGTACATAAAATGCCTAATATTAAAGATGAATGAGCAACAACGAGTGCTCTTTGCCATCGTGGCTATTTATCTGCAGTAAAAGGGCAAATGCCATTCTATTTGGGCTCACACAACCATTCAAGCTTGGAGTCAGCATGGCGAGGTCCACCATATGCACACAGAGACATAAATTATCGGACAGTCACTGAATGCTAAAATGAGCTTCTCCTTCATCTTGCCTCAGCACTGAAGACTGCACTGACATTACTCCTATTGGTTGGCGCTCTCGAAAGTTGCTATTCATTTGCATAACGTTTCAAATATCTCAACTTTGTCGCGTCAGTACAATTTTTTTTACAAAGTGTATCAAAATTGACAGCAAAAACATCTCAAATAAGTGAACTTACTAATATTTTAAAGATTACTATTGTTTTGAACTTACTTTTCTACAAAAACATGTAACAAAAAAAAAAGTTTCCAAATTGAAAATTTTCTAGTGACTAATCACATCTATATTTTTCAGTTAACTAAATTGGAATTTTGTGAATTGATACATTTTCAGTTGGCCGGATTTAAATTCTGTGAATTGATGGAATTTAACTGACAGAAATTCAATTCAGCCAACTGAAAACTTTTGATGTGATCAGCCACTTGAACATTTTCATTTGGAGACCAGATTTTTTTTTACAGTGTATTTTCAACATGGATAATAATTAAAAATGTTTTTGAGCATCAAATCAGCATATTAGAATGATTTCAGAAGGATCATGTGACTGCAGACTGATTGAAATCTAGTTTGACATCACAGAAATAAATTACACTTTAAAATATATATATAAAAAAGAAAAAATATAGTGAAATTCAGTACTGTATATGAAGGAGAAAATACAGCTGCAGTAGTTCTCAGTAGACCGTAATGTCCCAAGCTGTTTTTTAGTCTCAGCGTGTCTCTGACATCAGATCACCCTCAGGTGCTGTCTGATCAGACCAAACGTCTGTTCTGGCACAGACGCTGATTGGTTGAGAGTGAACCAGACA
This sequence comes from Pseudorasbora parva, assembly GCF_024679245.1. Lineage (NCBI taxonomy): Eukaryota > Metazoa > Chordata > Actinopteri > Cypriniformes > Gobionidae > Pseudorasbora > Pseudorasbora parva. The sequence goes on from NC_090173.1 coordinate 28,065,008, forward strand.
TCCTGTCAATCAAGCTGATGAGTACACAGCGAGGCAGAAAATGAGCCACAAAGTCAATAGAGGGCCGGTCAATGGTGACACTGACTGTTTATTCTTGTCCTTAGGAAAGTTCACAAAAACTTTTACCATGATTACGGAGGCAGTGTGTCTGTGTGTGGCAGAAGAAATCTAATGTTGAACACATGGCTATATTAAGACAGATGTGGCAGGCTGAGCTGTTTACACAAAGCTGCTCCATCTCTGTTTTCAGCTGATTTGTCTCAACAGTGCAAAGTACATTTTCCCATTTTTATTGTCTCACTTCTTCAGAATTGAGTTTAAAGTCATAATATTTCTTCAATTTGTGTAAACTCCAATAGAAAGAAATACGATTCTGGCACAATCATTGTCAAGGAGAGAATTGCGAGTCTCTGCAGCAGTTCCATTCGTTTGCTTCTGTTTAGCCTGAGTCTCCTGACTACAGTGATAGAATATAATGAGTGAGATTATTAGCATCTTTAGTCGAGAGATTTCGAGAAAGCTGTGAAGCAGGAGAGTTGTGCAAAAGGATTCATTTTATCGCTTCAACTGCGATAAAACCTCAATTGCGACGTTACAGAGATGCTTTCTTAATGGGAAGAGTTTTTTTTATTTTAAATTATTGCTCAAGACTGAATGGCTCATTGTATCAACTTGCTTTCTCCTAAAATACCTTAATAGAAATAAAATATAATACAGATACAATTCATTTGAATTAAAATAAATTAAAGCTAAGTTGCATAAACAAACTAATAAAATGTCAAAAGCACAAAACAATACTAAGAATTAAATTCAAATTCAAATGGAAACTGGAAATATATAAATAAAAACTAATTCAAAATACTACATAGTATACAAACAGCATTAAAATAAATTATTTAATTTCATATCTGTTTTTGAATTGTACGACCTCTTAAAGCTAATAAAAAAGACTGGGTCTTGATTTAGCACCTACTATTATTTTGTTGAGGGGGAAAGGGTAACACTTTATTTTACAGTGCCATTGTTTCATGTTACGTGTAGTTACCGTAGTAATAACTATTATTTATGCATAATTACATGCAATTAACCCTAAACCAAACCATCATCCTAAACCTAACCCTACATCTAGTAAATTAGTACTTACATATAATTACACTGTAACAATGGCACCTTAAAATAAAGTGTAACCGAATTAAATAAATAAATAGAAAAAAAATACCAATAAAAGACAAGTCTATGATGACTCTTTTTATTGGATGTGACTGGTAAGCTGTACCCTGTGAATTCAATAACTGGTTTACAAGTGTGTGTGTTTTCTGGGGGATGATCAGAGTTTAAATGTGGTTGACACTGTACGCAATATTGGTCCGGTGCTGCAGTGGAGTATTTTGTGTATCTCTATGCTTGAGCGAGTGTGTGTGAACCGTTGCTTGGTTTCAGGTTCAGTAGCTCCGGGTTGTTACGTCACAGCCTCGAGCGTGCCTGATTGACATCTCCCAGGAGGGCCGTTTGTCTGCTGAAGTATAACAAGTGCCAGTTACTCTGTACTGTTTGCTGGCAGCCAATCAAAATGAAATGGGAGCACTTAACAAGGGGCTGGTTGTGTTCCCCCAGCACCTGCCATGTGACAAAAGAGGGAAAAGTGTTTTTCCTCATCCTGTTTGGCTTTGGTTTTGAAGTCGATTAGGTATGGCATCTACTTTGGTGGTTTAAAAAAGTTAGATGGTGACGTTTGCAGCTGAAGTTTCTCTATAGTGCAAATGGACACAGCACAAACCACAGGGCAGAACATCCATCCGCTCCAACACTCGGGCCCTGCCCAGAGCCAATGTATAATCTGATTTAGTCTATGTGTGTGTGTGTGTGTGTGTGTGTTCTCTGTCTGCTGAATAAATGAATGCAAGCTAAGGAAAAATGACCAAGAAAACTGCATAAGACAATTGATGTAAAGCTGTAATGTTAATTATTTGGCTTCTTTTGGAAGTGATTAAATGCCAATCCCATAATGCAGTGCTACACTCTAACTCTTTCTCTCTCTCTCTCTTGCTCTCGGCTCTCCTCCCGAACCGTAGCTTTAAGCGATAGTTCATTTGAAAAATAAAATTTCTGTCATCATCTACTTGCCCTCAGTTCGTTCCAAACATTTTTTTTTGTCTTATGTGGAACACCAAAAGAGATGTTATGAAGAATATTTACACTGCTCTCTTTCATAAAGGACAAAAAAGCTCCATAAAAGCATAATAAAAGTAGTCCATATGACTTATCCACTATATTCCAAAACTTTCAAAGCCATATAATAGCTTTGAACAGACCAGTGTTATTAACTAATTCTAAAACTACAGGTATTTTCGGTAATCGTAACAAAGCTTAAATAAAATAAAATAATCAAATAAAGTTACTTTGGGAAATAAGCTAAAATAGAATAAAACTGAAATAGAAATAAAAACTAAAAGAAAAGTTAAATCAAAATATATAAAATACTATAATAGCATATAAAAAATATGGCAAAACTTTACTATGGGGAACACATATGTACTATTAACTTTGATTTCAATAACCTCAATAAGCTCCTAATTTACTGCTTATTAATAGTTAGGTAGTTGTGAAGGTATTAGGTAGAATTAAGGGATGTGTAGTATAAGGTCATGAAGAATGAAGCATTAATGTGTGCTTTTTATGTACTAATAAACAGTCTAGAGTAAGAATTGTTCCCAAGTGTTACCAAAAATATACTAAAATAGTACTAAAAGTCTAACACTTACTAAATCTTGCTTTATTATAGCTTTGGTCCCTATTCACTTTAATTGTACAGAAAAGAGCAGCTTGGACATATTGCCCAACATCTCCTTTTATGTTCCACGGACTAAAGAATGTCATACAGGCTTGCAAAGACTCGAGGGTGAGTAAATAATGACATAATTTTATGTATAAGTGCCTCATCTACTCCTGAGGCACAACTGAACACAAATCAAATGAATCATTTATGTAAAGCTTCATTGCGTCTGCATGAAAAGCAGCAGGACATTTTGACGTTGCCGTTCTGCCATATAATGCTTTGTATTGAGTCATCAGGTCATTCCAGAGAAAAAGATGCCTGCTCGTTTTTACATGCTCTGCCACATCCGATGATTACCAGTCGTTGTGACACTGACCTCTCTGACCGCCTGTATGATTCGTGGATTATCATCTTCCTGGACAGGCTGCGTCACAGATCATGACATGTAAAGATTGAACAAACAACTTGAATAGAGTGCAAACATGCAGTTCTCCTCAGAATGACAGCACTTGTAATGTGATTAGTAATCTGATGATGTAAACATAAAGGACTCTGAGGGGAACGTCCTCAGGAATTTTCTGACAGGAGTGGGGCAGTGCCCACAGAGAGAGAGAGAGAGAGAGAGAGAAGAGAGAGAGAGAAGAGAGAGAGAGAGAGAGAGAGAGAGAGAGAGAGAGAGAGAGAGAGAGAGAGAGAGAGAGAGAGAGAGAGAGAGAGAGAGAGAGAGAGAGAGAGAGAGAGAGAGAGAGAGCTATCTGTGCTCGGAGAAAGTTTATCTGCCTTTGTCAGCTTGCCCCTATGGGGTTTTGGTGCTTGTTAAAAAGTCCTGACAGAAAAACAGCAACAGTAACAAAAAGACAGTTGTGAATGCAAGCTCAGTGAGCATGTAGATGAACACATTTTTTTGCCGTCTGCTATTTTTAAACTTTATCTCACACCAAAGAGCGTCTTTTGCCTCTTATAGCCTCACTTTGCTAACATATCTGACTCTGTAAAGACAGTAGCTGATCATTCATTTGACCGCACCATATGTTTTTTTTTAATTATCGTAGTGTGTCTTTAAAACCCCCCAGCTTAGATGAATAGATCGAGCTTGTGATGTTTAAAGTGCAGGCTCAATCTAAGTCTCAGTGTTATTTTAAAGTGCTTTAGGGGGTTCGATGAAAGAGGAAGCCACTGTGATCATTCATTTATTACCGCCGCTTGTTTGAGGTAAAATATAACCTCTGTTCTCTATTGATCTCCTAACAGTTTCCAGCAAGGATCAGATCTTATTCTGAAGAGGGCATGGGAATTAATGAAGGGATGTATTCTGGGCGAGCATGGAAGATTCATTATGATGGGTTAAAAATGTAGACAGTGTTCTGCTTTTCTAGCTGGCCTTATTTCTTCTTTACTCCCTGTATCATGGTTCTCATCAGGTCCTGGTTCTTGTGAGCCAAAGATTGAGTGGATTTCAAGCTTTTTTATTTTTTATATGAGCAGTATCACACGAGTAGGAGTGTGATATGGCTGTATATCAGCACAGCTGTGATTAGGCCATAGGCATGAGGCAATAGACTGAGTGTCGCAAGTACGGCTCCGCTGATATACAGCCATATCGCATGACGACAGGTGTGATATTGCATTTATTCAACAGTTCCATGGCACAAGTGTGTAAATAAATAAGAATCAACAATAGAGTAAGAGGAAAAAGAAGGTAAAAAACCCTATTTTGTGCGGAACTACTTTCTTCTGCCACTGATTCAAATCTCAAGTTGACTGTTTGACAGTTGTGGCCAAGCCTTCATCACTAATTTTAAAACATCACTTTAGAAGGAACCAACGAAGGAACGAAGGAGCTGCTTCATTGAATCTTATAGTATTATGTTAAGAATTATTATTCACAATTTATATAGTTTCAAAGCAGCTTTACAGAAAAGGCACGTGTCTACATTACAATTTAGAGTGATCTGTTGTATTGTGAGCATAGACGCAAACTCTTTACCTTTAGGTGAGAATTCACCTTTTTTGAGATCAAAATAGGTCACTTACGAGATTTGCGTAGATCCGATGAGAGATTTTTTGTGTTTGTGTGTGTGTGTTCTCGTTTTACACAAGGTAATAATACAAATTTTAAATAAATGCGTAGAAGAAAAACGGGCAAGGCTGAGGCATGCAGCAAAACAGAGGAAGCGAGCCCTTGGAATTCTGGTGGCTATCAAAATAAAATATCAAAATAAATATGTTTTAACTTACAAGGTGGTGTACAAAGTGTTCCATATTGGTGCATTTGTACCCAGTGGAATCTTCAGTTTTCAGTTTTAAATGTTAATAAAGAAGCTAGGATGACTTCCAACATATATTTTATCTGGTTATCTTCTTGTTTTTGTTTTGTTTATGTATTCAGCTCTGACATCTATTGAATCCTTTTTTTGTGTTTTATAAAGGGTTATTTTGCCCTACATACGCCACAAAAACTTTTTTTTTTAACCTAAGATCATGCCTAAAAAGTAGCATGAAAAGTGTATATATATATATATATATATATATATATATATATATATATATATATATATATATATATATATATATATATATATATATATAAGTTTCCTGACTCTAAGAATGTTTTCTCTATCCATAAAATGTTCTCACCTTTTTTACCCCTCACCCATTTGCATCCCTGTATAAGAGCGAGAGATGGAGTGAGCAAGTGTATTACCTGCATCTTATTCTTCAGTTCAGTCTGCTGAGTGTACTTTTAACAGTTAAGGGTTTTCCCATGACAGCGCTAGTCAATGCGTTTGTCAATTGCATCTTAAGCAGAAGCGTAACCACAGTAACCACAGTGTCTCATTATAACAGCGGAAACAACTTAAAATACTTCAAAATTTATGGTCAGTGTAAGACATCATTCGAACCTGTAAAGGGTCTATTTATTAAAGCCAAAGATTGACCACTTGCTTTCAAAAACATGTGTGCTTATTAATGTATATTTACTTCTTTCAAGTAATAAAGTATTCTCGTAAGTTTATAATATGCCGTTGAAAATACATACGGGTGAGAGGTTCGAATGCTGGTCGCCATGTTGCCCCTCCATCTTGAAAGTACATTAGCCAAAGAGGGACATACCCGTAAATTCAAGCTTCGCCTTTCGCGTTTTAACACTCAATGGCACCGTGTCGAGTGTGAAGAGGGGGATTGCCATGTCAATCTTGGACTAAATCGGCCACCGTCGGAGTTAAAAACGAAATCAGAATTGAGAGGAACAGAAACTATTATTCATTTAATGGTCATATACCTTTTCACCGGCGCGCTAGATGGGGGAAAATATCACACACTGTAGCTTTAACCGTTGTTTAATGTTTAATCTTTATGTTCTACATATGAGCCAGTGGAAAATTCCAGAAGGACTGGCCAAGATAAAGCTGTTCTCGGCGACTACATGATGGCTGAATGGCCACTGATCTCAAGTAACGTCTAAAAGAATTGAAATGCATATGTTTATACATAAATTGCATATTTAAAGTCTAAACAACTACATTCTAACCAAAATAAAACTCCTAAAACTGGGTTTGCTCTTCTGTCATTGACGCTTGCTGTAAGAAATGTTGCCAATATAGATCTGGCAGAAACAAGTGATACAATTACTACATAATAGGTTTAGCTACCTTATGGTACTGTAGGATGTACAATCCAGAAGAAAAGCAGTTTTTAGAAAGCAGATCAATAATAAAGTCAAACTAATTTTGTCATTTGAAAATACTTTTTGTTCAATATTACTGTGTTTTGCCTTTGTAGGTCAGTCTAGATTACATGACTGGAACACCATTGGTGGTTTGTAAGTCCTCCTTAAACCGGGTTCTCTGTTGGTAGTAATCTGTATTCACTTGTATTGTGAGGTGAACATCTTACTGTCCAAGGCAGCTGTCAGTCACGTCCCCCTAAGGCTATGAGAGCATTCTGCAAAATCTGTTTTTGAGAAACTCATGACAGTTATGTAATGAACACTTCATGAGACACTGGCGTAGTCATTACTCAGAGTGCAGCATCCAGGGGTTTACAGACCCTCTTCATCATACCTCCACCCATCTTCTCTATCTTTCCTCCTTTCTTTTTCTCTCAAGCATCGTGGAGGAATTTCATTAAATATTCAAAAGAATCTGTTTTAACAGGATAATAAATAATGCTTCTCTCCCAGTTGACACACAAAATGATGAACCTTTTTATCGCAAGTTTTTCAGACATGATCTTAAAGAGAATAATCACATCTTTTGTTCGCAGAAGAGCTAATTGCACTTCGGTGAGTGGCGTTTTACCGGTGCACTTTTTTTTCTTCCTTTCTCTGTTTCTTTTTCTCCATCCACCCCTCTATCTCTCTCTTTCTGTCACCAGCATGTCAGTATAATTGAATTTCTGCACACGTTCCCCTTTTTCATCAATCACACGTGCTGATAAGGTGGGTTTAGGAGGGACACTCAGGCAGAGCCCAGAGAGAGAGGGGGTACTGAGAAAAAAAGAGAAACAGACAGAAGCAAGGAGAGAAAATGAATAAGGAGAGAAAAGGACATTTGAAGGAATGAAAAACAGAGAAAGACTGTTGTGTAACTAGTGACGGTGGTGGCGCAGTGCAGTGCTCTGTATGTTCACCTGAAAGTGTCACACAAAGTGGATTCACAGGGAATCAGTGAGATCAAGCTTTTTCAGACTTTTTTTTCACACATAAGTATAATTATGTAAGTATTTTCATTCCAAAGATTGGCATCTGACAAACAAAAGAAAATCTCTATAAACAGATTTTAAAAATACTTCAGTATCATCAACGAAGACAAAAAAAAAAAAAAAATGTACATGGTTTCTCTTGTTTTAAGACTTTTCACTGTAAAAAAAAAAAAAAAAAAAAATTATAGTGACTGATCTAATCTATTTTTTTTAGTCGGCCAAATTGAATTTCTGTTAATTAAATTGCATTCATTCACATAAATTTAATTTGGCCAACTAAAAAAGTCAGATGTGATCAGTCACTAGATTTTTTTTTTTTTTTTTTATACAGTGAAAAGTCTTAAAACAAGAGAAACCATGTACTTACATATTTGAGCCATGTATTTACACCTTGTATAAGTGCAAACTAGGGCTGTAATCAACCAAAGAAAATCTTGGTCGACGGAAGTCCTACATTTTTGACTAAAAATCGACTAAAAATGACGTAAAAAAACTGTTAAAATAATCAGCTGCGCATTGTGTGCAGTACTTGGCAGGCTATTTGTCTGCCTAAATGAATTATAAATAATTATAACAACTAGTAGGCTATTTGCAGTATATTCAATAATCTTTGACCTGATTATTTTGCACTGAAATGAGTCTGAAACACGAGTCTGTTGGCGGCGTTGCATCACGTGCACCTGCGCAATAATCACCTATGATTTCCTAAAATATAGTACTATGTTGTCAACTAGTGATATCATCACAAGAACAAAAAATATGCAACATAATTTGGATACTTGTTTTGTCATATGTAATATAACTGACAGTGTCCACCATACACTTTAATAAAAGTCATATTTATTAACCAAGCCAGATCAAGACCAGAAACGAAGTAGAAAAATAAAGCATAGGCTCAAAACTTACACAAACAGTGGGCACAGTGTTGCAGTCTGCAGTTATAAAACGATTATTACACTAAACATTGAAATATGGCAATTCTGATATGTTCATAGCCTACTCAAAACAAATGGGCAACCTAACACAGACAAGTTAGCTCACCGCTTTTAGGTGATATGATTTTTTGTTGTCAATCTGTGATATGCAAACTGCAAACTTTTCTTCCCATTTTCTATAAAAAAAAAAAAAAAATGCTTCCACACTTCCGATGTCTTTGTTGACGTGGTAGAATAGAACTGATTATGAAACGCTCTCACAATTAAATAAATAATATACAGCGAGCAAAGTAGCCTACTTCAAACTGTCTCTCTTATCCAGTGGGTTGGGCTAAACCAAAAGAAGTGAAAACAAGGGGCAACAATCGAAGTCCTCAGGAATAATCTGATGAACTCCTGTTCAGACTGTTACCTGTGAAACATGGGTGCTCTGAAAACACCCCCATTAGCAATTAGTGCGTTCCGCCTGATCAAATGAACGCAGCAAAGCTGATGAAATGAACACAGCTAAACTGATAAAATGAACGCTGCAAAACTAAGGAAATGAACACGGCAAAAAATCTAAAATTTTGGTCGAGCTAGAACGTATCGACAGTGTTCGAACTATACTGTGGCCTTTGGGGGAGCCCACTTTTCGGGGGGGGGGGGGGGGGGGGGGGGGGGCGTGGCATCCCTATACACAAAAGAGGACGTGTATATTCCTTCACACACAGACGAACGCGTCAATCTATTGCTTAATGCATTGCGGAGACTCTTAATATACAATTTACAATCATTGAAGAACATCTTTGATTTTAATGAAGGAAGAAAAAAACAAGAATTGATAGGTCAAAAAGTCCACAAATCTATAAACAAAGCATCCGGCTGTCTTTGAGTTCACATGAACAACGGTTGAAGTTACTCGTCAGGCTACAGAAGAATACCATAATTCAATCGATAGTCGCGCAGACCTATAACAACCCAGCCACAACACATAATTGGGAATAACATGCCTTAACACAGAAGCGACCACAGAGGCTTGAGGTCAGCCTCTTTTTCTGTTCTTCCAGAAATCCAAGATCAAGAAGTGGATATTCGTTTTTGTTTTTTCTGCGAATCTTTGCGTTGACATGTACTAAACATGAGTGTAATTTGCACCGCAGTGCCACCACACCTTGATGGTCATGACAAGAACAGCATGTATAGTTATCTTTATTGAAGTGAATTAGATTTAAACTGCCGTCATGCATTAATTAATTATATATTTTTAGCAATTTTACAAATAATAATCCACAATGATTACATTACATAAAAATGAAATTGCACCTCAAAATAACACAGTGTCAATATTTTTGAGACCCCCCAAAATTTCACAAATCACGTTTTCAGGGGAGCCCATGTCTTATTTAGGGGAGCCGAGCTCCCCCTAGCTCCCCCGTAGTTCGCACCCTGCGTATCGACTAACAATAGACTAATCGACTGGGAGATTACAGCCCTAGTGCAAACCCTCTTTTAGCCTTAAAATATTAATGTGTGGATTTACTGACACATGGTGAAAAATTAGCACTGAGAATGCGTGGGCAGTTATTTTTGCGGCAGACCACATTGCATATGCATTCTTTAGGAGCTTCTCTTTCAGACGCAAAATTTATGGGAGGAGCGAATTTAAATGAATCATGCAAGGTGATTTACTAATGTTTGCACTCGTCAATTTACCGCTATTGTACCCCCCCCCACCCCAAAAAACAAAACAAAAACAAAACCAGATTAAACCAGATGCTAATCTGCGTAGCTCTTGGCATTTTGCATCAATCAATATGGAAATGATGTTCCGGCCGTATCTGTGTTTTTTTATTTTATTTGCGAGTCATCATTAGATCACTCGCAGAACTGTCCGCTCCCGTTTGCGCTTTTTGGAATTTCTCTCTCACACTAATTTGCTCTGTTTAGTAAATCTAGCTCCTAGTCTTTGACAAATGGTGCAAAACATTAGCAACAACACCATTATGCTACTTGGTGGCGTACCACTCCATCAAAAGCAAATTGGCAATTTATAGGGCTGGGCTGGGTGCTGTGATTGTGTTAACACTCTGCGGCTCTTCTGGGTTGTGTTATTAGACTAACTGTGGTGTGTTTGCTCCGCTGCTGGCAATAATATGAGCTGTAGGGATAATATCGGACACCCCTAAAGCGGCCCCGTGAAGCACTTTAGATTATCCACACGCTCGCTCACATACAAAATGGCATATTTACAGTAGATTATGTACCAACCTATTGGCGGATCATGTCTCCTCGTCTAATCAGACTAAGAGGCTTGAAAGATTGCGGCCACTTGTTCTGGCCACTAGATGTTATGATCTGAATATCTTAGTGATTGTTTCTGAACAGAGAGCTCTAAATGCCTCTAATGTGTCTGAGAGCTCACACTGTTGAGATGACAAAAGGGCAGCTCAGATGGTTACTGATGTGATTCATTTCATTCGATTTCTTCGGAAATAACACATTCAGTCTGTCAAGTTTGCTGGCTGCTTTTTTAGATTTAAAGCAGTGCGAGTACGCAAGGAAAATGAAGTGTTTTTGATGTGGTGCTGTGAAGTATGAGCTTGCAATTAAGATTTCACCCCCCCAAAAAAGGCTTTAAGAGATGAAAAATTTGCAGAATGATTGATGTCGAACCCCAGTATCACCTACAATAAAGGAGTCATCAAAGAATTTCAGAAGGTCTTAAGATCTTAAGCAATGTCTTTTGAGAAATATCTCCACTCCAAATCCTGTTTTTTTTTTTTTTTTTCCCAGATACGCTTAGAAATATGATACAGCACGGTTCTTATTTCAGACAATATTTGAGCAAACAATATAGCTTTATCACCTCTGGCTGGTAATGGCATCCTGTTATATGAAGAAAATGCCATTGAGAAAGCTCAGCAGCAGGCAGGGATGATGCACACTATCAGGAAAGCGGGTGGGAAATTAGAAACTAGTATTGCTGCATTTCAGACTTGCACACAAATCTTCTTTCACACCTCTGAAGCTGATTACACATGCCTTTCATGTCACACTCGGTGCTTTGCTGTGAAATTACATTTAGGCAACAATGCTAAATCTTTATACTGTATGTTCTTTGTGAATCATACTTTTCATATAGCAGTTTGTGGCTATACATTATATAAAAATGATTATACAATTCAGTTATATAATGCTAAATATCACAGGTTCACATCACACGTTATAATATATTTGTGTACATCAAACTGTGCTGATGTATAAAACATCTTGCTTTTTGTCATCAGACCCTTTTGTTTCTTTTGCATGGTATCGCTCTGTATTTATTGTATTCATTCTTGTTGCCAAAAGAATGAACATGTCACAATTACCCCCTCCCTCTCTCTCAAACGTCTCTTGAGTTCATTCGCAGAATGATGTCAACGAGGGCTCACCCTGCACAATCTACATGTTCACCCCACACACAGCACCCACTAGACCGATGATTATTAGGGTCACGTTTGGTTAACCCCGCACTTCAAGAGTTGATGGACAACTGTGGGGAGCTGATTAATCTTTATGCCATTATTCCATACATGTAATATAATCCGCTCCATTTGCCTTGACATCTCCAGATCTGATTTAAAAGAAATTTCCACTCAAAACTCTAGCTCTTTAAGATAACATCATGATAACCTTTGAGTAATAATTAAAATCTTTCCAAGGTGAGACAGCGAAAATAAATTGGGACTGTCTTGTCGTCCATCTATCATTTAAGCAAATGTGTCTAGTCTCAAAGGGGCCAGTTCACATAACAGTGCCAATGTTGCACACAATATTTCAGTGCAGAAAACTGTGTTTTATCAAGTTTATAGATGCTAGATTAAAAATAATGTATTTACCCGAGCACTTACATTTGCCTAATAGTGTGTGATTTATAAATTTTGTATGTGAACCTCAGCAATATGACTTAAATATTTCTTTTAAATTACATTTTGTATTCATACTATGCATTTTAATTTTTTATATTGTTTTATATATATATATATATATATATATATATATATATATATATATATATATATATATATATATATATATATATATATATATATATATATATATATAGTTTTGTCAATAGTGTATTATAAAATATTTGACAGTCTCAGGATCACTCTGAAATTTAGTTTGATAAGATCATCACTTTATTTTATTTATATATTAATTATAGTTATATAAGTATATTATATATACTTTATCTGTTTATATAGTACCAGTCAAAAGTTTGGACACCAAACTCAATGAATCTTTCTCATGACCCAAAAAACTACACTGTAAAAAAGTCAGTAAAAATAGGGCACAATGTACTGTATAAATATGAAGGAATTTTCCGTATTGTTTTTATATTTTTATTTTTACAGGTTTTTTACCTGTATTTTGAATTACACATTGTATTAGTTTGTGTTTTAAGGGTCAACGGAAATTTTCGTCAAATTACTGGATAATGTACTGGCAGGAAATGACCAGTGCATTTTCCGTTTTTATTTTTTTTACAGTGTACAGTATATTTCCACCCAATGAATGTGACATTTTATTAAATCTTGCAGAAAAAACAGACACAGGTGCAGAAAAAGCTCTCATTATCAGCCCGGGACTGGCTAATAAACATATATTGCAAAGAGTACTCAATAAAGCGTCAACCCCGTGTTTCATTAACTATCCGTCACCAAAACAGAAGATAATCACTGCGGCTATCAGAAGCTACTTTTAATGAATGTGTTATATTGTACTGGCACCAAATGAAAAGACTGACCAAAGCCCAGAAGAAGATCTGAGGTGGTTTAAAGATATTTGATGTGACAGATGGTTGGTCACGGAAAAAAAGTAGCTTGATGGTTTTGGTCAAAGCAGATTTGTGTTAAGGTGTGTGTGTGAAGTGTTATCCTCAGTTAGCTTGTGTTTACTTTGAAGCGTCAGTGTCTATTTAGTTTCCCTGCTGTGTGAAATTGGCAACGTCAAGCCAAGGTTCCCAAAAATAGTGAAACAACTAAGTGAAACGTTTCTCCTCCCAACATGCAGACTTACAACATGTTGCTTCCTGCAGGCGTCTTTCACACATGCACACATTCACAAAAACAACTGTATTGATTCACGGACTACCTTTCATTTTGCATTGATGAGGCCACAGTCATTGGCTTGACATTGAAATTGTGATGGGGAAGCTAACGTCCAAAGTGAGTGAGAAGGTTAATGAAAGCATGTTCTGTTCCTTATACAAGCTTCAGATTCTCTCATTCATAAAATGACTGAGAAGTCTGAACTCAGAGTATGAATCTTAAAATGATTGTGTCCTTTGTTCATCAGAGGGCCTGTTAAAGCTGTGGAATTGTGGGACTCTCGAGAGAATAGTTCTAAAGGCACATGAGGATTGAATATGCTCAGCCAGAAAGAACTTGCTCTGTGCATCATTATGATTAGACAATGAGTTCATCAACGCCAGAGCTGCACATATCAGATGGATCTCAAAGGAGTTAAAGAACCAGAATAGCTCTTCTCTTTACTTTTTGCCTCGTTACATTTTAATAAAGTACCTTATTAATTTTTCTTAACTTTGCCAGTTTGTAAAGTTCAGAGCTCTGTAAATATTCAAATAATAATAATAAAAAAACTATTCTGGCTGTTCTATTATAATTTATTTGAGGGAATTATGGAATTTTAACTTGTGTTTAATCTAATGTTAAGTTAAATGTTAAAAACATAAAAACATGCATTTATATTTTTAACATTTAACTTAAAGTGATCATCAGATGCTGGCAATTGTAAATTAAAAGTGAAAATTAGGCCCAAAACCCATTTATTTTTATCGGTTTAGCCTATATTTATCATGTTGCGACTCACTTCCTTTTATCTTTGTTTGTTCAACAGGATGTGAAATCAACATTCTTCCAGTTCGGGGCGTCCATCCAGCAGGAGGCTCTGCTCATGCTTAACATCATGGAAGAGTACGACTGGCACGTCTTCTCCATAGTGACCAGCAAGTTCCCTGGCTACCAGGATTTCATCACCATCCTGAAGACAACGGTCGACAACAGCTTTGTCGGTTGGGACCTCCAGCACACTATCACCCTGGATGCCGTGGACGGGGACTCCAAGAGTCAGATCCAGTTGAAGAAGTTGCAGTCTCCAGTCGTTCTCTTGTACTGCTCCAAGGACGAAGCAGTTTACATCCTGGAAGAGGCCCGTTCGCTGGGCCTGACCGGGTTCGGGTACATCTGGATCGTGCCCAGCTTGACCACGGGCAACCCGGACATCACTCCAGATTCGTTCCCCTCTGGAATGATCTCTGTGTCCTACGATGACTGGGACTATCCTCTTGAGGCACGGGTTCGAGATGGGCTTGGGATTATAACCACAGCAGCTGCAGCCATGTTGGAAGAGTTTGGGGACATCCCTGAGGCCAAAACCAGCTGCTATGGCCAAATGGAGAAAACCAAGTTGCCGCCCAGCGCATTACACAAGTGAGTGAAGAACCAGAACTGGCTTATTATCTTTTTGTCTACAATATGTTAGTGTTTTGTGTCAACAGCCTGTCCATCTTCTTCCTACACTTAAAAAAGGGGAAGCAAGAGGGCTATTTATGTGAGAAAACACATACCATTTTTGATCAGTCAAGTGGAAAAAGGAAAAGGTTGGAAAAAACAACCATAGAGGTCTTTGTTAGAGACGTAGGACATATCCGGCTCACTGCTTTCTATTGATATGTATTATAGGAAAACAGGCTCTAAAGATTGCAACAAAAAAAAAATACTTTTAATTAAGACATCAATATCAGGTTTAGTAAAAATATTATTTAAATATCATATAGCGCCTATATGTAACTTTGGGGTCAGTATTTCTTTTTAAATGTGTTTAAAAAGAAGTCTCTTATGCTCACCATTATTTTGTCCAAAATTCTTATTAAATCATATTCTTAAATATATGAATATTTCTATATTATAAAAAGAAAAAAATATATATATATTTTTAATGGTGTTTATTCCTGTGGTGCAAAGCCAATCGTTCAGAAATGCTTCTGAATCCTGCTGATTTGCTGCTAAGGATTTATATTTCTTAGTATTATCAATGTTGATAACATTTTTGCTGTTATTTTTTGTTTTATTTTTTTGTTTCGTGGAAACCATAATATTTTTTTTAGGATTCTTTGATGAATAGAAAGTTAAAAAGAACAGCATTTTTTGAAAGGGAAATCTTCTGAAACATTATAAATTACTTTACTGTCACCTTCGATCACTTGGTAGTGTATATAGTTAAAGTAGTGACACGTCATTTTTTTATTGGCATCTTTCTGTGGTGTAAACAAAGATTCGTTGTTTGAATGTCCTGATAAAATAGATAATTTCAAAGCTGAGTGAGGGACCAGGACCAGCTTATTTTTTGTGTTTTCTGTCCATCTTGTTCCTGCACTTAAAAAGTGGAAACAAGAGAGCTATTAATGTGAGAACAGAACTTGGTCAGTCAAGTGAAAAAATAAAAATACGGTGTGGAAAAAAGCAACCCGAGAGATTTGTAAGAGAGTGCCATGGGTCAGGCATGTGCAAAATTTATTGTTACATCCTGCAAATATATTTCTCAGTGTGAACTGCATTTAAGCTAATGGTCAAATGCGGTGAAGGGGCAGACGGGGGATGCTGAGGGAGGTTTTTAGGGAGTTGCAGAGTGCCGCTCAGACACCCCGAGGTGGGTCCTGCTGCACTTCTCAAACTCTCTTGAGACGGTGCAGCGCTCCTGTGCTTTTAATGAATAATGTTCTACTCAGCATTCTGAAAAAGCCAGTGCTGGTCAGAGCAACATGGACTTTGCTAATGTGCTTGGAGAGCTCTCCAAACATAAAGTGCTCTTGATGAGGTGGTTTTGTTCCTTTTTGCTCCTGTGTTGAAGCCGGTGCCGGCTGCAGCATCCCGTTTACATGCTGCCAGTCCTTAGTCTGTCTCACCAATATGCCTCTGTACCTGACAGCGCTGAGCAGACACGCTGAATTGCCCCATCTGCAGTGGAGCGGTGTTGCCTGAGATACACGTTCACCCTGGTGTCTAGGGTACATTAATCCTGATAGTTTCAGCACAGATGGTCACAGGCTTGGCCAGAGATTGGCTCTACTAGAGCCAGCAGAGATGAAGACTCATGCCCTGAATGCATGTGGGAGGAGGGTGGGGGGCCTCTTTTGTATTTTAGACTTTTTAGGCATGTAGATCATTGGATGGTATCAGAGGAAAGGTATCAAATTTTTTGAGAATACACTATATGCAGTGTTGGGGAAAGTTACTTTGAAAAGTAATGCATTACATTAGTGCATTACTCCTTTAAAAAGTAACGAATCACGTAACTTAGTTACTTTTAAAGAAAAGTAATGTGTTACGTTACTTCTGCATTACTTTTTCTCACTTTTTCTTCTATTTTTAGGCAAATGTAAAGACTCTGAAATTAAACATTGAAATTGAAATATTGAAAATCTGAAATTGAAAATCTGTACAGTAGACCGCGCAACTCTAACAAACCTTTTAGCTGTGCTGCCATTCTGGATAAGAAAAAGAATAGGATGCAGGAGAAGAAATTTTTTTAACATTTACTTTATCAATAAAAAAGGACAGCAACAAGTACATTGTTCAACAAAGTGAAATTAAATGCATTACATTTTTTGTTTTATTTAACACATTTCATTATTGGAGGTTTGTATAGTATTCTGATTTTGCATTCTTTTTGAGGAATACGGAGTCTTTTTCATGCAAATGATACAAGTAAATACCTGCTCACATTAGCCTAGAACTACAATAACCATCATGTTACACACAAAGCCTCTGCAAATACAATTTCTCTCAACATCAGGACAAGAGTGCGTCAGTCAATAAATGGGAGAACAAAGTAACGTGCATTACCTATTTGAAAAAGTAACTCAGATAGTTTGTTGTAAATTTTAAAAGGAATGCGCTACTTTACTAGTTACTTGAACAAGTACTCTGATTACATAACTCAAGTTACTTTTAATGCGTTACCCCCAAGTTGACTATATGTGACAGGCTCACTTTGTCCCAGAAACACAAAGTCTCAACTTACTAATGATTAATTACTTCTGTGTTTAATTCTCTATAGGTAATATATATATAATTATATCTTAAGGAATATAGAATTCCTTAAGATATAATTATGTTATTAAATTAATCATTTATCATTTATCAGGATATTGAAGGTGTGGTGTTGAATGTTGTTAGTGCCTATGCTCCACAAGTAGGTTGTAAGACGAGCGAGTTGGGGGAAGTGATGCAGACTGTTTCCAGAAGTGAGAGGGTAGTGATAGGGCAGATTTGAATAGACATGTTGGGGAAGGGAATAGTGGGGATGAGGTAGTGATGAGCAGGTTTGGTCTTCAGGAAAGGAAGCCAGAAGGACAGAGGTTGGTAGACTTTGCTAAAAGTATGGAGATGGCTGTGGTGAACACATACTGTCAGAAGAGGAAGGGACACAGGGTGACATATAAGAGTGGTGGCAGGAGCACACAAGTGGACTATATCTTATGTAGATGTTGTAATCTGATGGAGATTAGCGGTAGGTGAGAGTGTAGCTAGACAGCATAGGATGGTGGTGTGTAAGATGACTTTGGTGGTGAGGAAGATAAAGAGAGTAAAGGCAGAGCAGAAGACATAGTGGTGGAAGTTGGAAAAGGAAGAGTGCTGTGTGGTTTTCAGAGAGGAGCTGAGACAAGCTTTAAGTGGTCAAGAAGGGCTTCCAGATGACTGGACTACTACAGCTCAAGGAGACAGGTAGAAAGGTGCTAGGTGTGTCATCTGAAAGGAGGAAAGAAGACAAGGAGACTTGATGGAGGAAAGAGGAAGTCCAGGAGTGTATCCTGAGGAAGAGGTTAGCTAGGAAGAAGTGGGACAGTGAGAGAATGGAGGAAAGTAGACAGGAATATAGGGTGATGCAGCGTGAGGTTAAGATAGAGGTGATAAAGGCCAAACAGAAAGCGTATGAGGACATGTATGCAATGTTAGATACTAAGGAAGGTGAGAGGGATGTGTATTGGTTGGTGAGGCAGAGGGATAAAGATGGAGAGGATGTGCAGCAGGTAAGAGTGATTAAAGATAGAGATGGAAATGTTTTGACAGGTGACAGGAGGGTGAGGGAAAGATGGAAGGAGGACTTTGAGGAACTGATGAATGAGGAAAATGACAGGGAGAGAAGAGTTGTAGAGGCAAATATTGTTGACCAGGTATTAGCAAGGATGAAGTTAGGAGAGCTTTGAAGAGGATGAAGAGAGGAAAGGCAGTTGGTCCAGATGACATACCAGTGGAGGTATTGAAGTGTGAAGTGTGTATTGAAGGAGAAATGGTAGTAGAGTTTTTAACTAGGTTGTTCAACAATGTTTTTTTCGAGAGTGAGAGGATGCCTGAGGAATAGAGGATAAGTGTTTCGGTGCCGATTTTTAAGAACAAGGGAGATGTGCAGAGTTGTGGAAACTACAGAGGTATTAAGCTGATGAGCCATACAATGAAGTTGTGGGAAAGAGTAGTGGAAGCAAGGCTTAGGGGAGAAGTGGACATTTGTGAGCAGCAGTATGGTTTCAGGCCAAGAAAGAGCATTACAGATGCATTATTTGCTTTGAGAATGTTAATGGAGAAGTACAGAGAGGGCCAGAAAGAGCTGCATTGTGTCTTTGTAGATTTAGAGAAAGCATATGAAAGAGTGCCAAGAGGGTTGCTGTGGTATTGTATGAGGAGGTCTGGAGTGGCAGGTGTGCCGTAGGTGAGACAGAGGACTTCACGGTGAAGGTGGGACTGCAACAAGGATTGGCTCTAAGCCCGTTCTTGTTTGCGGTGGTGATGGACAGGCTGACAGATGAGGTCAGACAGGAATCTCCATGGACTATGATGTTTGAGGAGGACATTGTTATCTGTATTGAGAGCAGGGAGCAGGTGGAGGAAAGTCTAGAGAGGTGGAGGTTTGCTCTGGAGAGAAGAGGAATGAAGGTTAGTCGCAGCAAGACAGAATACATGTGTGAGAATGAGAGGGAACCAAGTGGAACAGTGAGGTTACAGGGAGAAGAGGTAAAGGAGGTGCAGGATTTTAAGTACTTAGGGTCAACAGTCCAGAGCAATGGGGAGTTTGGAAAAGAGGTGAAGATGCGTGTGCAAGCAGGTTGGAATGGGTGGAGAAAAGTGTCAGATCTGTTGTGTTAGGCCTGCACGATATTGGAAAAAAATTACATCGCGATATTTTTTCCCCCAACGATATATATTGCGATATTGAGAGCCATCAATCCAGGCTACAGTCAATAATTACCATTCCGTGATATTAATGATTTCACTAATAAGCAAGCTTCATTACAAGTGACAAAAAGAAATGTTGGAAAATATGTGTAAACATGAAACTAAACCTCCAGTAGGTGACCGTCTTAATGAGTGAGTCACTGAGTTGTTCATTCAAACGATTCATTCGAACGCTGAATCGTTCACACTTGTTGCTGTGAGTGAGACGTGTTATGGGTCTGCTATGAATGATTTTCACTGCTGAAATAGAGCAAAAACTCTAAATATTGCATCTAAAATGTAAGTGACTAAGTGATTGTTAATTAGTTGTTTATGGAGCTGTCATATAAAATCAGTGTCATTTTCAGTCGTGATGGTATTCAGGAAAACGCTCTAGTGTTGTGATTTCTCCTCGAGAGGCTGCACGAGCGTGAACAGCGCAACCTTATTATCATCAGTTCATTATATATTATCCACAATCGATCGCCACTTACACTAAATTAATGCACAAACATTCTTGCATTTTGGTGATTCGCTAGTTATTTTTTGTTTTAATCAGGCTCTTGTCCGTCAGGCAAGTAAAATTCTCTTTCACTTGTCCCTTCAAAACACCCACATGTCCCGGACAAGCGTTAATGTCGAGTCCTGCTTTGTATTCGTCGTAAAGAGCTTTGTGGTGCCGTTTTAAGTGATCAGACAAATTGGTGGTGTTTTCTTGTTTTGTGGCCACAAGACACTCCATGCAAAGTACCTCTTTTTGTTCAACATCCTCCTTTATGTCGCCAAAACCCTTCACATCGCATGTTCCCGCGATGTGACTATCGCACACGCGCACATCGCGATGCCGATGTTAAAACAGAATATCATTCAGCCCTATGTTGTGTGATAAAAGTGTACCAGCAAGAATGAAAGGGAAGGTGTACAGGACAGTAGTTAGAGCAGCGATGTTGTATGGTTTGGAGACAGTTGCACTGAGGAAAAGACCGGAGGAAGAGCTAGAGGTAGCAGAGCTGAAGATGTTGAGGTTCTCTTTGGGAGTGACGAAGATGGATAGGATCAGGAATGAGTACATCAGAGGTACATACATGTGAAATGTTTTGGAGACAAAGTTAGAGAGGCCAGGTTGAGATGGTTTGGACATGTTCAGAGGAGGGAGAGTGAATATATTGGTAAAAGGATGCTTAGGTTAGAGCTGCCAGGCGGGGGGTCAAGAGGAAGACCAAAGAGGAGGTTTATGGATGTAGTGAAGGAGGACATGAAGGTAGTCGGTCTGAGAGAAGAGGATACAGAGGGTAGGACTAGATGGAGGCAGATCCATCTAGTCCTTCAGGGGTCACTGTGGCGAACCCTGAAGGGAACAGCCGAAAGAAGAAGAAGATTAAATTAATCATTTATACAGGGCTGTAATAAAGCCTCTAAAGTTAGACTTCTAAACTGATTTTTTAGTTTCTAAACTGATTTTTTTAGGTTTCTTTCTCCTGAACAGACACTTTCAAAAATTATAGAACATTGTCTATATTTAATTTGGAATGTAATATAGGGAAAATATCTGGCACAGCAAAAAAAAAAAAAAAAAAAAAAAAAAATATATATATATATATATATATATATATATATATATATATATATATATATATATATATATATATATATATATATATATATGTTCTTTAGGGTGACAAAAAAAGAAAAAAGAAAAAGAAATGCGAAGCTTTCTCTGCATTTCATGTTCTTGTTAAAATTGAGTGTCAGAAGCCTGGGTGAAATATGCAGTCCCCTAGCAAAATGTTCCTTTATGACAGATTTAAGACTGTCATCTGAAGTGCTGTAAAAAGCGGACCTTAGCAAAATTTAGCCTTCATATATCAGTGACGAATACTGAAATTACCTGTCAACAGGGGAGAGGCATGGCGAGTCCACTGTGCCTCTTCCCACATGTTGGGGACCAAGGGTACAGTAGCTGTCAGCTGTGCTCTATGAAACCATACATTTTTAAAATAAAGGGCACTTTAAACACTCCCACTGAGATGGGAGCCAATCCTACCACCCCCAGCAAAACACCATTTCACAGAGGGCAATGACACAGGAGTCACCGCTATTACTTTGAACTTTCACAGGCAACATTTAATATGACTTATGGCAGTTATAATGCTGGAATATGAGTGGGATGAACACTTTCAGGCAGTGGCAACAGGTCATTCTGTTGTGGGGAGGGTTAGCAGTGATGCCATTGCGCCTTGCCTTTAAAGGGCCAGAGTCTTACCCTCGCTTCAAAGCCTTTGTGGGCTGGAGTGAAGGGAAATATGAGCTCCTGTAGAAATAATACTTTTATATGGCCATCACAGCGCATTAAAGGGAGTTAAGTTGGCAGGCAGCAGCACAATGGGAAGCATTATAAAGAGCTTGGTTAAAATAACTCTTGAGCCTCGACTGTCCTCCCTATGGGGAAGAAGTCTTTTTTTTAAAGCATCAAAGAAGTGGCCCAGACTTTGTTATCCAATCAGAAAGAGTCTCTGGCTCACAGTCATTTTTTAGTCTTTTTTGAAATGCTTGGGCTTGCTGACATGCCTGTTGAGAGTGTAGTTTTGTAGAGAATAGGTTATTAAAGTATGCAAAATCTATCTATCTATCTATCTATCTATCTATCTATCTATCTATCTATCTATCTATCTATCTATCTATCTATCTATCTATCTATCTATCTATCTATCTATCTATCTATCTATCTATCTATCTATCTATCTAGGTTTTTAGGGACAGACAGACAGACAGATAGATAGATAGATAGATAGATAGATAGATAGATAGATAGATAGATAGATAGATAGATAGATGGATGGATGGATGGATGGATGGATGGATGGATGGATGGATGGATAGATAGATAGATAGATAGATAGATAGATAGATAGATAGATAGATAGATAGATAGATAGATAGATAGATAGATAGATAGATAGTCTGTCTAAAACCTGACAGATAGATAGATGTTAGTTAACTGAATATGTTGGCATGATCTTGTCATGGTATGTGGAAAGAAACAGGAAGCCTGATGATGGTATTTAAATGTGTATTTATGGTCAATATTCATAAGGATCCATTTCTTACACAAGCCTGGCAAAAGGTAGCATGCTCGAGTCATGTTTTTAAAACCTTTGACTGGAAGGTCTTTAATTGACCTGAATGTTTCCTCAGGAGAGATGAGAGAGAGCAAACACACACACACACCAGTCACTCCCTTCTCCTCACATGTGCTGTCAGGACCATATTTGCTCTTATATGGCGTACCGTGCCCCACTTTGTATCTGATGCGCTTAGTACCGCAGGTTTTCTCATGCACTCATTCTGCCATTCCCTGGGTCTTTGTAACGTCTGCCTGAGCCCCAGGTGAAAAGACCTCCGCAGCCCCAGCTGTCCTGGCATTGTCACACAAATGCAGTGCTCTCTTATGACACTGATTGAGCATTGCACAGATACCTGTGTCAGAAAAAAATTATTGAATTTGTTTGTATATTGCGTTCTGAGTTATCACTCAAGGGAGAGTTGATTTCATTTACATGTTCCGTGATGCCAGTGGATTCAGCTCAATATGTGGAGACTCCCTGCAAATTAACTATCTTCATGTAGGTAAATTTTCTTGCTTCTCTAATGACTGAAAAATTCTATATGTCACATAGTGAACATCTTGCCTGCCCTCATTAGTGTCAACCCCATTACTATAAATGCCTAACTAGGAACTGTTTTATTTAAATGCACTCAACCAGCTGGAATGGAGCTGCCTACTTCAGTTTGACCACATATAAAGTTCTGCAGCGTGTGAACATTTTCAGGCCAGTTGTACCACCCACCTATTTTAATCCAGCTGATTCCAGAGCAGCTGTGTGGCCCTTTCTGGCACACCTGCTGTTATGAGGACTGTTGAAGAGTTCACAGTGAGCAAGTGTGGGTCAGGGGCGGTTATGTGTTTAATTAGGAAGAAGTGAGCTGGTGACCAGTCTGTCCAAAGTTCTAGCAGTGACCGAACATACTAAGCTAATGAGCACGATTCTCACACTCCTGCAATCTGAGAACCTAAAGCTCTATTGACACACTGTGTCCAGTGTCTAGTTTCCTCAGTAATTGGTAATAGGGACTCTGCAGGTTTGATCAGTGTTGTGATCCATGGCTCACAGGGAAAGGGAACTAGGAGAGGTGTAAAATATGAAAGAATGGTTTAAAATAAATAAAGGAGCCCATTGTGGATGGAAACATGCCTTGTAGTGGAAGAGAGCAGAGCTTATCGATTCTCTTCCTCTCCCGCAGTCTGATGTAATTGGATTCAGCGATATATCTAGGGCGAGTGGGCTTTCGCTTGGCCCCATAAATGGGACCCCAATCAATTCAAGCACAAGCTACTCTGCCATTCAGTCACTAGACGCCCACTAAGACCAGTTCCATAAATCGATCATCGCACCACACCTGGCAGTACTGCGGCATACAACTTACCAGCAGACTGCACCCGTCGCTGAAGGAGAGAGGGGCAGTCTTATGTGTTTGTGTCAGCTGGTGTTTTTCCTCTTGAATCTCTGGGGTAGGCCTGACGACATGGTGCGAAAAGTGAGAAGGCAACGTTTCTCGGTTTATCGCTTTTAAAGTGATATGACAGGAACACCGTGGCATTGTGAAAGTGAAGGATCCAGTCTCTATTCACTTGGGTCTTTCTTTCCATAAAAAGCCCATCTGATGTCAACAAGCCCTTTATGTTGTGTCTTTATTTTGTTTAGTTTTTTATAGTTTTACTGTGTTTATTTTTTTATAAGTTTGTGATCACTTTGAGTTGAACTTTTGGATTTTATATGGATTCTTTGTATTTTGTTCTGTTAGAACTTGTGTCACCAACAACAATAATAATCACCATCTTATAATTTACTTCTTTGGAAAGATGAATGAAATGAACACAATTATGCTTAATCTCTTTATAAAAAAAATTGTGTTTCACAAGTTTTTAATGATGTTAATATGTGTGGTGTTTTTAATATACTAATATGTTTATAAGCGTATTTTCTCTTTAAAACTGCAGTAAACCAAGCAAGTGGTTTAAAACAGCTTTTTCAAACGTCATAAACAAGTCACCAGTCCCCTCACCTTTAAGAAGGGACAGGAAAAATTGGGGACATTAAGCAATATTGCGGGTGAATTATGCATATTATTTATATCACATTCTTATTATGAACTATGTCTTTCTCCACTGACTTTCTATGTTCAAAATGTTTCTAAAGCATGCTGATTTTAAATGACATGCAGCTGTTGGACTCCAAATTGCCGAATGGGAACATGTAACATTAACAACACATTATTAGCTGTTTGATAACATAGTCAAGCAATCAATTACTGTTATTTGTCTGACGCTGTACACATGTATCGACTTGTAGACAACCCTGTATAATTCGCTCTTCCTCTTTGTCTCCTGAATCAGTTTCTGATTCACGCATACATGTTTACATATGTTATAATTCTGCACTGTAACCGAACAAAGAATAAAAATGACTTAATAAGAGACTTAATCAGACATAATGCCACAAATGGTATTAAAGCACTTGTAATAAAACTAGAATGGTCTTTTTTACGTCTGCATGCTCTCTCTTTCTGTTTCTTTGAAGATGAGGACAAAAGAAAGAATGGTTTTGATTCATGTAGATTTCATTGGATGCTAATAATAACTCGGGCAGATTTTTCATCTTCGCTTAATGTGACGTCTGATTTAGGTCAGTCATTAGTCTTCAGATGGCTCATTAATTCCTCTTTTTGTCTCCTTGCATGTTTAAAAAGACCTTCATATGTTATTTTGATCTTTTAGGTATAGAACGAACATCATTAGAATGATGTAGAATGAAAGTTCTTTATGTGCCTAATGCAGCAGATAAGATTTGTGTCACCTGACTGCTCTATTTCTGGACCTGATGAGCTCTCTGTTTCCTCTAGGTACATGATGAACGTGACCTGGGATGGCAGAGATTTGTCCTTCACTGAGGACGGTTACCAGGTGCATCCCAAACTGGTGGTGATCGTGTTGAACAAGGACAGAGAGTGGGAAAAGGTAAGGCCGCCAAAAACAACTGACCTTCTAAACTGCGTCATTATAATTTCATTATAACTTCTCCAAGCAAAGCGTCATTAACAACTGTTCACACAATATTAGTACCCATGAATCCGCCATCATAATTACACCCTGGAACGATGTAAATGTGTGTCAGTGCGGTAATTACCTCAGACACACACTGCCAGAGTCTGCAAATTCAGAGGTGTAATTAAGGCTTGTTTTTTTTCCCTTTTAGACCGTATCCCAGTCCGAGCCCAAACATGAACGGGAACACACACATATGTATTAGTGCTGGGATCTTGGATGAGCCTGTCCCTCTTTTTTTCTGTTCTAGGAAAGAATGCAGGTCAATGAAACTAGAGCGGGAGAAATAACTTGAAAAGCAAAACAATGGGAGAAATTGATTTGTGGAGTTCGCTCTGCAAATCAATCTATATCGGTGGGAGTCTAATTGACAGAATAGGGCTCGCACTGAGAGATGGACTCGGTTATGAATACACATTCACGTGGCGAAAGCAGATTTGCTCCGATTAGGCCTCTTGATCTCTTGTTAGGAGAGCATGAAGATCATCAAAACTTCCCAAAGAAATTGCGTTATTTTGAGGGCATTTCGCATACCTGTGGTCTCTCCAAATATAACATACTATTGCTCATTAAACGGCGGTTGTTTTGCAGATATGATATTGGGTTTGTATTACAGCTGGATACAATACACCAAATTAGCTCCCAGAGGTGTTTAGGGCCTCATTATACATTTGATGATTAAAGCATTCTTTGTGGGCTCTATTACAGTGGCTCTGTATTATTTTTCTTGCTGTTTCTACTGTCGATTGTGCTTTTAGAGTTTCATAAATCTGTAGTAAAATGCATCCCATGTCGTTCTGCTCATTGGGACTAGATATTGTAGTGTTGTTAGTCTTTAAAGCAGAATACATTAGGTGGCAACAACATTCATTTTTCAAATTCTCTTCAAGAAAATGAATGTACGGCCAATATATATTTTTGAAATATTAAATAAGTCCTTGATACATTTTTGAAAATGTAACTCACAGCATTTCAAATGTTTCGCCATTGCAATATTTTCCAAAATGCCAAATGGCAATGTGGAGAAAATATTAGCTGAACCAGCACAAAATGCAGTGAGAAGATGTAGTTTTTTCACTCGCCAGGTAGTTCATGTTTACAAGAGCAAACAAAAAAACAATAACGCTTAACAGCCAGTATTTTACACTTTTGTCTTCTGTTTATAACCGCAAGTTAAGTTTACAGTTTTATGGTTTCTAGTTTTGACCTTAATTAAGATGATGACTTTTAAATATTTAAACATAATTTAGTCACGCTAATAAAATGTTTACATAGTATAAATTAAAAATTAAACAAATATACAGCTCTGGAAAAAAATTAAGAGATCACTTAACATTGATTTCTATACATTCTACACATCTACAAAAGGTAGCTCCATTGTGTAGGTGAAAGCATTTTACATTTAGCATTCCAAATTTAAAAACTGCGCTACAATTCCATTTGGCCAATTTTAAAGATTTTTTGGTATAAACCAGGTTTAATTATTCCTAGCTCGGCCAATACAATCATATGTTAATTTATTTTGTTAGTTGTTTTAATGTGTATTTCATGGTTCAGGTCTTTTAATCAAGATTTTTATTTATCTATGTACTGTTTCATATCAATTCTTACAGTTCAGTTCATGAAATAGGTCGTCCAAATAAGTGTAAACTCTGAAACAAGCGATTCTCAGCGTGGTCAGAGATGATTCAATGAGATGAAGCACTGGCCAAAAGTGAAATGAACCGCACAAGAGAGGCTGAAACTGATACTCTCTTTCTCCCCCACGTGCTCAGTCTCTCTCTCGTAGTTTCAATTGCGATCCAATTATGATATTGTGATGCATCTCAATGATTTGTGACATTTGTTGAAATGCATATTGTACCTTGAGGTAGTTGTCGATACTAAGTCAGAAATGCCCTGGTGTGATACTTTTATTCAGCAAGGAGGATGCATTAAAAACGGACAGTACAGTCTATTTCGAATAGATGCTGTTCTTTTAAACTTTCTATACTTGAAACAATTCTGAAAAAATAAATCACGGATTCCATAAATATTATTATTTACAAATATTAAGCACACCTTTTTTCAACATTGATAATAATAAATGTTTCCTGAGCAGCAAATAAGCCTATCACAATGATTTGTGAAGGATCACGTAACACTGAAGACTGTAGTAATGATGCTGAAAATTCAACTTTTTCACACACATCGTTTAAATGCCACGGCCTACCTGAGCATTGTTTCTGACCATGTCCATCCCTTTATGACCACCATGTACCCATCCTCTGATGGCTACTTCCAGCAGGATGATGCACCATGTCACAAAGCTCAAATCATTTCAAATTGTTTTCTTGAACATGACAATGAGTTCACTGTACTAAAATGGCCCCCACAGTCACCAGATCTCAACCCAATAGAGCATCTTTGGGATGTGGTGGAACGGGAGCTTCATGCCCTGGATGTGCATCCCACAAATCTCCATCAACTGCAAGATGCTATCCTATCAATATGGGCCAACATTTCAATATGCAGTCAGCATATTGTTGAATCAATGCCAAATAGATTTAAGGCCGTTCTGAAGGTGAAAGGGTATCAAACACAGTATTAGTATGGTGTTCCTAATAATCCTTTAGGGGAGTGTAAATGCGGCCTTAGAGGGCAAGAACTGATTACGTTTTATTAAAAATGTTTTTACTTACTAAACTATTATTTAAAAGTTTGTAAATATATTTTTTTACATTAGTTTAGGCCCTCTGACTACCTAAATGGCCATGATGGTTCCCCTCTGATTTTACTGTTTTACTGTATTTTTTGATCAAATAAATGCAGTTTTGGTGAACATGTGAGGCTTTTTTGAAAAAACATTTCAAATAAAATCTTACTAACCCCAAACTTTTGATTGGTAGTGTATCATGGTATTTACATTTTGCCTCCATAGCAAACATAAATAAACAATAATAATAATAATAAATCCCCTCCTAATTTCTATGTGTTTGGGATCTGACACTTTTGGGCCTCAGTCACTCTAAAAATAGCCTTTGACTCTTTGCACTCTGCGCTTGCCAGTGGCCATGTACAAACGTAACGCTCTCCTCCCTCCTTTTATCAGGGAGCTGACAGCTGCAAAGATCAAGCTGCTATGGTGCCAAATTAAATCCACATGAAAGTAATTACATTAATTAATTCCATGTCAAGTTGCCTCTTGTTGATGTTGATTAAAGCGGAAAAAATGTTGAACTGGTTGTCACTCTAGCTGTGTGCTGTCATATATTATTTTTTGCCTTTGGACAGAATTTTGGAAACAGATGACAGAAAACATTGGACTACAAGGGTTAGGAAAAGAATTACAACTTAGTGGGAAATAACCACACGAATGTGGCGACCTTATGGCAGCCTACTTCTAAATTGGGTTATATTCTCAATACATTGAAAATATACCGCTCACAATGATGCAGTAGCTTTAGGTTGGAGGACTTAAAAAGACAATCAATAAATCATAAAAGAGAATAACTTGAAGACATAACCATGATACTACAGGTCTGCCTGTGTACAGGACTGTATGAACTCTCAAAACCCTTCAGGAGGACACACGGGGGCAGGCAGTGTTACATGACAAATGCGTAGCTCTAAGGAACACAACCGCAGAGTAATGCAGTTTGACACCACACTATGTTGATATTAATCTGACAAAGCCTATTCATCAGTGTGAACTGCTGGCAGAGCAAAGACAAAAGCATGGGGCAGATTTACAGCCCTGTTGAACCAAAGCGATATCTCACACTTTGCCCCGACGGCATGTCCACGTGGCGATTAGTGTGCAGCGCGTCATAAAGCATATTGTACGAAGACTGCACTAATGGTAATAACTGAGCACAAAATATAGGCAGAATGGCATTGATATTAAATTGATAATGCATAATCATGTAAATGCCTTAAACAATGTTCCTTTATCAGGTAAAGGTCATCAACGATTCAAGCAAATCCAAATTGTGCATATTTTAAACATTTTGCTCTGTATTCGAAACATGCCCACCTTTACTGGTATGTTTGTGTGCATGTTCTTTTAAGAACTGATTTGGAATTGAATTGAATTGAATTGAATTGAATTGAATTGAATTGAATTGAATTGAAGCAGGAATTTAATGAAGGTGGTGTTTGGCATATGTGTGTTTGGAAATTCTGTGCACATTTGTTTTGTCATCCTGCATTTTTATGCAGCATTGCAAAATGTGCATAAAGTAAGAAATCCGGCTACTGTCTGCACTATATTTGTCATATAGTCATTAGTATAAATGTAAAATAACTTCCACATCGCCAAAAGTATCTGTCACTAATGTCACCAGAAAATCATCAACTTGAACTCTCAGAAGAATGATATAATTAGTTTTGTCACTGCAAATCACTGTAAGTGTGAACATTCCTCAATGCTTATAGAGCTGCAGTAGCAGCAGCCGTCGAGAAGCGGGAGATGTTCTCCACTGGAGCACTGGGAAATCTTTGGAAATTTGTATAAAAGATTAACCTAGAAATCTAGACGCGCCTAGCAGCAAATCTAATTTGCAGCCAGTGTAGTCTAGCAACTCCTATTAGACTTCTGAGCTGGAAAAATCAAACTCTGGTCGGGCCAATCACATCGTGAATATAATCGGTGGATGGGCTTAACATAATGACGGCAGAGTTGCGTGCTACTTGTAAACAAAGAAGCTGGCGAACGGCGGTCTTTCGAATTGACTTTGGTCGTGACTCTGAGTAAGACTTGGGAGTTAAGCTTTTCTTCGAGAAAATAACAAAGAACGGCACTGAAGTCATTCTTAAGAAGGGAAGATGTTTTGCCGACTGGATACGGTGAAAGTTTAATCTCTGCTTCGCCTTCGTTGCGTATTCTTCGCACCTTCGCATCCAATTGTGTGCAGAGGGAGTATGAAAGACAACCGTTTATCCCTCCCCTCGGATTGAGCCCGGTCGATGGTGTGTTCACAGACCAAACATCTTGATGTTGGTCTGGCTTGTCAGGCTAATAAAAGATACAATTCTAGATATAAAAGATGTAATGTAATCTTGGGTTTTGGCTGTAAATGCCAGGATCTGTGTAAAACAATGTTTATTAATGATATCACGACCTCGCAGGCAGCCATGAAAGCAGTTTACACAATTTTTGCAGTGATTTTCAAGTTTGCGATTGTGATTAGTCTGCAAGTTATGTCTGGGCAGCTCTGCCAAACGCAAACATCGGTTTGTTCTCTGTTTGTTTCAACTGATCTTATTGTGACTGGAACTGTTTTGTTGGCAACATGACACAGTCAGGCATTTCTGTTGCCTCCGAGTTTCTTATTTCTCAAGCTTTTTTGTGTGTATTTATTAAAACATCAAAATAGATGCATTAATGAAGAGCACACAGTTTTGATTTGCTGCTTTGCTCATTATTAGTACAGGAGGGTTAACACTTTATTTTGACAGCTAGGTGTGTTCTGTCAGAGTAGATTTGAGAAATCAGTTTGAGAAATAGCTACAATGTAGTATTTGTTTCCTTTTTTTTTGTTTTGCTGTGTGCAGTGACTAATTTAGCATGATAGTCCATAGTCTGAAATGTCTTTAATTTACTGTAATAATATAACAAATAAATCAACATGAAAAATAAACAAATAGTAACTTGCAGAACCATTATATAAAAATATGGTAATCATGTCATATGATTTTATATTTTGATGTGATGATTCCCAATTTGCTAATTTTATTTTATTTTCGAATTAAGTCTAATGTCTCTCTGACGATAAGCACCTAAGACTCAGTTTACACCTGTAAAAATCAAATGGTGTCATCCAATCATACGTGGACAGTAACACACTACCATACTGACTGATATACACTCATCATGCATAACATTATGACCCTTCCTAATATTGTGTTGGTCCCCCTTTTGCTGCCAAACAGCCCTGAGCCTTCAAGGCATGGGACCATTTTTGCTTTGTAGCAGGGTACATTATCCTGCTGAAAGAGGCCACAACAACCAGAGAATACCTTTTCATGAAAGGGTGTACATGGTCTGTAACAATGCTTTGGTAGGTGGTATATTGTAAAGTAACATCCGCATAGATGGCAGGACACATGCTTTCCCAGGAGAACATTGCCCAAAGCATTACACTGCCTCCGCTGGTTTGCCTTCTTCCCATAGTTCATCCTGGTGTGTTCCCCAGGTAAGCAATACACCTGGTCAACCACATGATGTAAAAGAAAACCAGCATTAACTTGTTGAGCATTTTGAGCTACAGTAGCTTTTCTGTTTGATCGCCCAAACGGGCCAACCTTCACTCCCCATGTGTATCAGTGACACATGGTCGCCCATGACCGTTACCAACTGTTCCTTCCTTAGACCACTTTTGATAGATACTGACCAGTGCAGACCGGGAACACCCCACAAGAGCTGCAATTTTGGAGATGTTCTGACCCGGTTGTCTAGCCATTACAATTTGGCACCTGTCGAACTCGCTCAAATCCTTACGCTTGCCCATATTTCCTTCTTCTAACACATCAACATTCAGGAAAAAAAGTTCACTCGCTGCCTAATATATCCAACCCACTAACAGGTGCCGTGATGAAGAGATAAGCAGTGTTATTCACTTTACCTGTCATAATGTTATGCCTGATCGGTGTATATATCATTCTATGATACCACCATGTTTGATTACAGTAAGACAGACAGCCTATATAGTATATTAAGACCCACTGTAATGCTTGGGGCTAATATTATATTACACATCTGATGTATTTCCCCAACCAAATGTTCACTTAAGACAAGACAG
The DNA here is from genome assembly GCF_024679245.1 of Pseudorasbora parva. Lineage (NCBI taxonomy): Eukaryota > Metazoa > Chordata > Actinopteri > Cypriniformes > Gobionidae > Pseudorasbora > Pseudorasbora parva. The sequence continues at coordinate 28,097,629 of NC_090173.1, forward strand.
ATATTTTGAAATACTGTAATTCTGTGTATATCAAGATCATCTAAGAGACGTCTTTGTGCGCACTGTTTGGATGTGTCAGTCAACGTGAGTAAGATCTTTTTGTTTACGTCAGCATGAGTTAAAACGTGTAATCACGTTTCATTGGTTTAGACTCTTGCCATCGAGAATTCGCTATGACAATTTACAAAATTGGAATACCGCGCTTTACAGCGATACCAAACTTGTGCTGAGGAGAAGCACCAGCAAAAAAAAGGGCGATTTTTAAATAACTTTTGTTATTATATTATAATAATTATTAAAACAAAGAAAAGATTTAGGAAGGTACACCTTTCAGAAAACGTACAAATAAAGTTAATTTTAGATTAGTTTAATTACTATTTGGCGCATTATTTGGATCGCTTGACAAGGGCTTAATCAACACATTTTTTGTGAAAACCTCACACTTTTCATTTGTTTTGCCTGTAGCTCATAATTAGCGCGTGCACATTCCGACTATATATTTATAAATATAGCTGCCTTAGGCAGTGTAACATGGAATGGACAAAACAAAGTCTCGACCTCACGAAACCACCAATCATTCTGCATTCAAGCCAAACAGGCAGTGCTGGCAAGATCCTGCTCCAGATGCTGTGTTGAGGGCTGGTCTGAATGCCTATTAGAGATGGAGTGATGAAGAAGGCTCCAGAACCCGAGGCTTGATGAGGCCGGCATGGCTCTATATGGCCTGAGTTTGAGCTACACTGTGTTTTTTGTTTTGTTTTGATGCCAAGCGAGAGAAAAGTGCTCTCATGGAGAGCCAGGAGGAAAACATGATTGGCTAATTAAAACAAATGAAGTCTGAGCATCTTGGCTGCTGATGGGCCTCTTCAATCCCTGGAAGTGACTGGTACAGTCAGAGGCCACATGGCCACTCACTCCGGTCTTACAGGGGCAGCAGTTTGTGTGTTTGTGTGTGTGTGTGTTTGTGTGTGTATAAAGTACTACCCACATAACACTGCAAGTCTCAGTATAAATCATAAAACGCACACATCTGTGATGTGCATAGTGCTGCTGAATCATACATAGGCAAGTCAGTAAATAATTAACATTATAATCTGGGTTTTGTATTTACATATTCATGAATCTAATACTTTAGTCCACAATGCATAGTCTGTTCACTCTGTTTAGACCATCTATTATCTAGTCGTTTGCATTATTTGTCTGCCACCCATGTCCAGTGCTTGAGAAGTGTGTTTGTTACCACACCTGAAGCAAACATCCGTAAGCTCATCCCTCTTGCTCAAAGCACAGATATTATTGCAGCCAGTGAACTTGGAAATCATCTAAACCTTGAGTTAATCAAAATCTGATCCCTGAGATCGGCCGGACTGTGGCTCGCTGTAGTTTGCCCTCAGAATTTCATTTATTGACAGAGCTGCTGCATGGGGCCATGGCGCTGAACCTGCGGGTACCTTAGCCGAGAAAGATATTTATCTGAGTGATCTCTCCATGACAGAGGATTGACCACTAGACAGAGGAAAGATTTGGGACTCGGAGGGGTGTAATTGGTGGTCAAGTAACAGTCAACATACAGATTTATTTTTCTCTGTCCGTCTTTTCCTGTTACATACTCACACATGGAACAAAAAAAGAGAGTTTATTACTCACCATGTTAGAGGTGGTGGGATGCCCTCAGGACTTTATTGCAACTGAATCTGTGGAAGGCAGTTGTTGTAAACTATGTCAGTGTGAAATGGATCCCATTGCCATTTTTTCCCTTCTCACAGTTGAAAATGACTGTGCCATCTGGCCAATTGCTGTGGTCTGACCTTCCAACAGCTTCCCCTCAAAGGAAAGAAAGAAGAAAAAGAAGGAAGATACATTTAGTCTTTGCTCTCTTTTCATAACTCATAATTCATGTAACTTCATTATAACTCAATCTGCCTGTTGTTCATTTCTTTTTTTAATTTGCATACATTTGTTTTATTTTATTTAATATTCTGTTTTTATTGTGTTTATAGTCCGGTTTGCTCTATTGTGATTTTGACTTTTTTATTTTTGTATACATATTTGTCAAAACATATGTGCAGAAAACTAAGAAAGCTAACCAGGCTGGGAGCTTTAGCGGGGCTTCTGCTGCCTGCACTGGCTTTGACTCATCCAGCAGAGATAAGGTGTAATTCTCTTTAGTAAGCCTGGTGTGCTTCTCTTCACCTCCGCTGTCCGTCATACTTACAGCCGTTCCCCTCTCCATCTCCACCCCTCACTACTCTGACAATCACAGCTCTGCCCTTCATAGCCACTGCGTTCTGCCGTGGCGATACACTTGATGATGTGCTCGACTGCTGCCTAATTTAATGCATCAAATCAACAAAGTTTGACTGATGGGACGCTCGAGACTCGCTGCATGTTATCATGATCAACAGTGAAGTGCTGCGCCCGGTCTGATAGCAGGAATTCTCATTCCTCCAATCAGTGATCAACGTGCCGCCTGGACACAGGAAACAGCACAACAGATCCTCTTACTGTTGCTGGTATTTTATTAAACTTTTCACTGATGTTTTTATTGTTTCAGTGACAGTTGCTCTAGTAACCTGGGGTTAAGGGTTGTTCTGTCCACCCCACCCTGAGAGCCCTATATGGCCTACCTTACATCATAAAACTGGGGCTGGTACAGTGGTAAGAGTTGGTTCAAAAAGGTTAAAAAAGAACAGAAACTCAATCCAATCATTTGAGAAGATAACTTTAAGTCATTTAGCATTCACCCACTTTAAATGTATACAATCAGTTCTCATTTCTTTTGTTACTTTGGAACAAAAATATAAAAGTTTATGCTCTTCTTTCTTTAATGCTAACATAATCTGATCATTTATTAGTATAGTTTCCAAATGTTGCCACCTATAATGTTAAATAATGAAATATGTATATTTCATGTATACATATATATATGTTACAGTGTATGTCATCATATTATGTTGTTATTTTCTGTCATGTCATTTTACAGTATGTTTTGTTATGTCACAATATTATGTTACAGTGTTGTCATTTTACAGTATTTTATTTTCTCTTGCATTTACATTTTACAGCGTCTTACAAATGAGGAACATCACAAGCAACATCGCAAGTATACAGTACATGTTATTTTAATGTTGTATTGTAAAATTCTAACATTCATATTTTTTATTAAGAATCGCCGTGAGAAACATTATTTGAATTTTTGTTTAGGCTTTGTATCATGTTTTCACTGAATAATGAAAACATCTTTATTTGGCAAAAATTAAAACTGCTTATGTTCTTTTGAATTTGCCCTGAATTGTATCCCTTGAAACTCATATTTGATCACTAAAATGACATTCAAAATGTTTTTTTTTTCTTTCTGTGAATTATTCATGACTTAAAATAGGCAATAACTCTTGCATCATTTAGTATCAGAAACATGAATAGGCAAATAATAATAATCTTACACAGTGTGTTAATAGGCCAGAGGAGAACTGGCACCCCGACTGAGTCTGGTTTCTCCCAAGGTTTATTTTTCTCCATCATGCCCCGATGGAGTTTTGGTTCCTTGCCACTGTCGCCTTTGGCTTGGCTTGCTCAGTTGGGGACACAAAAATATGATTAAAGTTATTCAACTTATTAAACAAATAAAATGTATAAATTAGGTCTTATTTAATTCTATAAACTATAATACTGATATGCCAACATTGTCGCTATATGATAAATTAAAATAAGCTGATAACATCACTGTTCTCTCCAGTACGACTGTACAGCCAAATCTAATTTTGTCGCAATATTATCCTGTTTGACACTGTGAAGCTGCTTTGACACAATCGTGATTGTAAAAGCGCTATATAAATAAAGTTGATTGATTGATTGATTGATTGAAATTACCCTCCACACACTCTACCAGCTCAGAATACCTGATCCACTCGCTCAACTTTACTGTAGTAAATGCTGCCCAATGGCAAGTGGAAATACTAGTTTAATTCAGCCATATATATTTGGACTCAAAACTGATTAAGAAGTGGAAGAGTGGCTCGTCTTCAAGTTGATATATCAGAATGGTTATGCTTTAACCGCTTTCTACCATGATGGACACAAAACGGTAATTATTTAGATTAGCCTCTTGCTTGACTACGTTATCAAACAGCTAATGTGTTGTTACACAAGCCATGTTCCCATTCTCCATCTCTAGCCATTTACTTGGGTAACCTTTGTGTAATATTACAATTAGTTTGATGATCTGAATCATTTAAGTGTGACAAGCCTGCTTTGCAGCATATTTAATAATTGTTGGAACGTTGACGGGATTAGTTACAACATATTTGTGACACAGAGAACAGTTTAATGTTTTTGCGACATTGCGAAAGAATATACTTTGCCATGGGCCATGACCTATTAATTTGAACATGGTTTATATTAAAGCATATTAAAACCACCACATAGACATACAAACAACATTAAAAACTAGATTTTTTTTTACCACAATTACTTAAATATTTGACAGTTTCTTTAATAATGAATTTGCATTCTTTACATTTAAATTTACCTTTTTTTTCCAGCAGATCTATTATTGTTCTGTTGTTTCCTATAGACTGTACTTTCCATGCTGAAAAAAGCATCAACATTATAATAAAAAAATATATATATCCCAAAATAAATGAACAAATAAAGTAAATAATTTGCAGGAAGAAATTTTATGCATACTACCATTCAGAAACTGTTTTTTTTTTTTTTTTTTTACTGTAAGAAGATGTCAAGTAAGGGGTGAGGCAAGGACTCAGATGCAGGGGACAGTATGGGCTTTTATTTAATCAAAAAGAAAAGAAAAGAAACAAAAATACTCCATAGGGGGAGTGAGGGGAGTCAGCAGCTGGCAGAACAAGAGCAGGGCAAGAGAGGGTGCATACAACAACAAACTGGCACAGGACACAGGACTGCAAACACAAGGAGAATATGGTATGTTTATAGGACACCATTTTTAACTAAAAACAAAACTTTTTATGCATTTTGGCCATAGACTGTAAAAAATATGGACGTAGTGTCCGTGTCGTCCCCTATAGAATTCTGAAGTGCAGTTTTGAAGCATAAATTAGAGACTAGCTGGCCATTGCCATCTTGCTAGCGCGTCATCGCGCATCAGGCCCGGATAACAGAAAATGGGCAAAGAGCTTAGGTGATGCGATGACAAACAGCGGATAAATGGCTATCCACCTGTCAGTCAAAATAACCACGCTCTTAATTATGCAGAACTTTAAGGCTTTATATAATGTAAACGAATGAGTTATAAAAAAATTCACCCCCCTCACAGTTGTCATGAAAGGCAAAATAAACCGTTTAGACTGAAACCACAATTTGTACCAGGCTGTAAATGTTTTTTTCTAATGTAAAGTTCGGCATTTTAACATAGGGCTCAATGTGATTCTGCTCCCTTCTGGAGCCTAGTGGCCAGTCAAGGAATTGCAGTTTAAGTCACTTACGTATTGGCTTCAACAGAAACTGGGGGAGGTTGCTGCTTGGTTTTGGCTGTTCATTGACACGACAAAAGCGTTTTGGGGGCATGTAAATGCAAGCTTTTGAAAACGGGTTTCAAGTGCAAGTTTTTGAAAACAGTACCTTTACCGTCTCCATGCATACAACAAAAATGTGAATCTGTGAAAACTGTGATGCGTATTACATGTTCACACATGCATATTACGTGTTCAAGGAGTGTTTCTTGACAAACCAACATCTCCAACTGCTGGCCTGACATGCATAATACAGCATTTTTTAGTCAATAGACAGGAGAGCACATGGCAAATAGAAACAAACCTCACAAACATGACAAAAACAGTCAACAAAATTTCAAGCCATGTGCTCAAACAAAACATCAACAAGCACTCAATGAGAGCGCTTACTGACTGCATGTCCATACAGTGCCTTGCGAAAATATCCGGCCCCCTTGAACTTTGCGACCTTTTGCCACATTTCAGGCTTCAAACATAATGATATGAAAATGTAATTTTTTTGTGAAGAATCAACAACAAGTGGGACACAATCATGAAGTGGAACGAAATTTGTTGGATATTTCAAACTTTTTTAACAAATCAAAAACTGAAAAATTGGCGGTGCAAAATTATTCGGCCCCCTTAAGTTAATACTTTGTAGCGCCACCTTTTGCTGCGATTACAGCTGTAAGTCGCTTGGGGTATGTCTCTATCAGTTTTGCACATCGAGAGACTGACATTTTTGCCCATTCCTCCTTGCAGAACAGCTCGAGCTCAGTGAGGTTGGATGGAGAGTGTTTGTGAACAGCAGTTTTCAGTTCTTTCCACAGATTCTCAATTGGATTCAGGTCTGGACTTTGACTTGGCCATTCTAACACCTGGATATGTTTATTTTTGAACCATTCCATTGTAGATTTTACTTTATGTTTTGGATCATTGTCTTGTTGGAAGACAAATCTCCATCCCAGTCAATCTCCATCCCTGCTGCCACCACCATGTTTGACAGTGGGGATGGTGTGTTCAGAGTGATGAGCTGTGTTGCTTTTACGCCAAACATAACGTTTTGCATTGTTGCCAAAAAGTTCAATTTTGGTTTCATCTGACCAGAGCACCTTCTTCCACATGTTTGGTGTGTCTCCCAGGTGGCTTGTGGCAAACTTTAAACAACACTTTTTTTCTTCTTGCCACTCTTCCATAAAGGCCAGATTTGTGCATTATACGACTGATTGTTGTCCTATGGACAGAGTCTCCCACCTCAGCTGTAGATCTCTGCAGTTCATCCAGAGTGATCATGGGCCTCTTGGCTGCATCTCTGCTCAGTCTTCTCCTTGAGCTGAAAGTTTAGAGGGACGGCCAAGTCTTGGTAGATTTGCAGTGGTCTGATACTCCTTCCATTTCAATATTATCGCTTGCACAGTGCTCCTTGGGATGTTTAAAGCTTGGGAAATCTTTTTGTATCACAAGAACGTCTGGCCAATGAAAACAAACCAGGCACTCTACAAGAGCGCAGAATGAGTGATTAAACACTCAACCCGTGCACTCACAACAAGAGTCTAATTAACATGGAGAATGTGTGCTTGAACCGACACTGAACCAAAAATGAACTAGACAGAAGTGAAAATATTCTGTCTAACTAGTAATTGGTGTTCGGTACAAATAATAACAAATAAATAACAAATAATAATATAAGCAAATACAGAAAAACAGTAATATTGAAAAACATTATTACAACATTTTTTGTGTGTGTTTGTGTGTGTGTGTGTGTGTGTGTGTAATTTATTTCTGTGATGGCAAACCTGAATTTTAATCATTACTCCAGTCTTCAGTTTCACCTGATCCTTCAGAAATCTAATATGATGTAATCTGATTTGATACTCAAGAAACAGTTCGTATTATTATCAATGTTAAAAACAGTTGTGATGCTTAATATTTTTTGTGGAAACTTTCGGTGTTTTCAGTTTTTTACGGTAGGGGCTGCTATGACACTTCTTCTGAAAGAGTACAGAATCTCCAGATCAAAACACAGGAGAAAAAGAAGCCAAAACAAGTGATAGCATGAGTAAGCAGATGCACATGAAAAATAACCTGCATCATCAACATTAGACAGCAGACAAATGACTAATGTTACTGAATGAAATGTCAACCCGTCCTGGAGCTATAGGACTGTGCAAACTTTGGGGATGTTGATGGACTCAATCTACACTGTCTATGTTTTGATTTTCATTCTGAATCTGACCTTTTTTTTTTTACAACCATTTAACATAACCGAAACATCTCCATGATTTTGTTGTGTGTTCACATAGCTAATGCAACAAAAGTCACCAAGTGTCATCCCATTCCGCTGAACCAAAAAAATGTAAAATTTCATACCGTAAAATGTTTTGATCATTTTTGACCGAAGAGGACAAGAAGGTTAAGTGCTGTGCAGTGGGCATTACTTCTCAAGTGTAACAGCAATGGGACAGATTTAAATGTTAATAATTAATTGAGACTTTATAAGTAGGTAACCTGCAGGAACATCTTTCAGTATGAGCAAGGAAGTCCAAACGAGAAGTATGCTAGATGTTTTCCAATACTTGCCTGTATCTGTAGTAAAGCCAAGCATGTGATCCTATGTAGAGCTGAAATGTGATCATAGTGCGGGCTTTCCATACGATGTAATTATTGGTGTCACTGTAAGCTATCTGCCTCAGCAAACTAGACAGTTCCGTAATGTAGGTGTGACCGGCGGTTTCACCACGCAACTCTCTGAACATGGAGAATCCTTGTTCAAGATAAAGCCATCAGAATTCACCGCATGCGTGAGTCCCCTAAGTAGAGATTTTGCAGAAGTATTGAGAAGGCGGCTGTCTTGAGACTTCAGTTTTCTTCTCTTGAATAATTGTTTACACAAATGGCTTTTATTTTGGAGTGGAGGCATTGAATGTTTTAAGAATGGTGCAGGGCATAAGGGGAGGGCAACAGAGGTGTTTTTGACTGCTGATGAGCTGAAATGTTGCACAAGCACCCTCCATCTCCTTTAAATTTATGCAGAAAGCCTTTCCATTCTGTCTTTGTCTGTCACTTGTGCTCTCCCCCTCGCTCATTTCACTCCCGGCCTCGGCGGTCGTGTGGCAAATTGCTTGTGTTGTGTAATTTACTCGGGGGCCGAAGCTTCCCGTAAGGAATCCCTTCTGGGGGGTCAGCTCTGTCCTACTCATCTCTGCTCGGGGCGGCCTCTTGATATTGCCCATAAATCTGGGCATCGTTGATTATTTTGATACCATTGTCCAAAAGAGTAATGGAATGTCGGCCCTCTTAAAGTAATCCTCCTATCTGCGTGACCTACCCGAGACCTGCGTTGAATTGGCCTGGCCGCTAAGCCGTGGACTATGGTAGCACGATATAAGCCGCTGTCCTGCTTCCATTCTTCTTCTCCTTCTTTTTCACCCAGAGAGAGAGAGAGAGAGGAAGAATACAAGTGCTGTACTATAGCATTCAACCACTGTCACCTTGAAAAACAGCCCTCATTTTTCACCGCTGTGTTTCTTTTCAATTTAGGCGGCCAAAAACACACAACTCCCCCAAGCCCTTCCCCCAATGTGCTTTTCATATTGTTCAGTCAGGGCTCATTAAAACGTTGAGTCATCATAGAACTTTGCCAGGACTTTTAGTCGATGGTAGGATGGAGCGTTTAATATGTGTGGATGCTCAGTGTATTAGGCAGATTGTGTTTATAGACTAAATGGTTGAGATTATTATTTTATTTTTCCTGTAGCTTCTCAGTCATGTAAAGAGATAGTTCACACAGAAATGAAAGTCGTTCTCATTTACTCAACGCCATAACGTTCAAAAGCCATTATGGTTTCTTTGTAGTCTGTTTAATATTGAACTCTGTTCAGTATAATGAAAGTGAGTGAAAACTGGGGAGCTCAAGACTCTGGAATGACAAAAAGGCATCATAAAAGGGGTTAATTTGGCTTGCGCCTTATATCCAGGTGTCAGCTTTATGTGTGGAACTTACGTACCTTACGTAGCTTTATGTGTGGAACTTAAGTGACTGATTGTTTTCATATTAATAAGATAACTGAGTCAGTTTCAGTTCAGAACTGAATCAATCAGATTCATGAATGAATCATTCAGACAGGAACTGGCTCAAACAATCCACTGAAAAGAGAATCCAATAGAATGTGGACACGATTTAACTAAAATGAGGGGATTAATTGGTAAAATGTGGCCACTATGTAACTAAAACAAATATTTATTTATTTATTTATTACAGTGTGTGTTTTTCAAATTCTTAATTGTTGAAACAAATTCTTAAAGGGGGGGTGAAATGCTGTTTCATGCATACTGAGCTTTTTACACTGTTAAAGACTTGGATTCCCATCCTAAACATAGACAAAGTTTCAAAAACTAATGTTGGACGTTTGATAGAGTATTTCTGTGTCAAAAATACTCCTTCGGGTTTCAGAGAGTTTTTTTTTCGAGTATGGGTCCACTTGACGTTAATAGAACGGAAGGTCCTTGTATGGGCAGTACGGGCTCTTCTCCCGGTAGGGTGCGCGCGCGTGACTAGAGGGAGAGAGAGGAAATGCACGCCGTAAACAGTCTCTCAGGTGCAGATCCAGTCCTCCGTGAACACTTATGTCGCGCGCCGCGCTCCACTTTATTCCTATGGGTGACGTCGAGCGACTTCAACGCTTCAGCACAGCATTCCGGGAAGGCAGCGCTGAATTTGAACCGATTTGAACGCAGAAATGACGGGAAGCTTTACAACATCGTTTCAGTCGCGTCTCAAAGTGGATTTACACGCCACTGCTGTCACAGGACTTCACCAAATCATACCAAAGAAGTGTGTTTTTGACGGAGCGGTCCCAGCGATAAAGGTTCGGTCCTGCTTTGGAAGCAGCCGGTGAGTAAAACTGCTTCAAATGTCTGTGCTATTGGCTACCGTCGCATGAGTAAACATCAGTAAACGACACGATTGCGTGCTTCGTCATTCAAATGCGCTAACGGTTACTCCATTGTTGTTCTGTATAACGTTACACTAGTCTGACGTGCAAAACCATTTTGCTTGCTACTGCTAAGGTTTAGTCGCATACAATAGTCCATAAACCGAATCATGTCCTCATACACTGCGAGTAAAGACACACAAATGTTGAGAGGCCACTAAATACAATACATACCACAGAGTGGTATGTAAGACGAGGGCCTCGTCCGAAATCGCGTACTATGTGAGTAGGTACTAAATTTGAATTAGAACGTACTTCACGACTATTAAAAAATTATGTTCTATATAGTAGGAATACGGGTAGTATGAATGGATTCCGGACGTTCTACATGTGACGTTCTACATACTCACAGGTCACGTCTACGTCGAGAGCTTTTGCGGAATTTCTCAAATAACGCAAGTATTATAATTTATTTAGCTTTTAAATTTTACCTCAGAAAAAACAATATGTGTGCGTGTCTCTATTGGAGCTACAGTGGTCCCTAGAGGCGACACCCGCCAACCACTGGCACACTGGCTTAGGCTGAGTGTGAATTTGTGTACCAAACATTTGAAATTCTAGCTACATATCACATATTTTAGGTTCATGTTTACAAATTATTTACTTCAAGTGGAAATCCAAAAATTACCGAAGGCATAAAGTCCTCATCTTGTACACGCTTTAAAAGAAACATATAATGTTATTAAATTATTTTAAAGGGATGCCCTATAAATGAGATTGCTAGTATCAAAGTCCCTTTAGATCTTTCTGAAACCTGTGAAAGTTACCTTACCGAAGCTGATGAAGTTCATTTGCTTTCCTCATGATGACACTATAATAAAAACAGTTTAATACCTTTCCATCTGGTGTTTTAAGCTCTGTTATACGACTTTATTAGCCTAGAAATCTAGACGAACCCTAGCGGCAGCAAATTTAATCATCCCCTAAGTGTCGTCTAGGAACTCTCAATACCCTTCTGAGCTGTATTCCTCACAATCTGGACGGGCCAATCACGTCGTGTATAGAGTCGGCAGGCGGGGCCATAATGACGACGACCGAGTTGCGTTTGCGTGCTGGCGAACGGTGGGGGTCTTTCGAATCAGCTTTGACCGCGACTCTGGAAGACTTGGAGTTAAGCTTTTCTCTGAGAAAAGAACAAAGAACGGCACTGAAGTCATTCTTAAAAAGGGAAGATGTGTTCGGAGTTTAGCCGACCGGATACGGTGAATGTTTAATCTATCAACAAGCTCTGTTTCACCTTCGTTGCTCTGGTTGGTGTAGCGCTATCCTATCGCGTGCAGAGGGAGTTTGAAAGACAACCGTTTATCCCGCCCCTCGGATTGAGCCGTCTATGGTGAGTTTCCAGACCAAACATCTTGATGTGGGTCTGGCTTGTCAGGCCTACTACTTTATGCCAAAGTTATGTGATTTTGTTTTAAGCTTTGCATCCTACATATCCATTAAGTTTAATACACATAAAGCAAATACATTTTAATGGTGTCTGGAGTGTGTGTTTTTTTTCTTTCTCTACAGTGCACTCGTATTCAGAGTTAGACAGCATATTTTTTTCAGATACACCTGCAATTAGCTTGTGATGAACCATGGTCAATCTATTAATGCTAACGTTACATGGACAAGCTTAGGTAACTTACACTTGTTAACAGTAGTTTGCTATGTAACCAACACAATTTTCATAATATCAACACTGGTAAAGGAGAGATACATTGTTTTGTAAGTTGTGTAACTATCCCATTAAACTGCTAAACAACGAACGTCTTTGTTTAATGAAAACGTTAGCTGATTTAAATTAGCTCGGTCTAATAATGATAAAACTAAAAATGTTCTGAATTGGCTGGAAAAGGATACCCTCACTTTACATCATTTAAACTTTTAACAAGACAGTCGTTTACTTATATGATGTTAAACAAATACAATTAACCAAAAAATGAACCCCCCCCCCCAAAAAAAAATTCTAAAGTACTTACACTTGAAAACAGCCGCATCTCTGTTTTCCAGCATTTTCAAATATAACGACAACTCCTCTTTCCCGTGGCATCATGGGATAGTAAAGTGTCCATCGTATGCGCACTTCAGAATCTCGCCGGAAGTAGTAGGCCATCCGGGTACTTTTCGCATACTGTTTTTCGAATTCTGTGAATTCGGACATACTACTCTGCTCACGTACTGTTTTTCGCATACTATATAATATGGAAGTACGTGATGTCGGACGCAGCCCAGGAGAACACAAATTAACTTGCAAATTGGCAAACAAGGAAGATTGGACACACACACCTAAACCTAATGAAGAAATCAAATCTGTAACTATGACAACAAACAAAGCAGGGAGAGACGGTGCAAACGAAAACAAGTTCCAAACTGAGGTGAAATGACAAGAATGTAACAGTAAGTAAACAATGACAGCATTTTAGGTGAACTATTCATTTTAATGAGTTTTTAGTGTGAGCTATTGATTTCAGCATTATTTTGAATGTCATTTGGAATTTAAATTTAGCTGGAAATACTGTTATTAAAATGGTGTGTCTTTGTATTTCATGTACTGATTTAAATGGATCTGGAAAAAGATCTTAATTCATAATGAAGGTGCACCAGACAGAGCAACACCTAATTTAGACTTCAATGTATTTGACAAAGGTCAAAGTAAATAAAGAAAAGCAATGTGAAAAAGTAATATACCACAATCATGCGTTTTTTTCCATGTGGCATTCCGTTTCTCAAAGGGCCTCCAAGTTACTGAAATTACTAGGTTTTATGCTCTGTATTTTTTACCCAAGGTTGTGCGAGAAAGACACAAATGTGTTTTGAGTATGTCAGTGAAATGTGTCAAGAAATAGACTCAAATGACGTCTGAAACAGAGCAGGTCATTGTGCCGGCAGTATGGGGGATGCTATGGCAAAACTGTGGCCGAGAGGCAGTTCATCAGACAGTGTTGCTGCTTTTAATTAAAGAGCGGGTCACTGTAAATCGTGACCAGAGGCTGCGATGAAAAAGACTGCGCAGCAGCACCTCATGACGCACATTAGATCCCTGTTGTCCTTTATTCCTCTGTTTATCTAGCTTTAACTCTCTCTCTCTCTTTCCCATCTTTATCTCTCAGTCACGCAGAAATCCCATTCTACTCAGTCCAGCTCTTCTCTACCATCATTGAACTATAAATAATCAACGCCTCACGCTTAAAGCAGATCCATCCTCCTCAGATGTTACGGAGGAGTTTGGTTTTCTGGAGCTAATTACAGCTTCAGCCTCCGTGATTAAACTCTGCCCCAACTTTGATTGGCAGCCAGAGAATCTGTTGTCGCTGTCTCATGTTGGCTGAATGCTGGATCTTGGATCCACATGGGACTTCATCATAAGAACAACTGCTGCCCACACAGAAAACCCAGACTTGACGATTGGAGTCCACAGTTTGACAAACAAAAGAGAATATAATTGCTCTCTTAATGGGCTGAACAGTGTGCACCTCATAAACGTATGAGTGTTTCTCCCATCTCTTTAATTGCTGGCCATTCAAAAGACAAGATAAAAGAATAGTTTACTCATAATGAACAAGCTGTCATCATTTACTCACACTCATGTTGGTCCTGTATGACTTTATTACTTCTGTGGAACACAAAATGATACCCGTAATTTGGAAGAATGTGCTTCCTGGAAACTAAAGACGGGCGCACACGGTGCAATATTTACTGTCGTATGAACTCGCAAACGATTTTCTTCTCTCGGGAGAAATCGCGTGGACATCGTGGATGCCCGTATGGTCGTGGTTCGCAGCGTGTGTGAAAAAATGTGAAACGAGCCGAGCAATTTAGGAGCACCTTCCGACCTCACAATAATTTTTAAGCATGTTAAAAAAAATTGGCAGATTTTCACCAGCGTATGGCTGTCCCCTATTGCCAAATCATGCACAACCACTTCACATAGGCTCGATCTATGAGTATTATTAGGCTATAGCTCAGTGACTGCAAACATACAGCGTACACACACACTCACACACACACACACACACACACACACTCACTTTCTCTCTCTCACGTGCGTCCTCTCTATCCCTCTGGTTGTTTTGGTTGAAAGGAATGGCTACTGTTCTCTGCTTTTCAACAAATCATTTGCACACATATTTTTTGTATCTGAAGCTATAGCAGCAACATTGAATGCTCTGGTCTCTGTGTTTAACGCGAAAGCTTGTGTGATCGCCGCCGGCTTGACGTGCAGTGCAGTTTGTGTCATGTACCAGCTGATTTGAATCAATTATCAAATTAACTAACTCGTAGCGTCTGTAATATCTCACGACCTCTCGAGAGTCCGAATTCGAAGTGTACGCCGTCCTTAAGGCTTTTAAGCTTCAAAAAGGACACAAAAGTACCATAAAAGCATCACAAAAGTATTGTATATATGATCCATCTGCTACAATCAAAGTCTTCAGAATTTGTACAGTATATTTTAGTGACAAACATGGCAATATGTATTGGCATTATGTATTTATTTATTGCCAATACATATGTGGCAATATGTATGGCAATAAAGTTGTACGTATCTTATTTTTTAAGCATTTTTGTTTTATGTTATTATTGGATTTTAAATCCTGTAAAATATCATTCTATTTATATTTTTCTTACTTTGTTTTTTTATTTTTAATTATATATAAAGTGAAATAGTTTTAATGTAACAGTCCCCCTCACAAACTACATATCTTATATCAAATAAACAAAAATAGCAATCAAAATCAGTCAATCAAAACTATCATATGGCTTTAAAAGACTTTGAATGAGCAGTATATTTAAAAATAAATAAATAAATAAAACAATCTTATTTTGTGTTCTGGCAAAGAAAGATCATCTTGGACTGACAAAAGATTAAATTTTCACTTTTAGGGATACTGTCCCTTTAATAACGTTGGAGCTTATTCTCATAGTCTCATGGGCATCTTTGTCCATCACTGTACCAAGACCATGACAGTGAACAGCATTTCATTTTTGTCAAGTACTTCAGTGTTCTGAAGCACTGATATGAACAATTAATCAACCCACAGGGTATGACTCCCACATCAGTACTCAGTACCTACATCATAATTCACTTATGCGTCTTTTGGCCCTGGTAATAAATGATGCTTGTTGAAATATATAGAGTGAAGTATCCAAGGTCAATACTCTGCAGCAAGCTGCAGCTCTACCAGTGTGGAATTTTGAGTGGGCAGCGGCAGACGCGTTGCCGAGTGTCATCCGCTTTCAAGCTAGCTATTTGGTTAGCGCTTATGCGCACGCAACCCCTCCCCACTGCACAGGAGTCATTAATTATACCTCCTCAACCGAATTAGACATGGAGCGTTTTATCTTAATAGCTCTCTGCAAGCAAGCCTCCAGGATGTGCATTATACTGTTTTCATCTGGCGAAGGCGTTCTCATTCAATTCAATTCCTCTCTGTCGCTTTTGAGGTCAGAGCATCTACGAAGGCATGTCACAAGCCTTCCTCATCCTCCTGGGGCCTGAAGGTGAAGCCAGACCCTCCGATATTGTGTGACACTCATGTAATCACTCCTGAAGGGGGAGATGTTGATTGGAATAGAAGCAGGTTGAGATCTACAAGCACAAAATCTATTTGCACCGTGACCATGGAAATGCACAGCGCACAAACAATTAAAATGCTAATTTCCCATCCCTGTGGTAAAGTGCTAATGACTTTTCTAGTCATCCAGCACCTAATAAATAGTTCCCAGTGAAGGTTATAGCATGCGGCGCTGAAACCAGTTGAGAACGCATCTCTTTTTTTCCATGTCCATATATATTGCATACGCTGAAGGTCAGTGGTGCTGATCGATACATACACTGCAGTATATAAGTTTATGAATTCACTGGCAATAGCCTTTTCCTATACTTATTTTATTAGATTATTTTTGTTAAATATTTATACAAATATTAAAAGCATCATTTTATAATGTATTATATTTTTTATTTAATTAATAATACTATTATAATAATTATTTTAGAAAATCAATCATTTGTAATCATTGAACATTATTTAACTTTTGATAACAAAATATTACTATCATATTACTATCATATTAAATAACAATAAATAAAACAATACCAAATTAAAATACTTTTTTTATACATGTATTTAATTGTCTTTTGTCAAATAATTGGCATTTTTATTTTGCTTTGTCTCCTCATAGACAATATATATTTCCTGTGTGTGTTCCTGTAGGTGTTCGTAGTGGGTAGAACAGGGACAGTCTTATCAGCAAGACAGACACATAATCACAGATAACCACATCTGTTTGAGGGAAGAGAAAATGTATTGTTTTTACAAACATTCAGTGATATGTCAGCTACCAGATGCTCCGATATACGAAAGCAGGAAGAAAACGGAACAGTGTGCCGCACCCTGTCTGTGAGCAAGTAAAACTAATTTCGATATATCACACTACTGCTTGGTGAAAGAACTGCAGTGCATTTTTTGAGAGATGCACTTTACCATTGTCATGGTTTGGGTCTATATACGCATTATGGGACTCTTAGTTTGAAGTCCTTTCTGTTTTGTCTTGCCTTGGGTCCCTTTTCCTGTTTAGTTCCAGTTTCCTTGGTTGTCTTTGGCTGAATCCGAAATCACCCCTTAACCCTTGTTGTATTTCTATACCGCTGTTACATACTAAAACATTTTATTCATCCTAATGTTCTATAAGAATCATAACTTGATCTCACCTGCTATTAATTTATGCCTTCAGATATCCCCGGCGGTGTCCTGTCACCAACTCAGTCTCAAGTTCGGATGCACTGGTCAGGTTACTAATATATTGATATAAATAAATTGTGTACAATATAGATGATCTTTGAAAAAATCACTCTGAGACTTAATACAAAGTTTATTAGAATAACCACAGACTGGTTGTTCCTTGTTTACTTGAAAGGTAAGTTTCAGAATAATACAAAGTACAACAAAATACAAAAATAACAAAACAGCGTGTTGTCTTCAACCGGAATGCGGCCCTGAAAGTCCTTCTTCGCGGTCCTTTTATCCTTTCGCACTTCCTGGAACCATGCCTTACATAGTCATCACCTTTATGGTTTAGTAATTCCTTATAAGGTAATGTTTAACAGCTTTTTAGAGCCAAAATTTTTTATGAGTCTGAGAATATAACAGATTATGCACATATTTCACACATACATTACTAGTGAAAGGTCTTCTAAAGGACAGGAGGCCCTTTCTGAAACTGCCAGTTCTTAATATATGTCTGATAGTTAGGTTGAACCAGGGCTGGACTGGTAATCTGGCATACCGGGCATTTGCTCGGTGGGCCGACGCACTTTGGGGCCGGTAGTGTTTTTTTGTGTTTTTTTTGTAGCCTACCACTGACAACATGCAGCGACAGCGGCCCATTGGTTTGTCTTCTGAATTGACAAGCCTAAAGGTCCTTTCACACCGGACGCGTAACGAAAAAGCGTAACGAATATGCGAATATTTCGCGTCAAAACCATTCACATCAGCCGCGACACGAATTTGCGACATTTCAGAGCTTCAACATTCCAAAACATTCGCAGCGACAGCTGATAAAACACGGGCACTTCATCATTCAGTGAAGACAAGCTTTTCATTTTATTTAAAGGACCGAGAGGAAGGTTTTGGGTGCAGCCAGTCTTAAAGAACAGAGAATCTGAAGGGGAGGATGCTAATCTTGAACAGGAGCTAAAACTTTATCTTTATTCTGCACTTACTTTCTAAAGTCTGTGGGACAATTTGAGGATCTCCTCCAGAGACGGCAGCGCATCTGACGAGACAAACCGCGCACTTCAGGGAATCAATCGATCCGAGCAGATGTTTCCAGTCGAGTCACATGTAAACATTTCAGTGCCACAGACGTAGCCTACTGATGGCAACACGTTCACTTTCCATAATCACGGACACAATGTTTAGAAAAAAATCAACTATTTATAAAAGGTAATAACTTATACGTTATTATACTAACTTATAAGTTAAGTTATTGCTGTCTGTATCATGCAGTGGGCAAACACAGCTGCAGCTGTACAGCTTACAGTTGTAATCTCATGAGAAATGCCATGCCTGGCAAAGGTTAAAGTTGATTGAATAGCTTGTGACATCAACTGGACATTTCGTCACCTTTGTTTCCTTTTATGTGATTGGTTGAAGCCGTTTTTGTCGCCGCTAGAGTAAAAAAAAAAATCGACATCAAAACGAAAAAAATTAATGTTGTTTTTTCGCCTCAGCACATTCGCGTTCGGTGTGGAAGCACTCATTACACAAACAGCTAATCGAAAGAAAAAAAACTGTGCGAATTATTTGCACGTCAAAATCGCGTCCAGTGTGAAAGGGCCTTAAGCGAGAGACCTCCTCTCCATATTAGGCGCTTTTTTCTATGTATTTATTTATTAGTATTTGAGCGCATGGAACTGCAAAGGCGAATATCCGCACAACGCACAACCATATAGCCATATAATGAGGAGCAAGGTTTTTACAGTCTATGTGTTTTACCCTGTGACTACCATGATCTCTTACATTTAAATGAAACTGGCCTACAGTTAATCTACAGTCTATAAAACAGTTTTAAAGTCTGGATCCCATGAATTAAGGACAAAGCTTTTTTTTTCCTCTTTAAAAGTTGTATTAACTTTTTTTTAATAGATTTAATGAAATTTAATAGCCTCATGAAAGAATAGATATCAGTGTCTTACGATAATGTGTTAACTCTTGAAAAATATGACTGTTTTTAAAGGGGTAGTTCAACCCAAAAATGTGATCATTTACTTACCCTAATGTCATTCCAAATCTAAATGAATTTATTTCTGTTTAACATAAAATAAAATAATTTGAGTCTGTTTTTTTGTTCATATACAATATTCAAATGGTAGCCTAACCAAAATGGCTTGGTTGCCAACATTCTTCAAAACATCTTATTTTGTGTTTCACAGAAGTCATACAGGTTTGGAAGGACACGAGAGTGAATAAATGATCACACCATTTAAAAGAAGTAAATTTACTTTACGGCATCCTAGCTTAAAATCATCAGTGCTTTACTGCCAAGGGCATTTCTGTGTGAAAAAAAAGCAATATTTAGTTTATCTGCATTTGCAGCAAATTCGATAATATCTATCATTATTTGTCCTTGTCCTAGTTTTATTAATTTACTCCAATTTAAGCACCCAACCCCAGCAAAAACATTCACGAGGAACTCATGGGCTGGATGGGCTGGATGTGCTGGGTATGCCAGAGCCGAATTTTAGCCCCAGTCCAGCCCTGGGTTGAACTTCCCCCTTTCCCTTATCTCTTTAAAACCTTTAAACAATGTTAGACCCCCTTTCTTCATACGATAGGAGTGATATGTTTTAAGCAAGTCATACAAATCTAGTAAACAGTAAGTTATGCCACATCTAAAGTATCATAAAAGAAAATTATACCACATAAAGTAAAATAAAAATCAATACCTTCTGCAAGGCAAGTTCGAATCTCCTTATGAGTCTAGGGTTCTAACTTCTCTTGCAGTTTAAACATTTCACAATTTAAGCATCCAAATTCGCTTTCCAACATACATTTTAATGGTATATATATCACACGTCTTTTTGATCTCTCCATCTGTCGGATGAGAGTGAGCATTTGTCTTCCTCTCCAGGTCAAATCTCTACCCGGAGAAATTTTCTTTTCTTATGGCGTTAAAAGTTCTGTTCTCTTTCTTCTCAGTCTTCGTGAGCTGTTCGGCGAGCTCCCTCTTGCGTTGTTCAAAAGATCATCCATAAACCTTTTATTTGACTTTGACACTTTTATTACTATACTCATTTTAGTAACGAGAGGACGTGTTGCAGGGGAATCAAAGGAATTCATGACCAATTTTTTACCATTCATGGCCGATTTAAAACCCTCAATCACTATTCCCAACTTTAGTCCACTAATACAGTTCACTTGAAGGGGAGAATGAAAACGAATTCGGACAGCCGCTGTGTACATCGGCTGTACATTAATTGTTGCGGTGCACTGTGGGATCAAATGAGTGCACTCAATAACGTCCACCATGGTTTCGGACACCATTACAAATGGCTTTCCCCTCAAATAGTGCCAACTTAAGGGTATAGAGGGCGAATTCGGATTCAGCCTTAGTTGTTCATTGTTAAATTGATTAGTCTCACCTGTCCCTCATTCTCACTTTGTAGTGGAATACAACCCTCATTTGTCTTCTGTTCTCTGTCTTGTGTTGAAGTTTTGTACTGGTGTTTCTATGTATAGTTCCTGGTGTTTATTACATTTTATCTCATCTCATCGTTCACCTGTGTCAAGCATCTCTTTCTGGATTATCATGTCAAGCCAGCACTTGACAACCATCTTTCCCAGATTCAATACTGACATTCCAGCCTGGTCTCATCCTTAATACGTAGGTATTAATACGTTACTTTCAAAGAGACTAAACGTACGTCTTAGTATAAAATGTAAAATATAGACGTATTTGCAACATTTTAAACGTAGTATTATTACATTTTTACAGCTAAAAAACGTGAAATATTTACGAATCCATCATGAAATCTTTTTTTTTAAGAATACAAAACTTTATTCTGGTAAAAACATTTTTTTTTTTTTGTTATATCATAAAGATATCTATATAATTTCCCTTTGACCATTTTATTGATTAATCTACGATCCCTTAACACTACCCAAAACCTAAACCTACCAATTTAATACAGAATATAAAGAAAATAAAAGGTAAAACGTTGGAAAATGACGAGTTTGGTAAGAATATAGCATTAAAAAAAATATTTTGAACGGCTAATCCTACACTTACCCCTAAACCTACCCATTAGCATTTATTAAAACAACGTACTGTTATAAATCAAAGCATAACAGACAGACCAGTGTACTCACAATAATTTATTTATTGCAAAAATGTCAAAAGCGGTACCAAAAGTAGTTCAAATGAAGATGTGTTGCAGTCGCAGTCCTCTCTGGTGGTATATAACGTTAATAGTTTTGTATGAGGTACAGAGCAGAATGTTAGCTATTAATCAATGAAAATATTAATCCGGCTTCTCTCCGTAAAGTTGCGCGTTTCACATTTCAAATACAAATCGACTGAAACACGACATGTCAAAATCTGTGACGAAGCAGGCGAGAGCCAATGAGCGTTCGATGCCACTGCCGTAAATCATGTCGTAACGCTTCATGAGGGCGCGTTTTTTAAATTTGAATTTACGAGCGCGAGATTGATGTTTGCCCTTTGCCGTCGCGCTACTGAGAGGAGATGAAGACTAATGGAGATGAAGATCACCGGGCTCAATTTTAGATTTGTTTCTCGCAAACATATGGATTCTAACGATTTGGATTACAGCAAACGAATAAAGTGAATTGTGTAAAGAAATAAAGAAATTTTGTGAATTGATGTTGTGTTTTGGTGTATATTGTGATCGCCAGTTGCTGAATAGGAGAAAATGCCTTTTTATGTCTGACAGCAAACAACAAGCTAAATACTACAAAATGGTTGGCAAGAATGTTATTCATCTGACGGTTTTAAAATTCAGCCTTCTTTTAACATTATCTAGTCACCCGAAATGAGTTTGTAGTGATGTCACGAGAGCAAAATGTTATTTTATATTTCTGTTATTTTATATTAGGTTGATTAACTTAGTAAAATGCATTTAATAGACTGAAAACATGTATTGATGTGACTATTGGATATAAAATAAACTATATTAATGCCACGATTTATGGGAGCCGGTGGCTGGCTGCTTATACGTTAACAGATACGTCGATAATTTACATTTTAGTGCTGTCAATACGTCAATATTGTACATTTTAGTGCTGTTAATAAGTCAGTATTGTACGTTTTATTGTGTGTGAAAACGTTAGTAAATGTACGTGTAGTAGAATCACACTTTACGTAAAAATACTCACGTATTCTCATGAGATCACGTTGGACATTCCCTATTGTACTGGTTTAGTTGCTTTCTCATGTCTCATCTAGATTATCTGTCAACAGTGTGTTTGCTGTCAGTATGGCGATGTTACTCTTATTCAACTTCTTCAAAGTTTCTACCATCTTCCAATGATTTTTTTCCCTTCCTTTTTTTAAATCTGCAAGTAATTGAAATACTTACATTGCCATTTTTTATTACATGATCATTTTACATTTACATTTCACTGTCTCCACAATCCCTGCTTGGGCCGCTTAAATAGTCAAAGGCCCCTAGGTTAGTTTGTGCCTGTATTCACAATAACCTCATTTCACTGTAATAGTAAACATGAACATAGTAAAGTCAAACTAAATAAGAAAACAAACTTACTTCTCTATTAAAAGCAGTAATACAATGAGGACAAAATTAGGCATGTTAATTTGGATTCTCTGCTCCATTGCTTCCCAAAGCTCCCTTTTAATTATATTTATCTAATGAGGTCATTGAAATGCATAGCCACAGCCTGCTTGCTTCGCATTGTGGTGCGACACAACTCTTTTCATCACAGGCACTACATTGCCTGTGTTGCTTTATTAGATTATGAGTGGCTCAAACACTGTCATTACTTAGTGTCTGGAGCACAACTGCCTTTCTTCACCAATTTACTTTATCCAATTCCTTTGTCTTTTCTCTCTTGCTTTGCAAGTCTGTTCCTGTTTAAGTGTCTTCTTGGTTCATGCAGGTTTTTGAGAATATTCACTGTTCGTAAAAGGAAATAACTTGTGCACAAAAGAGACAGTGATTCACAACTTTCACAGTTGGATTTTATTATTTATTAAGTAGGATTATAAAAGCGTTTTGCTTTGATTACTTTTTAATGAGCAAGGACATTCTAACGAAACGGTTTTGCAGTTCTGATGGCATTCATACTACACACGTATAGAACATGGTTGTAAAGTAATTGTTCAAAAGAAATATCTTTTTTAGAAAGTGTTGGCTTGGATATTGTCATATTGTTTAGCCTATATCTAGTCTGCAAGGCTTTGAGACATAAGGTGTGCCATAGCTGCATGTTTACAGTAAAAGTAAGTGTGCACATTTGTAATGAATGTGTACTGTAAAGTTCCAAGGGAAACAAAGTTTTGAATACAAATGCTCAAACATTCCCAAATAACAGAAGGGGGAAAAAGAGAGAAAGAAAGCTGGGCCAGAGGCCAAAATGAGCAGAGAGAGAGAGAGAGAGAGAGAGAGAGAGAGAGAGAGAGAGAGAGAGAGAGAGAGAGAGAGAGAGAGAGAGAGAGAGAGAGAGAGAGAGAGAGAGAGAGAGAGAGAGAGAGAGAGAGAGAGAGGAGAGAGAGAGAGAGAGAGAGAGAGAGAGAGAGAGAGAGAGAGAGAGAGAGAGAGATGTGTATGCTACACATGAGACTGTGGGTAGAAGTTAGATAAGAGAGAAAAAAACAGCGAGAGCTAGGTTTAGCAATTTCTGAATCCTGTTTCATTAAGAATGAATAGCTCTGTGCAGTTTCAACACTAGGCATAAAATTTGCGCTCTGTTTTCAGTGGCAGGCATGCTGACGTCAACTCACCCTTCCAAAACACACTGAATTATTCAGTTGCTTGTGGCCTATCACTCCATCATCAGCATGTACAAAAAACATATTGTACGTGTCCTGCCAGACATGCTTAAGCATCAAACTAAATGGAAATTGTGCCTGAATGTAACGTCTTTACTTCAGCGTCATTATAAGGGTGGGTTGCACCAATACAGATTAAATTAAGCACAGTTTAGAGCTAATCTAGGATTTGTTGATCAAGGCTTTATTTTAAATCGAGTTGTGTTGCACCACTTATTTTTAAAACCCAGATAAACAAATTGGGGATTAGAATGTAACCTGCGGTTAAAGGGATAGTTCACCCAAAAATAAAAAATGATGTCATTTATTACTCACCCTCATGTCGTTACAAACCCGTAAGTCCTTTGTTCATCTTCTGAACACAAATGAAGATATCTTTGATAAAATCCGAAAGGTCTCTGATAATTGTATGAAGTGACAAGAATACTTTTGTGTGCAAAAACAAACAAAAATAAGACTTTATTGAACAATTTGAAAACGCGAGGCACGCCAGCTATCACTGGTATTCTCACCTCATCATCTCTGCCATTAAATGCTAAGTATATTATTCTCTCCTTTCCTTTGTCCAGCACCGAGGTGCACCGAGATGAGTGACGGATCTGCATCCCAGACTCGATAGCAGGCGTAAATTTACGGGCCGCCACGACCCTTACACTCTGCCGGCTCGATACGATTTATTTTTATTTGTAATAAACACCTCTCTGAGACCTGATGACACACATGCTGTTTCTATATTTGTACAGTCATGTGCGTATTTTAATTGTAGATGCACCTTTATTTTATTTAAACCTCATCACCTGTACATTTTGACATTTAAATCTGAGTTTAAAGTTATGGAGCAACAGGATTAAAGTTAATCTATCTTAAATAGAAATTAAATCCGTGATCAAAATGATGGTTTAAATGTAAACCTGCTTAGTTTGAAACATGGTTTAAAGTTTGGTGCAACAGAATTATTAGATAAACCTTCATTTAATCTAGATTTAAGATTGATCCTTCTTGGTGCAACCCACCCTAAAAATGTTGCACTCCATCTCTGAAAATGACTGGCAATACAAGGCAAGTCATGTGCTTTTGTTTTCAATAAAGAACATACAATTCATTAATTATTCTTTTTGGGCGGCAAGCCTAGAGTCGACAGAAACTGCTAGTTACTTTTGTCTTCAGCTGAGACAGATAAGCTGGGTGAGCCATTTTTACCCACAGAGCTTGACAAAAGAAATGTGCCATCAAACCAAATGAGATAGATTAATGAAATGAATTTTTCACAGAGTAGAACAAGAAGCGTTGAAGAAAGTTGGACGGGGGGAGTTCAAAAAGAAAGGCGCTTTGACTCTAATAAGGCTGCGGTTGAATCAGTGGCTGTGCTGCTGATAAAGGGAACTCTGGCGGTGTCGGAGACGTCCTCAGTCTCCGGTTCATCAGGGGTAGGAGGAACGTGATTACGGCTTCCTACTAAAGCACGCTGATAGGATTAACAGCATTAACCCAAATTTCCTGTGACTCTGGTTAGCTCCACTGAAGCTAGCGAGATCACTGCTCATCTCCCTCCAGTGCACTGACCTAGCACACTTAGAAAAGTTTGGTGTATCTGAGCCATGACTATTTGACTGAGACTCCAGCAGATCTGCTTGGAATTTTGACAATATAGCTGAACGGTTTTTTCAAGTGGGGTTTCCTTCTTTTTTTCTTGTTCCGCAGAAAAGCGCTATTCTGGATATCATCCGGGTGTTGCTGGCCTACTGTGTAATGAAGAATGAGTATTTCAACATCATACTAATTTAACAAACCACTTGTTTCCTAATTGTATAGCAGAGGAGTATGCATATTCAGAAAAAAAGGAATGTGTTATATGCCAGTTTTTGATCAATTTAATGTTGTTTTATATGGAGTTTTTTTTTCCATTTATATTTAAATTTTACTGGAATCTTTTAAATTTGCTCTTCTTTTTCCTGTCACCATTTTTATTTTTTATGTATTGGTGCATATTGAGACACAGGGACTATGTAGCACTTTTTGATGAATGTGTTGGCCTGGCCTCTGTGGATATGATATGATTTGCTCTCAAGCATTGCTTTATCCCCACACTTTTTCCTCTGGGACAGAGAGAGGCGGAGAAAGAGAGAAAGATACAAAGCACAGATGGATTATCAGCAAATACTGGCTTAGTGATCACAGTCTAGCTACAAAAGACTGACACAGACAAACATGGAATCCAGAGGAAAAACAACTTTGGCCCTGTCCACGTGAGAACGGGTATTTTCATAGCCTCAGCTTTTCCAATGCGGTGGCCGTTCGTCCACGCAGTATCCGGTCTCTGAAACTGAACTTTTTTGAAAACTCCTGTTGTACTGTGAAACTGAAGATTTTTGCTTGTTACGTCAGAACCGGAACCGGCAATAACCTTTTTTTTCAGGCTTCTGTTTGGCCAACATGTCTTTACGGTTAGGGTTATATTGCCGCCTGTTGGTTTTGCCCCCACTTTTCTTGTTTCGTGTTTTCATTTGGACACAATTTCTTCTTTTTAAACGGAATAAAAATACCTGTGTACATGTGGACTAGGCCTTACTGTGCCTACTGTGACGTGGTGATGTCAAGTCAGAGGCAGATTTTCACTTTCACTACTATACATTTAGAAATAACCTCATTCCACATTGACCCACACTGCCTAAAAATGATTAAGGTATTAAGTTTTTTTTTTATATAGTTTGATTCATTTGTAATGCTTTTTATTATAATTAACACCTATGTTTGTTTTTTTTATCTCTGTTGTTATTGTGTGTATTCATACATGGCAATATTGCAAGTAATATTGTCATGAGATATTGCCAAGTAAAACAATACTGCCAATAAACTTCTTTGAAATTTAAAATTGAGCAAGAATATAAAATGCCTCTTTTCGATTCATTTCCAGATGGGCAAATGGGAGAACCAGAGTTTGACCTTGAAATATCCGGTGTGGCCTCGCTTCAACTCTTTTGGCGATGCAGAGACGGACGACAATCACCTGACCATTGTAACGCTTGAGGAGAAGCCCTTTGTCATCGTGGAGAACGTGGAGCGTCTCACGGGAACCTGCATGAGAAACTCTGTACCCTGCCGCAAACACATCAAAGAGTGAGGCTTGTTTTTCTTAACCTCCCCTCATATGCTCACCTTTCCCATCTCTCACGTCACCTCACTGAGTAGTGAGGTGCGAAGAGGGATGTGTTTGATGCACGTTGAGGGTTACTGCATGACTACATACACTGATATATCATTATGACCACTGACAGGTAAAGTGAATAATACTGATTATCTCTTCATCACGGCACCTGTTAGCGGGTGGGATATATTTATGGAAGCAGAAAATACTCATTAATAATTCACGCAAAAAACACGATGCACACGTGTAGCCAATTTCACATGCATGAAATCAAATTCACGTGCACAAAAAAACTATTCACGTGCGCAAAATAATATTATATATTCATAAAATACACTTCACAAATGCAAAACACAATTCGTAGATTTACAACTGTGCACAAAAACTTTTGAATGTTTAAAATGTGCAAGTTTGTCCTTGAGTTTGCTCTCCTCCCACCCGGATCAGTCGTATTGTTTAACCAATCAGATTTAGGCTTATCAATCGGCCAATCATAATCGCGTGAGGGCCACAGTTCATCATGGCTAAGCAGAGGTCTGCGCAATTTGATCTGTTCATTTCTGTTTAGCGAAACTGAAGTTAGAGATCAGTTGTAGTGATAGTGTATTAAATATTAACAGATGTAAGCAACTGTTGTGGTAATCAGATGTCCCATATGAAGAGGAAACGATGCTTGTTTTTTTCGTATATTAGCTGCAGGTACAGAGCCCCTCAGACAGCTCTCTCAGCTCTCATCATCTCAAGTGGCCAATAGCTCCCACTTAGCACTGGCCTCATAGAGATTGTTTTTTAAATAGTGGAAAAATATTTTTATGAGCACTCGTTGTTTAGTGATGAAGATTTTTTACCATTTGTGCAACAGTATACGTTATTAAATTATTACACAATTATTGTTCCCCTGTATATTTTAGGATTACACACCTTTGCCGTGACATGTGGATAGCAGTCACAAACATCTAAATTCATGTTTCTTTATTCTCTTTTATACTTTGTGTTAATGCATATTTATATCTGTACTATATGTTGTGCTCCTTCATACTTGAGATTGTCAGTTCATCATTTACTCATTCTCAAGTTGTTTGTTCCATACCTGTATGTATGCATTTCTTTGTTCTGCTGAACACAAAGGAAGATATTTGGTAGAATATTTGTAACCAAGCAGATCTTGTAAGCCATTGACTATACAATAATTAATAAAAATCAAATTAATAAAACGTATACATCAACTGTAGCAAATGTCTTTGAATATTTTAATTCTGACATAAAACAAGAACATTTAATAATGCATAGCAGAGCTTTATTCCTTGAATGTGTACATTAATTCAGTAACAATGCATGACTTTCAACCTCTTATTGAAGAAAATGGATGGCTTGCAACATGACTGTTTTGAAAGAATTACAGTATTAATGGTAAGGCAAAGGTACTGCTCTGCAACTTCATACATCATCTGTCTTGGTAATCTGAAACCATAAAACTGCATATATATGCAGCTTAAAACACAGCATAGATGAAACGTAAATGGTCTTCATTGTATGCACTTCATTACATAAATTATCATCATCAGCTGAATGTGTGGTGGACATGACATGCAGGTCGTGCCACACTGCTGACATTGCTTTTTCCTACAAAACCATGTGGAAAATATCCAAAAACTTTACATTTTTCATAATCGTCTATTTATATACACAATCTCTAATCATTTAAACCATTGTTGTGCTTTCTGTAGAGTTTATGAATCTAAAATATTGTATGGTATGCACATTATTCTTTATGACGTAAACATAATAATCCATCAATGCTTAAAATAAATGTTTATTTTCACACTTGGCCCAAACAGCAGTTAATACACTATCACTATCTCTAACTTCAGTTTCACTAAACAGAAATGAACAGATCAAAAAGCGCATACCTCTGCTTAGCCATGATGAACTGTGGTCGAAAGCTGATGAGGTGACACCAGGTGGGCCCGCCCTCACATGATTATGATTGGCTGATTGATAAACCTAAATCTGATTGGCTAAAGTATACGACTGCTCCGGGTGGGAGGAGAGCGCTCCCAGGAAAGTTTTAATATACACACACACAAATCCAAGGCAATTCTCACGCAAATGACGATTTGCACATTCACTTTCAAGGACAAACTTGTACATTTGAAACATTCAAATGTTTTTGTGCACAGTTGTAAATCTACGAATTGTGCTTTGAATTTGTGAAATGTATTTTATGAATATATCACTTTATTTTGCACACGTGAATTGTTTTGTGTGCATGTAGTTGATTTGGCTACATATGTGTGCGTGTATTTGCGTGAATTATTAATGAGTCTTTTCTGCTATCAGCCAGCAAGCGAACATTTTGTCCTCAAAGTTGATGTGTTAGAAGCAGGAAAAATGGGCAAGTTAATGGATTTGAGTGAAATTGACAAGGGCCAAATTTTGATGCTAGATGACCAAAACTGCAGCTCTTGTGGGGTGTTCCAGATCTGCAGTGGTCAGTATCTATCAAAAGTGGTCCAAGGAAGGAACATTGGTGAACCAGTGACAGGGTCATGGTCGGCCAAGACTCATTGCGCATGGGGAGAGAAGACTGGTCTGTGTGGTCCGATCAAACAGACAAGCTACTATAGCTCCAATTGCTCAAGAAGTTAAAGCTGGTTCAGTGCATCACAGTTTGTTGCGTATGGGACTGCATAACCATAGACCAGTCGGGGTGCCCATGCTGACCCCTGTCCACCACCAAAAGTGTGGATCACTTATCTGGGGAACACATGGCACCAGGATGCACTATGGGAAGAAGGCAAACCGGCGGAGGCCGTGTAATGCTTTAGGCAATGTTCTGCTGGGAAATCTTGGGTCCTGCCATCCACGTGGATGTAAATTTGATACGTACCACCTATCTAAGCACTGTTACAGACCATGTACACCATTTCATGGAAACAGTATTCCCATGTGCCTCTTTCAGCAGGATAATGTGCCCTGCTAAAAAAACAAAAATGGTTTAAGAATGGTTTGAGGAGCACAACAATGAGTTTGAGGTGTTGATTTGGGCTCCAAATTCTCCAGATCTCAATCCAATTGAGCATATGTGGGATGCGATGAACAAACAAGTCAGATCCATGGAGGCCCCACCTCACAACTTACAGGACTTAAAGGATCTACTGCTAACATCTTGGTGCCAGATACCACAGCATACCTTCAGGGGTCTAGTGGAGCCCATACCTTGACGGGTCAGGGCTGTTTTGGCAGCAAAAGGGGGACCAACACAATATTAGGACATAATTGTATGCGTGATCGGTATATGTAAGTCATTATGATGTTTTACTGTCCACGTATGATTGGAAGACACACCATTTGATTTGTTCAGGTGAAAGGAAAGAAAGAAAGAAAGAAAGAAAGAAAGAAAGAAAGAAAGAAAGAAAGAAAGAAAGAAAGAAAGAAAGAAAGAAAGAAAGAAAGAAAGAAAGAAAGGGGGTACACTTCTGCTTAAAGGTTTGGGGTCAGTAGTCTCTTATGGTCATTTGTATTTTTTATGTGCATTTGATTCTATTTTATTTGTATGTATGTATGTATGTATGTATGTATGTATGTATGTATGTATGTATGTATGTATATGTATATATATATTAGGGCTTTCAAGGAATATTCTAATTTCGAATATATATTCTAATAGTTTTTAAAAAAACGAATCGCTCGGAGCGTTCACTATGCTGTAAAACTTAAATGAATATTAATAATATTTGTTTCAATCACTGAATAAAGCCTGCTATATTTGGGACACGAGTCACTACCTTAAAGTGCTTGCTACCTGCTTGCACAAAACTCTTGTTCAGCACTCAAAGTTTGTTCATTTAAACCGTTATGTGCAGAGAGCGTGAGGGTGAGGGCAAGCGAGAGAGAGGTCTGCGGTCTTGGCCATTATGATGTGAGCTGTAGATCATCATCGGTGTTCATCACTCATGTACCTGCAGAGAACAGCTTCATCTAGTTGATTTACTTGTTTTTGTGTAAGTAATACGTTGCCAAATATGTTTAAACTTAAATAGACTACATATACAAGTAGTTATGTCTCTTTGTATTAATTTGTCCTGTTATTGACGTAATGCACATCATTGCCCAAACCGGATGTTTGAATAGTTTGAATATTCGTGTTTTTAGACGGAATATTTGAATGTCATTTTTTAGCAATTTTGACAGCCCTAATATATATATATATATATATATATATATATATATATATATATATATATATATATATATATATATATATATATATATACACTCAACTAAAGGATTATTAGGAACACTATACTAATACTGTGTTTGACACCCTTTCACCTTCAGAACTGCTTTAATTCTATGTGGCATTGATTTAACAAGGTGCTGAAAGCATTCTTTAGAAATGTTGGCCCATATTGATAGGATAGCATCTTGCAGTTGATGGAGATTTGTGGGATGCACATCCAGAGCATGAAGCTCCCGTTCCACCACATCCCACAGATGGTCTATTGGGTTGAGATCTGGTGACTGTGGGGGACATTTTAGTACAGTGAACTCATTATGTTCAAGAAACCAATTTCAAATGATTTGAGCTTTGTGACATGGTGCATCATCCTGCTGGAAGTAGCCATCAGAGGATGGGTACATGGTGGTCATAAAGGGATGGACATGGTCAGAAACAATGCTCAGGTAGGCCGTGGCATTTAAATGATGCCCAATTGGCACTAAAGGGTCTAAAGTGTGCAAAGAAAACATCCCCCACACCATTACACCAGCAGCCTGCACAGTGGTAACAAGGCATGATGGATCCATGTTCTCATTCTGTTTATGCCAAATTCTGACTCTACCGTCTGAATGTCTCAAGAGAAATCAAGACTCATCAGACCAGGCAACCTTTTTCCTATTTGTAGTGGAGGTGAGTGGTACCCGGTGGGGTCTTCTGCTGTTGTAGTCCATCCGCCTCAAGGTTGTGCATGTTGTTTCTTCACAAATGCTTTGCTGCATACCTCGGTTGTAACGAGTGGTTATTTCAGTCAAAGTTGCTCTTCTATCAGCTTGAATCAGTCGGCCCATTCTCCTCTGACCTCTAGAATC
This sequence comes from Pseudorasbora parva, assembly GCF_024679245.1. Lineage (NCBI taxonomy): Eukaryota > Metazoa > Chordata > Actinopteri > Cypriniformes > Gobionidae > Pseudorasbora > Pseudorasbora parva. Next base: position 28,129,836 of record NC_090173.1, read on the forward strand.
AACAAGGCATTTTCGCCCACAGGACTGCCGCATACTGGATGTTTTTCCCTTTTCACACCATTCTTTGTAAATTCTAGAAATGGTTGGGCGTGAAAATCCCAGTAACTGAGCAGACTGTGAAATACTCAGACCGACCCGTCTGGCACCAACAACCATGCCATGCTCAAAATTTTTTCCTTTCTTTTCTATTCTGAAATTCATTTTGGAGTTCATGTGATTTTCTTGACCAGGACCACTAAATGCATTGAAGCAACTGCCATGTGATTGGTTGATTAGATAATTGAAACAGGTTTTTGAAATTGAACAGGTGTTCCTAATAATCCTTTAGGTGAGTGTATATATATTTATATGATGAATGTAAAGTTCAAAAGAACAAGATTTATTTAAAATAGGAATATGTTGTAACATTGCAGATGTATTTTGTCACTTTGGATCAAATGAATGCATCATATGCTTCAGTAAACATATTAATTATATATAAAGAACACCAAACTTTTGAAAGGTAGCGTACACTTTTGAGCATACATTAACTTATATTTAAAAGGTCACAGTCGTAAAAGTTGTTGTGATCTGTGAGCCATGATTAATACAGACTGTAGAACTAAGTCCCTTAAAGAAATGCGCATGGGGCTTTTATTGGATTTCATACACTGCTAAATAGGGCGAAGAATATATGATCTCATAGGATCACTATAGCCTGTTCTGTATGCCTGAAGATTAGTCTCATCAAAGAACTGAGCGCACACACAAACACACAAGAGAATACATGGATTCCACACATGTCCACTTGCAAACAGGCCAATGCTCTCTGTTGTTTTCCTCCAACGGCACAATTCCCACTCAAGCATCCATTGTGCCCGTTTGGAGGAGGAGGAGGAGGCAGGAATTACTGAGGCATGCAAAGACACTGGCAGGATCTATAGTCCGGTCCTCCCCGAGATAGACCTTCCCCTCCATCTCTCTCTCTCTCTCTCTCTCTCTCTCTCTCTCTCTCTCTCTCTCTCTCTCTCTCTCTCTCTCTCTCTCTCTCTCTCTCTCTCTTTAATTTTTTAATTTCAATAAACTCAAAATTTTAAGGCAACCAGGTTACTTACTTTTTTAAGTTAGACCAACAAAAACCAACCATTATTTTTTACAGTGAAGTAATGCCATTGAATAACCATTATTGGTTCTCCAAAAAAACCTTCTTAAAAACCATTTTTTCTTAGGATAAAGAACGTCTTCCCTGAAGGAGGGAACGGAGACGCCACGTCAGAGTGACTGAATGGGAACCTTTTGTGAAGGTTATATATATATATATATATATATATATATATATATATATATATATATATATATATATATATATATATATCCCATTATTTTGAACTTTCTATGTATTAATGAAAAAAAAAAGTCAACAGGTTTGGAATGACATGGCAGGGAGTAAATGAAGACAGAGCATTTATCTTTATGAGGAAACTGGTTCTTTAACCTCAAAATAATGAACTATATTAATGTGAAGATTCAGCGTTTTTTTTTTTTTTTGGCCCAGTCTGACAGACAGACAGCCTAACACTCCGGCTGATCTTTGTCAGAGATAAATCTGATGATGTGGGAACAGCAGCTCATCTGGTATCCTCAGCTGTCATTTTACCCTCTACTTCAGCTGCCACTGAGGTCTGTAGATACAGAAACCGATGCAGTGCCAGCTTGACAAGCCACAGACACAGAGGAAACATGCTTCAGTGACCAGGACACACACACACAGACGCAAACAATTCAAGATCACTCTGAGCCACTGAGATATTTGTGCTTTCAAAGCAAATATCAAGAAATCAGATATATTAAACCTGTTGTCAACTCTATCAGCTCAGAGTATTACCTCCATATTTTAACAAATTACCTCTGCCTAGATTCACACACTGTGTTGTCTTGGCAAGTGACCACACAGTAGCATGCCATATTTCTCTAAAAGAAGAAACAAAACAGTGTTTCTTCATAACAATGTAATTGGTGTAGTAAATGCAGTGAAGAAGTGGTCTGCTATCATAAGGGAGCCCTTCTTATTGCCGCTGGGTATCGAAGTGTGAGGAAGACTCTGTAATAATATGGATTCTGCCATGTGAGAGTTTGAATAGAGCCTCTGCCGGAGCCGGGGGAATTCATCGTGTGCGTCATAGCCAGCGCAGAGGGGAAGAGATTGATTTTAAACTGGATTTTGCCTAGGCAGTCGAATGTGTGTCTCTCTCATTGTGGAGACAGGAAAGTTTGTTCATTTCTGCAGTCAGAAGGCAAGCGGCCACTTCTTGCTGCCAAAAACACTCCTCTGCTTTTATGTGATCAGTGCTAGGCTGGCTTTACAATAAACTCCCCCCACCAAACACAATCACAGGAAACATAAATTTCATTGCTCATCCGCACTGTCTCTGTATTGTAGATTGATTTATTTTGTTCAGATACTGGTTGTAGAACAGCTAGGACAGTCAGTAAACACTGTAATTGATCACACGTGAAAGTTCACCTAAGGGTGTAGAGATTTTTTTTGTGTGAAGAAGAGGCATTTTATTGAACTTTTTTAATATTTTATCTTATTTCTTTTCTTTTCCTTTTTTTTTCTTTTGTCTTTTCCCCCGTAATGAAGGCGTGCAATGCACATGCGCTTTCTTTATCCGAAAGTATTTGCAAATTTTGCATTAAGCAACATTTTTTTCTTTGCAAGTAACTGATAAGCTGTTGTATGCAGACTACATGGGGGGATACATGGCGACAGCAGTTGACGCACATAGGAACAATCTGTGTAGACAAAGTTTACTCATAAGCAGGGGCGTTTCAAGGATTTTCATTTTAGGGGGCTCAGACCCCAGTGAGGGTGGGCCTGTAGAAAAAATGGTAACACTATTTAGTTTAGGGTCCAAATTGCACTATTAACTAATAGCTTACAAACATGCATACCCCTAAGATATTGACTGTTTATCATTACTTATGAAGCAAATATTAACACCTTACTGCATGGCCATACTGTACATGCATTAATCATACTCAATAATGTAGGCAGGTTTATAGTTTCCAAATGTTAGGTTGGTTTGGGGGCATGCTCCCCTGAGAACATTTTGATTTCTATGATCTACATATGTGCATTTTAAGATGTTCTGAAGGCTAAAAAATTAGATAATAGCTTGAAAACCATGTCACTGGGCAGTAGATTATTTGTCGTTCTTATGTCCACATCTCTCTTTTTTTCTTGCCCTGTTTCATCCCCTCATGCTGAGCTTAGACTGATAGTTTGTCCCGTTTTTGACAGTAAATAAAGTAAACATATGGTTTACATATTAATACTGAGATTTTTGTTTCATGAATAATTTTCTTAGAAACGCTAATTTACTGTTTATTAAAATTTTAAGTTGATTAAATTCACAATATGAACACATTCATTATTAATCTTATGCCTAATCTGATGAAAATGGCTTTGTTAATATTTCTTGTTCGTTAAGGCCTACATGAATCACATAGGCATATTTCCAGTTAAAAATGGCTAAATTAGACATAAGTTTATTTATTTTTTATTTGTTTAATATTTCTAAATTAACATGACAAATGTGAATGTTTAGTTTAGCTGTTTACATTTATCTTACTTGACGTCGAGTTGCGCTGCTAAAATTTGCGCTCAGCCTCAGCAGTTTCTTTGTGAACATAAAGCCCGCCTACTCTGATTTGTTTGTTTTTATCAAATATTTTGACAATGACGAGTGGTGACAGACCAATGTCACTCAGATTTACCCCTACACACACACACACACACACACACACATACACACCTCTGCTTCTGACGTGCGCTGCGCTCTGCTCAGAACTGCTGCGGATTGCAGTGACAGACTAAAAAACGGGATGAAGTTGAAGCCTCCCGCCAGTTTCATATGTTTTAAAGGTTAATCACATATTTTTTAGGGGGGCTGAAGCCCCCCTAAAAAGGGCCTAGCGACGCCCATGCTCATAAGTGTTTTTTCTTAGTGTTGATCTGTTTAAAGAACATAAAGAGCTGAGTCTTAATTAGTTTGAATCTGAAAGTTAAATGAGTTTCCCAGGTGGCTTTGCTAGTTTAAGTGTTGTCTGTCTGAACTCCGCAGTGGAGATGCTCCACTAACAGATGGAGGCTTGATTACTAATGCAGCTCTGTCCTGTCTGCAACCCTGTCATTTTTTTTTTTAACCAAAGTACAATTTTTTTTTTTTTCGACAAGCTTAGCTACTTTGTGCAACTGCCTGCTAATTGGAGATTGTGCTATATTCACTGCAGTCTCTCATAATTATGTCCAGAACATGCCTCCCCCAGAGAGGATGTTGTGCAGACTTGTGGTTAAGCATCTGAGCTGTTAACCAAAAGATTGTAGGTTTAAACCCAACAAGCGACAGTCCATTAACCTCTGCCATTGTGCCCTTGAGCAAAGCACTTAACCCCAGGCTGCTCCAGGAGGACTGTCCCTGTAATAAGCGTACTGTAAATAGTCTTGGGCACAAGCAAAAGTTGCACATGCCCCTGGCTCAAGTGTAAAGATTTCTGCGGGGGAAAAAAAAAGCACAATTCTTCCTCACTACTTGTCAATCTGACCATGTTAAAAACATCTGACATTGTTAAATACAGGTGTACATTTGATTTTAAGAGTGTAGTCTCCTATTCTAGGAGACTTAGGAGAGCCACTTATAAATGTAAATTAAAGGGTTAGTTCACCTAAAAATTTAAAATTCTCGTATTAATTACTTACCCTAATGTCGTTCGACACCCGCAAGACCTCCATTCATCTTCAGAACACAAATGAAGATAGCAATGTGTGCACCACTGTAAATGACTGATCTACTCCATCCTTACAACCAAGCTCAGTCCCTGCGGTCCTCAGACAAGGACCTGGTAGCCATCCCAAAGTCCAGGCTACGGACGTTTGGTGATAGAGCCTTCTGTGTTGGTGCACCTTCACTCTGGAACAAGCTTCCTCATGCCATCCGCTCTGCTTCATCTCTAGCAACCTTTAAAAACCAACTTAAAACATACACTTTCACTGAGGCCTATGGACCATTGCTTCTCTGGTTTCTCTCCCTTCCCCCTTTCCCTTCCCTTGCTGTTTGTTAAGCGTCCTTGGGTTTAGTGAAAGGCGTTATATAAATTACAGTTATTATTAAGATATTTTTGTTGAAATCCGATAGGTCGGGTCTTACGGGTGTCAAATGGCATTAGGGTAAGTAATTATTGACAGAATTTTTATTTTTGGGTCAACTAACCCCATAAATGAACTAATTATTTTTTTACATTTGGATAAACCACTTGTGAATAAAAAAATAAACATTATTTTAGTTAAATGTGACAACAAACAATGATTTTAAGTTTTTATTTTTTTATTTTTTTTATCCTTTGCCCTTTGGCATTTTTATTTAATAAAAGTTAATACAATTAATAATTAAATGAATTTGAATGTTATAAGCCTTCATTTAAAATTAATAAATGGCACTCCCTACCAGGTATAAACTTCAGTGTGTCTGGCTAAACACTTGGGATTGGATTACACCAGACAGATTTTAACACCAGGTTGTAAACAGGATCTTTATCTGGGTCAACGGAGAAAAAAATAAAGGGTAAATGAGAGTTTGAACACTAGACATAAGCTGGAGTACTGCAGGTCCCAGTCAACACCTCCTGACTGTGTCTAAATGCAGGACCTTCACCCACGATCCAAATGAAATAATAATCTTGATTGCCCTTAAATAGAATTGTCTTCCTCCTCGCTCGGGAAAACAGGAACCCCTCTGCAATTAAGTCTGCACAGATTGGCGGTGGTCTTTACGAGGCATCAGAAATCTCCAGCCGACTGCAATTTTCACCAGAGGTTTGGCACTCCCTTGATGGCTCCTTGAGTGGCTCTCAAGGGAAAGCCCTACAATTCATTGTAATTAAGAAATATCTCCACTGCTGGCAGCAAAAGGCTCTATCGTTCATGCTTCAGCACACTATACCTACTGTACTGTACTGTAATCCAAACTAGAGACTGATCTGCACAAGCAAAAAGTATGCTTTAGACACGCTGCATCTAAATACGATTGTGACTCTTCTGAATGCTTAATCTGTTTTGTTTACAGATTGTTTATACATGCAGTGAAAATCATGTCAAGCTCACATATCCAATATAAAGTTACTATATTAACTGTGCACTACAAGGATAACAACAGTCATTGCACTCCTGATTTCATGCTTTTGGTGATTTATAAACATGAAGTAACACTGAAATAGTGTGTGATGTATGTAGGCATGAAATCAGAGACTCAGAATTCTGATATTTCATCAGAAATATCTGCCTTAGAACAGATTAAACTGTTATTAGCTACACTGACTTTCGAAAGGTTGGAGTCAGTAAAAAAAATTGTTTTCTTGTCTACTACTCACCAAGCATGCCTTTATTTGATCGAAAATACAATAGTAACAGCAATACCGTGAAATTTAAGTACAATTTAATTTAACCATGTTCGTTCTACACTCACCTAAAGGATTATTAGGAACACTATACTAATACTGTTTGACCCCCTTTCGCCTTCAGTACTGCCTTAATTCTACGTGGTATTTAGAAATGTTGGCCCTATTGATAGGATAGCATCTTGCAGTTGATGGAGATTTGTGGGATTCACATCCAGGGCACGAAGCTCCCGTTCCACCACATCCCAAAGATGCTCTATTGGGTTTAGATCTGGTGACTGTGGGGGACATTTTAGTACAGTGAACTCATTGTCATGTTCAAGAAAAAAATTTGAAATTAGCTTACTTAATGACCAATTAGTAATTCATTAATTACCAATTAGAGCTTTGTGACATGGTGCAATTATCCTGCTGGAAGTAGCTATCAGAGGATGGGTACATGGTGGTCATAAAGGGATGGACATGGTCAGAAACAATGCTCAAGTAGGCCGTGGCATTTAAACGATGCCCAATTGGCACTAAAGGGTCTAAAGAGTGCCAAGAAAACATCCCCCACACCATTACACCACCACCACCAGCCTGCACAGTGGTAACAAGGCATGATGGATCCATGTTCTCATTCTGTTTATGCCAAATTCTGACTCTACCATCTGAATGTCTCAACAAAAATCGAGACTCATCAGACAGGGTAATATTTTTCCGGTCTTCAGCTGTCCAATTTTGGCGAGTTCATGCAAATTGTAGCTTCTTTTTCCTATTTATAGTGGAGATGAGTGGTACCCGGTGGGGGCTTCTGCTGTTGTAGCCCATCCGCCTCAAGGTTGTGCGTGTTGTGGCTTCACAATTATGGCTGTACTTCACGGTTGTAATGAGTGGTTATTTCAGTCAAAGTTGCTCTTCTATCAGCTTGAATCAGTCGGCCCATTCTCCTCTGACCTCTAGCATCAACAAGGCATTTTCGCCCACAGGACGTACGGATATTGGATTTTTTTTCCCTTTTCACACCATTCTTTATAAACCCTAGAAATGGTTGTGTGTGAAAATCCCAGTAACTGAGCAGATTGTGAAATACTCAGACCGACCCGTCTGAAACCAACAACCATGCCACGCTCAAAATTGCTTAAATCACCTTTCTTTCCCATTCTGACATCCAGTTTGGAGTTCAGGAGATTGTCTTGATAGGAGAACACCCCTAAATGCATTGAAGCAACAGCCATGTGATTGGTTGATAAGATAATTGCATTAATGAGAAATTGAACAGGTGTTCCTAATAATCCTTTAATGAGTGTATTTAAAATGTAATTTATTTCTGTGATGTCAAAGCTGAATTTTCAGCATCATTATTCCAGTCTTCGGTGTCACATGATCCTTCCGACATGATATTTTGGTGCTTAAGTAACGTTTCTTATCATTATCAATGTTAAAAACAGTTGTGCTGCTTAATATTTTTTAGTGGAAACCACAACTTTTCATGATTCTTTGAATTGAAAAAGCAGCATTTATTTAAAATAGAACATTTTTATGACAATGAAAATGTGTTTACTTTTACTTTTGATCAATTGAATGGATTCTTGTAGAATATGTATTCTTTTTTCTATTTCTTCTTCTTCTTCTTCTTTTTAAACCGACTCCAAAAAACAGACCCCAAACTTTTGAATGGTACTGTGATTCTTGCAATTTCAGGAGGGACTTGTATATTCTATACACACAGAATGGTAATTTAGCCATTCATTCCAATATTTAAATGTGCAAAACTTTGCATTTCTTACTGCTATGAATGTTCCTTGCAACACATCTCTCTCTTAAAGTCGCTTTAAGTTAAGCTGTGATTAATGTGCTCTGTTCATCAGCAACACCACCGAGGGAGGAGGAACGTACATTAAAAAGTGCTGCAAAGGCTTCTGCATCGACATACTCAAGAAAATTGCTCGGAATGTGAAGTTCACCTATGACCTTTATCTAGTGACCAATGGGAAGCACGGGAAGAAGATCAACAACGTGTGGAACGGCATGGTGGGAGAGGTGAGAATATATCAATAGCCAAATCTGCTTTTCCGTTTACAGATCTAAACAAAGGTTAGATGGAATAAAGTTTTGTTCACAGAAGCGGAGTGAACTTCCCTATCTCACTCTCCACTGGAAGTAATCAGTCAAAGCCTGATAGCAATCAAATGTGAAATTGGGGAAAGGAGCTAGATATTTGTTCAATTTAGATCCAGAGGGAGTGAAATGCTGTTGAAACACAAGTTTCATTTCGTTGATGACATAAACCACAATCCCAGGTGCTATGTATATAAACTTAAGCTTTTGTCTAAACCTTTGTGTTGTCTTGTTTTCTGCCACAGGTGTTGAACAAAAAAGCAGTCATGGCCGTGGGCTCCCTGACAATCAATGAGGAGCGCTCAGAGGTCATCGATTTCTCCGTCCCCTTCGTGGAAACAGGGATTAGTGTGATGGTATCCCGTAGCAACGGGACCGTCTCTCCATCAGCGTTTTTAGGTAACTATCTGCAGGGCACAGCAGCAGTTTTCCTGACGGTCACGAGGGCCGTGTCTTATTTCAACCTGTCAAAATATTGAGTTCTTCTCACCAATCAAAGCACAGATCCAACAGGCCAATAGAGTCACCCACAAATCTGCTGAAGTGGACTGCTTTTAGATTCATAGCACCCTGAGTGCTCCTTTATGCTTGATGGCACTAGATCAGCAAGCCATTATTTAATTAGCATAAGGCCAATAATTACAGGGTCTGAGAAACCTCCCCAGTGGACACTTGCCAGTTTCCCATTTACAATACTTCCCATGGTAAAGCTCTTTAATCTCTTCAGCTTGTCTATAGTCACATACCACGCAGAATGCTCGCATGATAGTCGCTGACAGTGTCGTTTTTTCCCCTGATCTACCTGTCACTTGCTCCTCCCTCGCTGCAGAGCCCTTCAGTGCGTCTGTGTGGGTGATGATGTTTGTGATGCTGCTGCTGGTGACTGCAATGGCTGTCTTCATGTTTGAGTACATCAGCCCCCTGGGCTTCAACAGGAACCTCGCTCAGGGCAAAGGTACGTAACTAGCACTCTCTGCTACTCCCTCCCTCTGCGGTTCCCCTGCAATGCAGTCGCTCTATCAGTTTTAGGCACACTCATAAATCCTTGCCCTGCTCTGATAGAGCCTGCCCCTCATAATCTTTACCACAACCCCTCTTTTCTTTGGCAAAAATATAAAGGCTTAATTTTACTGTGTTCAGTGCTGAGTGGTTTCAGGCTCCGAGTTAGTCCAATAAAGTTCAATTCATTTCTATTTGATTCAAGTGGATCAGATTTAATTCATGTAGTCTCATTCAGAGTGCTTTTGTTATGTGGCACTAAAAAGCATTTCTTCTCTTGTTAGATGACTCACCTAAAGCTTAGATTTTTCTGTTTTCAAAAGGGAAGCATGTCAAAGAAATCTAAAGATAAATCAGATGTCTAGTTCTACACCCACCTTACAAAGGAAGCATTTCCACCTTCACATTGTATATTTGTCACAATTGCCCACTGTTAACTCTTGCATGCACTTGCTGCTTATATGAAAACTATTCAAGAATATAAAGGTTAACAGCTGAGCAGTAGGGTGCCCTACGTTATCATTATTGTGTGCAAGTACTCTAATGACCGTGCAGAGGGGAAATTATATTATCTCTAAAATGTATGCTCTGAAAAAGGATTTGGCACAAATTAAGTATGTTAATAAAAACATCTCTTCCGCAGACCCCCACGGACCGTCCTTCACCATGGGCAAAGCAGTGTGGCTGTTGTGGGGCCTGGTATTTAACAACTCTGTGCCTGTGCAAAACCCCAAAGGGACCACCAGTAAATTCATAGTGTCCGTCTGGGCCTTCTTTGCTGTCATCTTCCTGGCCAGTTACACTGCTAACCTGGCTGCCTTCATGATCCAGGAGGAATTTGTGGACCAAGTGACAGGTCTAAGTGACAAAAAGGTAAAACTATAAATATATATAGTTTGGGGTCAGTAAGATTTATTCAGCAAGGATGGATTACATTTATCAAAAAGTGATAGTAAAGCCTTTTGCAAAAGATTTATTTTTAAAATAAATGATGCTATTTCTACTCATTAAAGAATCTTGAAAAAAATTGTATCACAGTTTCCAAAAAAATATTAAGCAGACAGCTAAACAGCATTGATAATAATAATGCATAGTGATAATTGATAATAATAATAATAATAAATGTCACAATTTTAGAATGATTTCTGAAGGATCATGTGACACTGAAGACAAGTAATGAAGCTGAAAATTCAGCTTTGATATCACAGGAATAAATTACATTTAAAAATATATTCAAATAGAAAATAGTAATTTTAAATGATAATAATATTTCACAGTATTGATGTTTTTTTAATGTATTTTTGATCAAATAATTGCATCATTGATGAGCATGACAAAATCTTACAGACACCAAACCTATTACCTATTACAATTTGTATCATTGTTATATACAGTGGGTACGGAAATAATTCAGACCTTCAGATATTTTTCACACTTTGTTATATTGAAGCTATTAGCGAAAATCATTTAAGTTCATTTTTTTCTCAATAATGTACACACAACAGAATTGTTGACATTTTCGCAGATTCATTTAAAAAGAAAAACATAAATATCACATGGTCAAAAGTATTCAGACCCTTTGTTATGACACTCATATATTTAACTCAGGTGCTGTCCATTTCTTCTGATCATCCTTGAGATGGTTCTACACCTTCAGTTAAGTCCAGCTGTGTTTGATTATACTGATTGGACTTTATTAGAAAAGCCACACACCCGTCTACATAAGACCTTACAGTTCACAGTGCATGTCAGAGCAAATGAGAATCATGAGGTCAAAGGAACTGCCTGAAGAGCTCAGAGACAGAATTGTGGCAAGGCACAGATCTGGCCATGGTTACAAAAAAAATCTGCTGCACTTAAAGTTCTTAAGAGCACAGTGGCCTCCATAATCCTTAAATGGAAGACGTTTGGGACGACCAGAACCCTTCCTAGAACTGGCCGTCCGGCCAAACTGAGCTACTGGGGGAGAAGAGCCTTGGTGAGAGAGGTATAGAAGACCCCAAAGATCACTTTGGCTGAGCTCCAGAGATGCAGTCGGGAGATGGAAGAAAGTTGTAGAAAGTCAACATCACTGCAGCCCTCCATCAGTCGGGGCTTTATGGCAGAGTGGCCTGAGGGAAGCCTCTCCTCAGTGGAAGACACATAAGTGGCGGCATGGAGTCTGCTAAAAAAAACACCTGAAGGACTACAAGATGGTGATAAGATTGAGATGAGACCAAGATAGAACTTTTTGGCCTTAATTCTAAGCAGTATGTGTGGCGAAAACCAGGCACATTGCGTGCTCATCACCTGTCCAATACAGTCCCAACATGGTGGGGGCAGCATCATGCTGTGGAGGTGTTTTTCAGCTGCATGGACAGGACAAGGGGTTGCAATCGAGGGAAAGATGAATGCCGCAAGTACAGCCATATACGGGACGAAAACCTTCTCCAGATTGCTCAAGAACCTCAGACTAGGCTGAAGGTTCACCTTTCAACAAGAGACAATGATCCTAAGCACACAGTGGCTTCACAACAACTTGCATGACTGTTCTTGAATTGCCCAGCCAGAGCCCTGATTTAAACCAGATTGAGCATCTCTGGAGAGACCTGAAATGGAATTACCGTTCAACCTGAAAGAACTGGAGAGGATAAGCAAGGTGGAAAGGCAGAGGATCCCCAAATCCAGGGGAAAAAACTTGTTGCATCTTTCCCAAAAAGACTCATGGCTGTATTAGATTAAAAGGGTGCTTCTATTAAATACTGAGCAAAGGGTCTGAATACTTAGGACCATGTGGTATTTCAGTTTTTCTTTTTTAATAAATCTAAAAAATGTCAAAAATGCTGTGTTTTTCTGTCAATATGAGGTGATGTGTGTATATTAATGGGAAAAAAAATACTTAAACTATTTTAGCAAATGGAATGCTAAGTATGAAATACATATAGAATTAAATGTATATATTTCAAGAAAACAGTTTAATATTATTCACGTTCCTGTCATGTAAGGATATTCATTTGATTAGTCTTGTGGCAAGTGTGTGCGTCTCCCGAAGATCTAATGAAAACTACGCCACTGATGGCAGCACAGTGGTTTCGATCCTGTAATAGCACAACAAAGTACTTTGACCTTTGGTAAGACGTTGCAATCTCTGCTGGGTATTTACTGCAGTCTGTAGTGTTTACTTTGCAGACTTGAAGTTATGTTGACCGCTGGATGTTTTGTTTATAAGGCTCGTATCCAAGACTAACGAGTGTTCCTCTTTTACATGAAAACAAAGACTTCACAATTGATTAGTATCAGAGCACAGAATGCACAAGAATCTTTCATGAGAGTCCTGCAGCATGGCAGCATTTTTTAATTAATTTGGATGCTTGGACGTTTTTAAAAGGATTAATATGTGGAGGAAAAAAAGAAAACAATTTCCCAGATTCATAGTAATATAATGTAATTAGGGCTGTCAAGCGATTAAAATATTTTATCTAATTAATTACACGATGTGGCGATTAATTCATCTAATTAATCGCAAATTAATTGCACATCAATTCAGCTGAGAAATTACTCCCAAAAGATAATTTAGTCGTTTAAGTCGTCAAATAGACACTACAAAAAGTAGCTTCAGAAATAATTATTTTTTGGGTTAACTATACCTTTAATGCTTGTTTTTATTAATATGTAAATTATTTTTAATGAAAAAGAAACTAAAAATGCCAGTAGGTGCCGGTAAATTTGTAATTGAGTAAGTCATTGTGTCTTTCATTCATTCGATTCGTTCATATGCTTCATTAGAAGTGAAGTAAATGGTTCCCTTTCAGTTGGTCACATTTGACATACATCAGATGTCACAGACGAATTGGGATCACTTCTGGGAGCCCTATCAGCTTCGATTGTCTACAGAACGAGCCAATGCAGTGTGCGAGATTTGCATCTCGCGCTCTATAAGGAATGTAGTTCTTCACTTCTGAGCTGAGCAGTTCTGTGCTCTCTGTAAAGTTTGTGTACAGTGATTACGAGTCAAAACAAAGCTTTCTGGACAGTGTTGGTGTGACGGCACATACAGTGGTGATCACGAGCATTGCTCAACAACTTGTCTTCAATGAATCCGCTGTTTATTCAGCTGTGAGAAGCTTCGGTGAAGGCATTCCTTGTTGAGTGTGCACAGCAGGATTTCCCTGTCTGTGCACCGCAGCCATCCCTGAGTGCTTTAGCACTAAGAAAAGAGATCTTCTTCCCCTAAAAGAGTAACACGAGTGTGACACTGTGTCTCTTTGAAGACAACATTTCTGCAAGTCTACATAAGGCCAAATCACTCAAATTGCACAAGAGTAGTTCATAGCCGAGGTTGAGCTGCTCTAGTGATGGACCGTGTTTAAAGTCACAGTGATGGCCCTCGGCCAGATAATGTCCACCTTGGTGGTCCAGAAGCACCCCATGCAAACTTTGCAAAGCTGCGAGAGATCGTCAAAGCATGCTTTCTTGATGCTCCAATCTCTCAAGGTGGCCTTTTCGGTGACTGTCAAAAGCTGTTCCCAGCAATTCTCCGCAGTTCAGAAGCAGGCTAAGGCAAACAAGAGCATGCCCCAATGTGTTACCAGAGTCACTCGTGGACTGCCTCTCAGTCTGCTTGTCACCAAGGGTGTCAGTCTCCTGTGGCCCCTGCTAGAAGATGGTGTTGCCTGCCTCAGCCACGAGACGGTCTGTAAAAAAACACTCCTGAGGCGGTCAAAGCCAGCAGTACCCAACATTCTCAGCTAGAGAAATTTCTTCTATCTCTGGGTCCCAAGAGGGCACAATTGGCAGCATGCAACGCTATGCCTTGCCACCCTCAGCCCCCTCTTCTATAGGCAGCGGGCAGCAGTGTGTGCTTAGAGGATGCAAGTAGCCTTCTCATGCATCCCCTGCGTAATGGTGAAACCAGGTAAGTGTTGCACCGCACTCTCAGAACCCACTTTGGGCTGCTATTCCATCAGGTCCCTGCATTCCAGCCCGCTGCCCCACTGTGAGTACATCTGTGGTTCCGTTGGTCCTGCTGGTACGGACGCTCGCTAACGCGTCCCAGCCCATTCCACTGGCTAATATGCACCATCAGACTCAACTGCACGCCGTCCCCCCAAGTTCAGGGGCATTCAGTTCACCTCTGGGTTGAAGGAGTGTGCTCTTGTGTTACAGGGGGAGATCGGAGTACTACTGGTGAAGGACGCAATAGAGCCGGTTCCTCCAGCCGAAATGAGGACAGGGTTTTCAGCCCGTCTAATCGGGCTCCCAAAAGAGATCCGAGAAGAACTTGTGTGATATTGTACTCGTTGATCATGTTATATTGCTTACTGTCATGTGGACCCGGTTGAGCTGAGCTCAGGGGTTCCGAATTCTAAACTGCCTGAAGGAGGTAGTCTGAGTTCGGTTTCCCAATTTGCGTCCAAACTGTGCCGTGATTAATGTGAATGTGAATGCAGCATGGACTCGAAAAGTAACCTGCGCATGCGTTTTATTAGATGATGATGATGATGTATGTAGTTCAATGAAACAAATGTGAGGGATTGTAGTGTTGATGATTTACCTTGGATACCAGAGAGTGAGCCTGCAGTGTATTCATGAATAGCACCGGCAGGAACAATTGCACTCCGACGTGGACCACAACAAACATGCCTAGTGTAAAAATGCCCCATATCTTGAATTGTAGGGACATTCTAACGTCATTCTATAGGCTTCATCACACAATGAGTAGTTACCCTGCATTATATTCTTTATCATCAATCGTTTAAAAAGTAAGATGACCAAAATTAGTCCGGGACGGGGCAAGTGTGTTAAATGCAGTATTTAAATGCAATAATAATAATAATTTTAACACATTATTTTTACTGTAACTAATTCATCTAATTAGCGCATTAAATCTACAGCCCTAAATATAATATAATATAATATAATATAATATAATATAATATAATATAATATAATATAATATAATATAATATAATATAATATAATACAATATTCAGGTATTACAGCTAGTAAAAACCAGCCATATAAAATGTAATGTATCATTTAAGTATTCATATATCATGTATTCAATTTTTTAATTATGTAGCCAAAGTAGCCAAAGTATAAATCTGAACTACTGGCCCAATCTGGCAGGTAAAAAACAATTTCCAGTTTGAAAAGAATATCTTCAATAAAACATAAAACAAAGCCCAAAGCTCTTTGACATAGATTTTGAACTCTCGTATGTAGTGGTGAGCTCCATGAAATTAGAATCATTTGTCTTGTTCAGCTGTCATGGGACTTTTTGTTGGTGTTTTACTGTAAGCTCAGCATTTGTGAAAGGTGTTGTGATGCAAAATTTCATCTACAGAAAACAGAGCATTGTTCTTTTGTACAACAGATAGTAGAATATGTATACATGTGTATTTTCCTTATTCACTAAAACATATTTTTTTGTCAATTCACCAACTGTGCTATTTAAGTGTTGTCATGGCTACCCAGTGAAAATAAATAACCATTCGAAGTCAAGTACAGGGAGAGCAGAAGAACTCCTCAGCTCCTTATTCCAGACAGAAAGGGCACTGTTTGTGAGGGCAAGAGTAGAGCAAGAGGAGAGCTGAAGTCATGTATGGGCCTGCTGGAAGTCATGTCATGAAGAGTAATAGCTAAAAATGTGTACACTTATGACACAGTTTGCTCATAAAGCCGCACAATAAAATGGCACAAACATTCAAACACATGTCCTATCTACCTGCAAAGTGCTTCTATTATGTTATTATTTGGTCATATAAGTGATGCAGAATGGGTGAACAGAGATTCTTGAGCAAAGCTGCCTGGCGTAGATAATTTGGGTTCCCTAAAGATCCTTTTAATGAACAGTTCTAAGACCCCTTTTTCTTAGTGTTTCATTTTAATCATCTGAAGAAACTTTTTCCTCTATTAAGAACCTTTTGTGCAATTGAAAGGTTCCATACTTGCATTTTATTACACGTCTCTTTGAAATACTTGATTCTGATTGGTAAATTGCGCTTTCCAGCTGTATGTTATTTCCAGATAACAACCATCAAACTGAATAACACACCGTTCATCTGGGTACTACGAGTTATCTTGACCGTAATAATAATAATAATAATAATAATAATAATAATAATAATAATAATAATAATAATAATAATATATTTTATTTGTAAAGCCCTTTTCATAGTTAAAAACAATCCCAAATTGCGACACATAAAAAAAAATATATATTAGCAAAAAGTAAAAAATGCTTGTTTAAAAAGAAAGGTTTTTAGTTCTTTCTTAAAAGAGTCTATGGCTTGAGGAGCCCTTAGGTTTTCTGGAAGGGAATTCCAAAGACGCGGTGCGGCTGAGCAGAAGGCTCGATCCCCCATAGTGCGGAGCTTAGTTGTGGATGGTTGAAGAAGGGCTTTATTTCCAGAGCGGAGGTTGCGTGAAGAGTTTTGTGTTGCGACGAGTAGTTCCTTTAAGTAGGGGGGAGCGTTTCCGTACTACTTGTATGCTTAACGTGTCACTCCGCTGTCGTTGACTGTCTTGTGCTAACATGTGACTGAAACACTTAACCACCACGGGTTACAATGGAAGAAGACTTCAAACTGTTCACCCAAAAATTAAAATTAGCCCATGATTTACTAACCCTCGAGTATATGACATTCTTCTTTCAGACGAATAATATCGGATTTATATTTAAAAAGCCTGATATATTATATTTATGTATACATATTTTTTTTTTAAATTATTATTATTTTTTAAATATACAAATTTTATTAGTCTGAAAGAAGAATGTCATATACACTTAGGATGACTTGAGGGTGAGTAAATCATGGGCAATTTTTAATTTTTGAGTGAACTATTCCTTTCAGCATTAATTTCAACATATATGGTAAAAACGTATCTTTTTTTTAGGGGTTTATCGCAGAATAAACCCCTTCAGAGTGACGCAAGACGCCTCTGCTTCGCATCGGGGTCCTGATCACTCTGTCAGGGTTTATTCTGCGATAACAACCGGCTGGGTGTACATTGTTCCTTACATGATGAACAGGATAAGATGAACAAGCTCCTCTTAAAGATTTGTTTAAAACTTAATTGATGGTACAATGGATTCATACAAGATGTTTTACAAAACTGAATATGAGTTTTAAACTTCACATGCAGATTCTTCAGTAGTTTTTAAGTTGTCTTTTGCTTCTTTAGAGATTAAAATGTTTTTAATGTTACTGTACATTATGGTTTCTACATGTAGGTTTTAAAAGTACTAGAGAATTAAAAGTCCTTTGTGAACTTTAAAAGATTTGGCTTGTAAAACCCTTTTTGGTTCTTATTGGAAGGATTATTTTTTGGAGTACAATTGATAAAACTCAATGTTTGAGTGTTTTATTGTCTGTATTTATTGCCATGGAATCATTTTATTTCTTGCTGTGCTTTTATGAATTGTTTATTTTGTTTTGTTTTTTACTTTGTAGTTTCAAAGTCCCTACTCCTACTCCCCTCCTTTCCGCTTTGGAACGGTCCCAAATGGCAGCACAGAGAGAAACATCCGAAAGAATTACCCTGACATGCACCAGTACATGGTGAAGTACCATCAGTCCGGGGTGAACGATGCGCTAGTCAGCTTGAAGACCGGGTATGTATATCACACCCTCACTGTATTTGTCTTGTCAGTCTGAGCAGAATGGTTGAAATAATGAATCATTGTTTTCTGGCATGTTACTGTCTTATGTGCTGGCTGTGCTTCCCTAAAATGGCAAGCCTATTATTAAAAGGATTAGTTTTAATAGCTACAAAATACCTTTGTGTGAGAAAGTTAGTTTTTATTTTTCATATATTAATTTCTAAGCTTCTTAGAATTACGTTACTTTCATTACAGTTTTAGCAAATTTAGTTTTTGGGTTTAGGTTTTTCATATAATATTTACATTTTATTTTATTTCAGTTAACAAAAAAATAATAATATTGGTCATATTATATTATAAACTATTATATATTCTAATGTTATAAACTTATATCAAAATTATAAACCTCTCCCCATAATAATAATAATAATAATAATAATAATAATAATAATAATAATAATAATAATAATAATAATAATAATACATTTTATTTGTATCATAGTCACAGTTAAATTAAAGGAGCATTGTGTGTCAAAGAACAAAATAAACATTAACATTATTTTATCATGCTAATCCCTAGATAAATTAAACCTCAGTTGTAACACAAGAAAGTTGAAGATGATGATGAAATTAAATGGCCCTAGTTCATTTTCTGACTATTTTACTGGCTACTAATTTAGTGTCATGTAATTCATGAAATACAAGCAATACTGCCGTCTGAATATTGAGGGGTACTGTGAAAGAGAAGGGTAGTAGATCAGAAGCAAGAGATATTAAACCGCTTTCATTATCTCTTTAAACTGCAGCAACGCTGTGCCATTGCACAATATTAAATTGCTTTGCAGTATATTAATAAAGTGCCTATGATTTTCTTTGGCTGTACACTGCATCATTTCTTGTAGCTCAGCATATCACTACATATACTGCAGATCCAGCCAGCACCGTTACAAAAGAATCATTGAGCAAATCTACTGGATGTCAGCGTGATCCCTGAGTTACATTTGACATTCTTAAAATGTCAGACAACCAGACTAATGAGTCTTAGACAAAGGCTTTTCCAACAGATAGATCGAGTTTGACAAGCAGCCCACCATGGCTCCAAATGTCAGTTTGTAGGTGGGGTTGAAAGTTGGGTGCACACAGTGCGAGTTTTGTCACGATTTTGCTGTTTAAGACCAATTTCATAGGAGATTTTTGTAGCAAGCTTGTCTTTTTAATGAAGAAGCACAAACATCCTGGTTTAGAACTAAGGTTCTGTCAGGACCACCATCGTCAAAGACGATTGACTGACTCTTACCGTATAGTTTTGATTGGCGGTCTGATTCTGTTCTGGGCCCTGCACATCCATGTAGCCTAGCATGAATAATAAGAGCAGGGAGAGTAGCAATACCCCTCTCCCGAAAAACAAAAAAAACAATGCTGATATCCCCTAAACATGACTAATGCAAATAGTGTAATGCCCCATTTTAATTTTTTTTTTTTTAATTTGCATCTCCGATAGCACTGTAACTTTAAGAACAACATGCTTCTAATCACACTGCAGCTTTAAAAACAAGCTCACTTAGGAGCCCCAATCACCTCTGAGGAGTAGAAAATGGCCAGTGAAATTGGCTAATGAAATTTGCATGTCAAACCTTTCTTTGATGGAGGGAGCTAGAGAAGTTTCACAAAATAGCCTCAAAATAGTCTTAACACTATTGAACTAATATAGCTAACTTTAAAAAAAAATGTACTCAGAGCCATTATAGAACATATATCTATGTGTTAGATATGTGTTCTATATGTCTGTTACATATAGAAAGTGTTACATATTTTTGTAGTAGGTCCTCCCTAGATATAAATGGAACTACTACAGATGCAGTAAAGGGGCAGAGTAGAAACTGCCCAGAGAAAGACACGGGTTTACTGACAGGGAAACCATACCATGGAGAAAAACACATATGGGATTACCAAGAGGCAATCACAACATATAAGGCATCTAGCAGTAGAAGTAAAAGGGCTGACCAATGGGCTTGCAACTCGAGTTTTAAGCCTAGCTTCAGATGCCCCCGCCACAACTGACTGCTGAAGGATGCTTGGAGGAAAACAGGTTTCCCGAATCGACTCCAGATCAGCCAGGCCAGTTGGGGAGTCTCCATGTTGTGAGAGCACGTCTGGCATACAATTGAGCTTGCCCAGAATGTAAATGACGTGAATTGACCTAAGGTGCTGCTGACTCCAGAGGAGGAGAAGGCAGGCGAGTTGTGACATTTGATGTGAGTGTACCTCACCTTGGCGGTTGACCAACACTTGCTTGCCCTGAAGCAACTGTCGAAACCTGTGCAGGGTGAGTACCACTACCAGCAACTTTGGGCAAT
The DNA here is from genome assembly GCF_024679245.1 of Pseudorasbora parva. NCBI lineage: Eukaryota > Metazoa > Chordata > Actinopteri > Cypriniformes > Gobionidae > Pseudorasbora > Pseudorasbora parva. Next base: position 28,150,311 of record NC_090173.1, read on the forward strand.
TGGTATGCAACTGCAGTCACAGTTCAAGAGTCTAAAGCTGCATGCCTGTTGCACACAGGACTCCAGCATATTCTGGAGGCATATGTTGTACTGACATACCTGGAGACCTGGACACTAAGGGCACCCCGCCCTGTAGAAAGGCAGGGCTGAATGTTCGATGACAGATCAGTGTGAAGGTCAAAAGGAGAGTGCTGCAGCGCTATGCCCATCTTGGAAGTCTGCCATGTAGCCAGTGCTCAAGTAGTCTCATATGCCTCAATCCAAGCCACATTACTGTGGCTGCAGATGCCTATGCCCCAGGAGCCTCTTGTTTAAATGGAACAGTTGTCTTCCCCCTAAATGCATCCAGGCAGTTCAGCACCAACTGCACTTACTCATTGTTGAGGTGTGCCATCGTATTGACAGAGTCCAACTCCATACAGAGAAAAGGGTCTTCTGGTCAACTCTTCAGTTGACCAGAAGCCACAGATGGTTGAGGTGCCTGAGCACCAGGTCCGTGTGATAGCATAACAGATCACGATAGTGAGCTAGAATGTGCCAGTTGTCGAGATAGTTCAGAAGGAGAAAGATTGTGAACGAGAAAGATTGTGAACGAAAGAGAGTGAAGGGTCAAGTTCAAGACTTGCAAGATTGTTTGTAACACATGATGAATAAAGTACAGGCTGTAAAACCCTGACTTTATTTTGGCTGGCGGGACAGGCTCTATTGAATCCTCCGGCCAGCTGACCACAATTTTCGCACACGAAGGACAGGGGCATCTTTGCCTTTCACCAAGGTAAACCAGGCTTGGGAGGATGTCTGGTGAACTGAATCACATGTCTGAGTCTGTCTGAGTCTGTCCGAATGAGCCAGCATGAAGGGCTAAGAAGCATTAGCCAGGCTCCCAAGCTCCACATGAGTGGCACCAAAGGGACAACTGCTGTACCCGAAGGAGGAGGCAGTGAGGAATGCCGGGCCTAATCCATGAAGCATAGTGTCCCGAAGTAGAGACAGTGAGTGCAGTGTGATTCTTACCTGGCTTTGTGTTTCCCGTGAGGGACTGGCTATTAAAGTGTGAGAAAGCAGTGCATTCTCGAAACATGAACTCCCAGCCTTTGGCAAAAGGGGGCTGATAGTGAGGAAGCAGAGTGTCACTCATAGCAAACCATGCCCGGTATGGCCCACAGGCTGAGAAATCTGCTCTTTATCTTGTATGTTTTACTCCACGGCCTGAGAGACAGACTACGTTGCCTTCTTGCAGGAAGGTGGTCGGCTTGAAGTCTCTGGTCGTGCCAGGGCAGGTTTAGAAGCTGCAGAAGGACAATCTCGTCAACAAGCAGACTGGGGACCAGCCTGCTGTGGCTAGTTGGCAGTTGTATCATGCCGGGGCTAGATGTGCTTAATGGCATCAGTACTGCTGAAAACTGTAGAGGGCCCACACTGTGACTTTCATTGCCCAGAGGTTCAGGTCATTCACTCTCCAAATATCTTGCATCAACCCCAACATAGAAATACCCGTATGCAGTTTTTTGAGTGCTTTAGCCTGATGGACTTGCAGGATGGCCATAGAATGCAGGGTAGAGGCAGTCCATCCAGCAGCACTGTATGTGTATATATATATATATATATATATATATATATATATATATATATATATATATATATATATATATATATATATATATATAGTGATAACTGTGCACAACCAATTGACTCCAATGCAAAAATATGAATGAGTTGATGTGTGTCTCCATTTTATATACCTGTATGTACAGAGGAGAGGCTTGCAAATTCCACATTTGCCAAATCCATTGGTCATTTTTCTACAACTTAGAGGTGATTGCGGCTCCCAAGACCCCATTTGTCAGTCTGTCAGTCTTTGACATAACTTTGAACATGACTTCAGTTATCTGTACTACAACTAGAGAAAAAAAAAAAAAAAAAAAAATTATATATATATATATATATATATATATATATATATATATATATATATATATATATATATATATATATATGCACTAAATATTTAAATATTTACAGTTAATGCCCAGTTTTTATACCCAGTTTAAGAATGTTATATATTAAATTCAAAATTATTTCACATTTCACAACGCATATTATTCCAAATGAGCATTACAGAGAATTTTGCCTCAAACCCCAGAGAAAAAGCAACAATCAAGCAAGACGGAAGATGTAGGCTGGTATAAATAAGCAATGAAAAAGTATGTACAAGTAATGAAAACCACTGGAAAGTGTGCAGCCTTGGTTTTTATTTCTTATGGTTCAAATGCATTTTGTTTTTTGTTTTCTCTCTCACATTTTCTTCTTACAGACACCAGTTTGGCATACAATAACACCTGGCATACAATAAATAAATAATTAAGGCCAAAGTCAATCAAATAGCTTTTATTTCTCTGTTTTTTTTTTTCTCCACTGCTTGTGGTGTGATCACACCCAGTGCTGTCTCTCACCTTAAACTTGTGACTCTGTGTCTACATCATTGCTATAAAGTTAAAATGTGTTATGATTCATTCAATGCCGTCGGTGGCATGGCAGTGGTGGTAAGGCATGAGAATGACTCAGAACATTTAACCTCGTTATTTGCCATCTGAATAATGTCTGTGTTTTTTCCTTTCACTAGCAAACTTGATGCCTTCATATATGATGCAGCTGTGCTGAACTACATGGCCGGTAGGGATGAGGGCTGTAAACTAGTGACCATTGGCAGTGGCTACATCTTTGCTACCACTGGCTATGGCATCGCCCTACAGAAAGGGTCACTTTGGAAGCGCCCAGTGGATCTGGCCATTCTCGCTATTATTGGAGATGGTAAGTGTCTGCATGCCTGGCAGCAGTCCAGAATACTGTGATGGACAGCTTAAGTGCCATATAAACCCACAAGTTCACAGTGGTACAAGCACTATTGACCTTTCTGTGGAGTCCCCAATATAGAACTGTAAGAATGTAAATTCTTATTAAACACATATGTATATTAAAAGACATAAGGCAAGCGCAAACCCTCTTTTGGTGTTAAAAAACGAATAATTTACTTTAAAGACACGCAGTAATAAATTAGCGGGTGGTCAGGGTTATTTTTGTTTACCAAGGCCACATCCAGACGAAGCCAGAGCTCCCCCCCCCCCCCCCCATTTCAAGAAATATCTGCATAAACACGAAACCACTGAAACCAACTCAAAACGATGTAGTGTATATGCCAGGCCAGTGTGTGGCGCTATAATTCTGCCTCAGAAATACACTAAAAACAGAGAAGGAGAGTTGTGGTTGGAAGGAGTACACAGCAATTTTGCTTGAGGTGAAGCAAAATCTCATAATAACATAACAATAAATAAATTTGCTACAAAAAATATCGGTTTCAGGCTCCCAAAATGCCAGATCCGTGTGGACGAAACTCTGATGCAATACAACATTTTTACATACACAGCTAAACGTGTCTCCGTGTCTCCTAAGGTTTGTGTTTGTGCCATTATTTACCACCCCCTAAAAGCACGTCTTAAACCAGATGCTAACAGGTAGATTGTGATGGTCATTTTGGAAATTATCCAGCTGCGTCTGTTTTCTTTAATTTGCATGTCGTCAGTAGACCACATGCAGAACTGTTGTGGAATTGCGCTCTTGCTAATTTGCTAATTGTTTAGTAAATCTGGCCCATATACATCACACCTTTTTAGGTTAGGGCCTGGAAGGCCTGAACATGCCCTATAAGCAGCCATAATAATAAAAAAATACATAGTTAATTAAAAAACAAAATTGTAATTATTAAAATGTATTATAATTCAATGGGTATTTAAGCTTTTTAATTATTACATTGTTATAATTTAAATGTTTTCATTAAATATTTACACTTAATTCTGTTCATTCTAATCTGTGGATCCAGTGTGTAAATATATGTATGATTGCAAGTTTTGGTGTTGGATACAAAAACTGTGATTAGTCCTCTAATATATCTGTTCCTCATTTGTTAGTTGCTTTGGATAAAAGTGTCTGCTAAATTAATAAGTGTAAATGTCTGCCCTAAAGAGTTTTTATGCAGTGTAGTAAAGCCAGAATTAGAATGTTTTGTTTTTATGCTGCAATGTCCATCTGTCACATTGTTTAGCCTTCTTTTACTTCCGAATTATTCCTTCTTAGACATCTGCAGTGTTTCCCTCTCTCCATAGTGTATGCTACATTTCACATCAGTGCTATATGCAGTGCATGAAAAATGACAGAATTATCCTCCTGGCAGCTGCACCTTGTAGAGAAAGAGAAAAAAGTCTCAGATGGTGCTAACATATGGCTAAAGCTTGAGTGTATAATTTTATTGATCCTCACTTTGACATGTTAGCGCATGGGGAGCTCTGGAACAGGAGGATATGTCTGTGGACGGTAGCAGTGTGGCCCACTGAGGTGTACATGAATGGGAGACAGATCTGATTGATGACGTGGGGCTGGGCATGTGCATCTCTCTACAGGTGAGATGGAGGAGTTGGAGGCTCAGTGGCTGACTGGGATCTGCCACAATGAGAAGAACGAGGTAATGAGCAGCCAGCTGGATGTGGACAACATGGCTGGAGTGTTCTACATGCTGGCAACCGCAATGGGTCTCAGCCTCATTACCTTTGTCTGGGAGCACCTGTTCTACTGGAGACTCAGATACTGCTTCACTGGCGTCTGCTCAGGCACACCAGGCCTGCTCTTCTCCATCAGCAGAGTAAGGCTTTTATTCAGTCTTTTTGAAGTCAATACAAAATTGTAGTGATATCTTAAGACAAAATATTCAATACATATAGTATTTATATATAGTAATAATAATTATCATCATTATCTAATTATCTAATCTAATTATTAATAATAGTAAATAATAAATGCTAATAATAATTATTATTGTTGTTGATGGGCAGAGTCATATTTGTACTGTACAGATTAACTTCAACTAGTACATTTAAATGTGGGAGGGAAAATAAAAAACATATTTTCACAAATTATTTTGAGATCAAGCAATAATTGGCAATGATTTCTGCAGTAGACCCCCCTAGGGGTTGAGAATACTGTTGAAGACCCTGGTTTTGGTTTTGAATTGGATGGCAGTAACTGAATCAGAAAGCTCATTTTTTACCCTAGCATGGCCAGTGTTTGAAAGAAAAGGTTTGTCAGAAAGGTTTGACCACTCGTTCCATGGCCAGGGATCTTAAAATGTCAATGCAGCAGTCTGTTTTGACAGCATTATTTCTAGCACCGCCAAAAGCTCAGTATGTCTTTGTTTAGTTGAGGTCCCTGATGAGTTTGTGTACCTACTGTCAGTGTGAGAATATGGTGCCTCTTATGAACATCTTTAAGGTAATGAAATGCTGTTGTTGAGGAACCCAAGCATAACTGATAGAATGCACACTGGTGAAAAGAGATTCATAGAGCTAGTGAGAGGACATGATCATTTTTATAGGAAATGTGCCTTTCAAAATACCCCCCTCTAGCAATTCATGTTTTTAAATTTGAAGGCATCTTTGTCACCACCTTTGTCTTTATCTATATCTATAAAAGTTCTTACATTTAGAAATATTTACTAGACAAGTAAACATTATTGTCTTGTTTTGGGAAAAATAACTCAAAATGAAAATAAGCAAAATAATCTGACAGTGGGGTAAGTAAATAATCTTGTTTTAAGATTATTTTGCTTACCCCACTGCCAGATTATTTTGCTTATTTTAAGCAAAAACTCTCTTAATTTTGAGGCTTTTATGGGTGCAACTTTTGCTTGTTTAGTATATACTTATTGTTTTAAGAATTTTTAGATGTTTAGACTAGAAACAAGACAAAACAAATTTGCAGTTTGGGGTCTTGTAATACAATAAGAAAAACTGAAAGTTGCATTATTCACAGACCCCAGTGAATGAATATTGAGTTTACTTCACTCTTTTTTTCCATAGGGTATATGGAGTTGCATTCATGGTGTCCATATCGACATGAAAAAAAAGTCATCTGACCTGGACTTCAGTCCACAGTCCAACATGCTTAAGCTTATCAAGTCTGCCAAGCAGATGACTAATATGACCAATCTCAGTGGTTCAAGGATCAACTCTCCTAAACGTGCTGGCGAGTTCATGCATTCAGCAAGCCCCATGATCATGGACATGATGGCGGAGAAAGGGAACTTCATCTACACCGACAATCGCAGCTATGCCCAAAAGGATATCTACGGGGACTCCAGCGACTTGCAGGCATATCTGTCCAACCGTCATAAGGACCATCTGAACAACTACATCTTCCAGGGTCAGCATCCCCTCACCCTCAATGAATCAAACCCTAATACTGTAGAGGTGGCAGTGAGCGCAGACACAGCACAGACCAATGCAAAACCCCGAGCTCTGTGGAAGAAATCTGTGGATACATTGCGCCAAACTCAGGGGCCTGATACCCTAGACCCCCGTTTGTCCATGAAGAGTCAGAGGTACCTGCCAGAGGATGCTGCACACTCTGATATATCTGACTGCTCAAGCAGGGCCACCTCCTACAAGGATCCAGACAATAACAAGCACCTGAAGCCCAAGGATAACTTAAAAAAAAGATCGATGACGTCAAAATACCCTAGGGATTGCAGCGAAGTAGAGCTGTCCTACTTAAAAAATAAGCAGGGCGGAACGGGCCGGGAGAAAATCTACACCATAGACTCTGACCGGGAGCTGAGTCTGCACTCAGAGCCACAACACTACAGGGAAGGCAGAGGCCTAACAACCGATGATTTGGATTTTGGTGAAATTTACTCAGACCACAACGACAATTACAGAAAATGTGACCAGCCCATCATCCATCTCAACAGCAGCCCCCTGCATCAAAGTGAATCCGACCTCCTACCTGACAACGTCTACAACAAACACTACAGCTTGAAGGAGAAGAACGTCAGTCCACATGAAAGCAACGACCGGTTTAAACAGACTCATTGCCGGAGCTGTCTTTCCAAGGTGCCCAATTACAACACGGGGCCATATGCTGCTGTACGCTCGCCATATAACCGGTGCGAGGCGTGCATCCACATGGGCAACCTGTATGACATCAGTGAGGACCAGATGCTTCAGGAGGCCATGATCAGCCCTAGCATGCACCACGATGACATGTTCAGCCACTACTGGCCTCAGACGGACGGGCCACACGTACAGAGGAGGAATAGACTGAGGCTCAGCCGGCAGCACTCCTTTGACAATATCATGCTCGAGAAGCCCAAAGAGATTGACCTGAACCGGCCGGCGCGGAGCGTCAGCCTAAAGGAGAAGGACCGCTTCCTGGAAGACAGCCCTTATGCAAACATGTTTAACATCAAGGCTGACAAACTGTTTGGCAGCAGGTCCATGCTCTTTAACCGAAACCTGGAGGAAAGCAAGCGTAGTAAGTCACTTTACCCCGATCACCCCTCGGACAACCCCTTCATGCAATCTATACGGGACGACACTCGTCTGGTCCACGGCAGGAGCTCCTCAGATATTTACAAACAGTTGGCTCCAATCAAAACCAGAAATGAAAACAATCTGAGGTCCTCCGTGAAGTCCACCACTTCATACTCTTCCAGGGATGGTCGAATACCCAATGACATGTACATTTCAGAGCATGTAATGCCTTATGTAGCCAACAAGACTAGTGCATACTCAGCTCCCCGGGTTCTCAACTCTTCGCAGTTTAGCAATAGACGAGTGTATAAGAAAATACCTAGTCTCGAGTCAGATGTTTAATGCTTTTTTGTGTAGTTGAACTATTTACTCACTTAGAATGCCACAGTCACCTACATCTATAAAGTACCCGAGATATCGCTCATCTTATACGAGCGCTTTCCAAAGGTTTTCAGCATTTTAAGATGCCTTCTGGGCGTAAGCCAGTGAAATGTGGTCCAGCATGGAAGTTGTTAATTACCCCCTACACTTGGCCTAGTGCTATTGTGTACTCAAACCGCTGAGTGCTAGGACAGATGTACTGCTTCGGAGTCCGACCTGAAGCCATGGTGGACCGAAGCAGCTCTTAGGGTGGGGTTTCAGGTATTTGGCCCCACATTGCATGTGACAAGATCGTACCTGTATCAGACAGACTGTGGCTGGAATAGTTCCTGAACTTAAGGCAAGCAAGGGTATTTCATTCATGGCACTCAGCAATTGCATTTTTGCTTTTATTACTATAGACTTGGGATTTTTGGCATTCTAATCCCTATTTAGAATTTAGACTCTTCTCTATCTTATTTGGTAGCACAATAATCATTAGTTAACCGCCCACCTCTGCTTTATAAACAGAACTTCTATACTACTGTCAGGAATAGATTTATTTTGCATGTGTGTTTCTTTTCTTGTCTTATTTCTTTTGAAGATATACTTACATTAAGGTGATTTCGTTTCGATAGCTGAGGTGGTCATCTGTGCGATGAAAACTTGACCTGTATGTAGGTTGTTCGACTGGGAATATTGTGTTGATCCTCCATTTCAAGATTGTGGGGAAGTTTTTGCGATGGAAGTTTGTCATGCATTAATTTCGTTCAATACTTCCATCCCGTCGCTGTACACTGTGAAACCGAATCAGAGCATCACCTCTCGAAGACTGTTGTTTACTGTAGTTCGGCAGAGCCTCGCTTCGCTGTCACGATCCACTCATTTAATGTAACGAGGGCCGTATATGGAGCTTGAAGTCTGAACTAGAGCATTGGTTTTCTGTTGCAGTCCGTAACACGGTCAACACGCTATTCGCATTGAGGACGACCATGCAAGACCTTTGTTCTGCAGACCTATTACTAAACTTTATACTGTACGAACACACTCAATGAACTCCATGCAATGTGAATCAGAACACATAGCCAAATTGTGTATTAGATCAAATACCTCAGGATGGTTCTGTGTCATTTTGTGTAACATTTTCTCTCTACCACCAAAAGGCACATTCACGTTGCGTTTTGGCATGTTTCCCTCCACTCCGCTATGGTTGTCCAAGGACTTCCATTGCGGTTGCATTTATGGGAACAATAGAGAGGGGATCTTTCAGCCATCTTTGAAATGAGCTTTATGTTTACGATTTCAACGTTTGTTGGAAAACAGGATGTGTATCGACATAACCGTGTTATATGACTGCTGTAGCAGCTTCCACTCTCATATCAGACTTGCTTTCTTTGAACTTCCCCGATAATGTGACATAATTCACTGTACACTTATCTTGAATATGTCATCACATCATAATCATGAACATATTCATCATATGAAGTGCTGCTTTAAGAAGCTAATGTGCGTATGCACATGTAAAATATCAAGGTCTTGTAATCATATATATGCCATACATAGTTTTTACTCTTTGCAACTTGTTTTTCAGTTATTTTTTCACCCTTGTAATAACCCCAGTCTTTAAGGAAAATGTATTTTGATTACATGAACATGAATTATAATAATGGCATGCAACTCAATTGTAACTCTTTCTATGTTTTTGTTATGGTGTTATGATCACAAATTATTTGTAACAGGGTGCAAATATAGCATATTTATGGAAAGAAAATTATCATTCATATTGCAAAGCTGCTGTTTCGGGGAAATAAGCAAGGTATTAGCCTCTATGATTAATCACAGAGCCACATCTGCATTGATTTCATATCCTTTTCAAGGTGAGGTAAATATCCTTGCTCTTCCTCGATAGCAGGTGAAAACATCACCAGCTATGCTTTCTGTCTCTTACCTGTCACATATAGTCAGATTTAACCTGTAAAAAGAGAGAAAAAAAGTCGGGTCTGCTCTTTTCGGGTCTGCTATCCCTCCAAAGATATGACGTCTTCTTGGTTTTCTCTATAATCTATGGTTTGCTGTAAGAATGGAGCTTTTTTAAAATTCCTCAAAGACTTAGCAACTATTTTGAATATAAGACACTTGTAAATTGCTTGTAAATTCATACTCAAATAATTCATGAAAGTTACGATGATACAGAGTAAACAATATTTTTTGTGTGGGTTTCACAGGTCTGTACAGTAGCACTCGTTTTCTGTAGCATACGTATGAAAAAAGGACATCACTCACAAGGTCTGCATCGAAACTTCACCTTTCGAGATTTCAAAGTCTCCATGCAGTTTGTTATCAGGGATTGTAGCCCTGCAGTTTTTGTAAGCTTGAACATTTCAGGGCCGGGGTGAGGGTGGGGGTCGGGGTTACAGGCATTGAGGGCAGATTTTTTGAAATACTGTCAATCCACTTTAAGATAAGCTTGGATCAAGCAGATCAATGTGAGGAGAACTGGCCTCTTTGGTTCATAGACATACAGCGCAGGAGCCGTCGTGAAACTGCAGGTTACGAATCCATCCTGCTCATGAACCAAAGCTCTGTGGCCACTCTGGCCTGTCGTTTAGGCCGCCAAACTTCTGGGATTTTTACACAAAAACATCTTGAAAACCAAAATGTACTTTTTACTTCATAATTCTGCTTTTGTTGAAGGCTATCGGAGGCAGTCGGATGTGTCGAGTGGAACAGCCTAGGTCAGGTATTGACCGCAAATGGATACAGATGAACTGTGGGATTATTTTATGTAGCAGTTTTTGGCTAGGCAAAAGCCATCTGTAGTTTATTGAAAAATCAATTATATTATATTTTTGGTTTTATTTACCTCATAGAATAGTACACACATGTGAATTTAAAGTAGCTCAGATGCTAATTATTTCCATAAGACGAGCTAGACTAGGCAATGTAGTTGAGTAAGTCAACAAAGGAAGATTTTGAAGTCACAGAAAAAAAAAATTAGTACTTTCTCAATTACACCTTAAACACCAGTTAAGGGTTAACCTGTTTCATTCTTCATGTTTGTCACACTCCACTCCTTTCAGCAGAAATGTGTGTTTGTGTATGTTTATCTGTGGATCATGAAGAGAGGGAGTTTTAGGATCAGCGGCAATGGCACTGTATGCTGAATATTTACACTTTAAAAGTCTTTGCAGATAACTGAGACGCCTCCATCCCTGCGAGATCGTCTTTTATAAAAAACCCATTAGACTAAAAGATACACACAACCAATTTTCTTTCACTTTGAGGCAAGTGTTATGACCACGTAGAGCAGAATATCAAAAAGTGAAGCGGGAAAGTGAGACAGTTACTTAACATGACAATAGTTCTGTCAGGAACACTATTGTCAAAGACGATTGATTATTAGCATACAGTTTGGATTGGCGGCATGGTTCTGTTCTGGACAAAAACTCACTGCACATGCATGCAGCCTAGCATGGGTGAGAGAAGGGAGAGCAGCAATAAACCCCTCTTAGGGTAAGCAGAGCAGAACCAACATAATGTATTGCAGATATCATTAATGTCAATATTAAAATGTAAAACATAATTCTGAAATGTAGTACGATTTAAGGGGAATCAGAATGCCAAATCCTGACTGACGAGAGGAGGAGCTGGGGATGGAGGAGGGTAACTGAGCTCTGGAGAAACGCGACAGCTGCTGATAGTACTGAAGGAGCTTATATATATGTATGCTGTGATAGACGTCGTATTCCTATAGGTAGACGTGATCAGCTAATGTGAGCTTGACTAACGTGACCTGCCAGAATGATATCTGCATTCACATGGAAGACCATTCGAAATCTATTCTTTCCTAAATTTATATTTTGCCAAGTGCAGTGTAGTAAGAGCGATAGGCCCTTTCGTCTGCCAGGCAAGCTGGTGTACTGTCACTGCATCATTGGCTGTGTTCCCATCGAGGTAGTTTCAAGGAGAAATCACCTCAGCTCAAATTACATCTGCCAGAGCCACACAAGGCACAATGAGAAGGGGCAGGTGGCTAAAGACAGGAGCGGGAGTCTTCATGCATGACTCTGTTGACTGCAGCTCGCTCCCTTACGTTCTCAGGCCGCTTTATAACCCTCAGGAAGACATTTGAGGGGGCAAAAATGGCAGCTTGGAAACAACTTGGAAATGCTCACTGTCAGTCATGCAGCTCTTTTCAGCTTATCATCGCATTACTCACATGAGGATTATCTTCGCTCACCTTCAGTTTTAAAACCAAATGGTTTCTGTAATGCTTTTCCTGTGGTGGATATTTTAAACGTTTGATCATTTTAAAAAGGTAATCAAAATGAAGGACAGACAGCGATTAAGTAAGTACTGACCCTCAAGGTGGGAAAAAACGTTTTTTTTTTCTTTGTTTGGTTGTTTAAGTTTGAGCAGAGCTGCTTGAATACTTGCACTTATTTAAGGAAAAAGGAACGCTGCCTTTCCTGTAAAAACGACGATTTTGATCGTAGCGGACTCACAGTAGAAAGAAACATTTGTTTGAAACGAATCACTTGTGTTTCCTGTTTAATAATCACTCTTGTGAGCTTTGCATTCATATTTTATGTGGTTAAAAGTAGAAATTATTTTAGAACAGTGTTTTATACTGGGACGGGTGGGGATCGTCATGTGACTATAACCTATTTATCACTGAAACCATGTGATCTGCTGCCTAAATGTTATTTTATAATAAAGCATTATCACTTGTGTGCGTACTGAAATGTCTTAAGAACTTTTTAAAGTAAGTTGGAAGTAATCGCTTACATAAAGCTGACACAAACTTGCATAAATGAAATCATTTCTGCTATCGGCAAATTGCATGAGAAAGTACTAATTCATTGGAGCGGTTTGAACATGTCTCCTGTTCTCTCTAAAGTACATTTCGTTTAAAGTATTGTGTTCAGAATTTTTTTTCATTCTCTGCTTTTTTATGTGTATGTAGATCATATTAAAGGAACAGGTCTGATATGTGACTTGTGAAATGTCAATAATGTGGTTGCAGGACGTGTGCTGGGTTACAAGATGTAAAAACATGTATATAAGTCAAAGTTTCATTTTTCTAATAAAGGCTCTTTCTGCCACTTTATATGATCACTGTATCTGTTGCGGTATGTTTCCGAAGCCCATGCTCCATGCAGGCGAATATTGCAGACACCTAAAAGTTCATAAAGCGGTGGGTTGTGAACTGACTGACAGCTCTGGTAATCCTAACAGTCATGATTAGTGTATGCTGTAATGGCGACAAATGTGGCACTCAGGCCTCAAGTCCTCGTTCGGAACATGTGCAACAAGGGCCATGACCCAGCAATATTACACGAGTCAAAAAGCAGCTTTGCTATCAGCAGAAACAAAGCATTTTGTGTGCACAATGAAGACACACTGTCACAGACAGCGCTGAGAAATGAAAGAGTTTATCTGTTTTGTCATTTTTCCTTAGTTTTGCATCACCCTTTCAAAAATATGAACTGATTCAAATAGTTTAGACATAGATTATAGCATATTTATCAGTATTAAAATATTAAAATGTGTATGTAATATATAAACATATATTAAGGATATTTATATTTAATATATTTTTCAAAACCATGTCCATTAACCCAAAAAATACAAAGATTTTTACTAAAGTATTATTACTTTTTAATGATCAGGATGTCCAAACACGCAAAAAGCAGATCATTATTTGAATTTTTATTTTATTTATTTTATTGAAAGTAAAAAAGAGACATCATATATATATATATATATATATATATATATATATATATATATATATATATATATATATATATATATATATATATATATATATATATAAATATGTCGATTAAGGCTATTTTCCATCAATTTCCACCTTGCAGCATAGGTTGTACTGTTCTAGAACTTGCACCTACACAGCTCTGCCTTTGTTCTGAGGTAATGTGATATTGATCATTCTGGTATGACTGGGACAAATACTCTTTCAAAATCTAAATAGGCATTATGGTTCAGAGAGTAGGAGGCACTATCGCTTATGTCTTTGCTATTTAATGGACCCCTAGGCTTTTGGTGTTCATGGTTGAATACACTGGAACAAAGCACAATTCCTTTACCGTCTAAGACTAACAATGACTCACTTTTACTGGGAGAAAGAAAACAATTGTAGATGTAATCTGTAGGGGTGGTGGAGGGGGGATTGTTTAGATGGAATTACTTGGAGCATTTCAGCTCTAAAGAAGTTATTATCATCCGCTCATGGTATGCTGGATGCTAACAATAAACACAATGTTACCTGTCTAAAATTACCAGCCACACAATAGTTTCTTATCTTAATCTTATGAGTAATCTCCTTTCTTTTTTTTCCAAAAGAAAGAGAAATAAAAAACGAAAAGCAAAGGAAAACCCTGCAGGCGCTGAAAGGAAATACGCAATGACAGCAAATCTGTGGGCCGGCATCTGTGTGCTATGAGTTACTTGCATGCAGAATGACTTCAGCCGCAGATGCGCCTTTGTTGCTCACTGAAGGGAAATGAATAAGTTTGCTCAGCTTTGCTTATTTTCAAACACTGGCTAAAGTAGATTCCTGATCTCACTCTCTGTATCTTCTGAAGAGCTGCAATTAATCATCACACACGTGATGTGGACTGGCAGGACTGAACCTGTAATTAATTGCTTTACAAACTAGCCAACAAAACCCACTTTAAGAGCGTTTACTCTTTGTAGTTGACACAGGCTGACAAAATATAGCATTCTAAGCTAAACACTGTCCTTCTCCCACTTTTTCTTCTGCTGTGATTCTTCTCTATTCAGCAGTACAAATGAAACTCAATGTGCATGAATACAAATGACAAATCAGATTTTCATGATGAATAGGGCCTATATTGTAAGGTTTTCTTTGAGCCCTGAGTGTCCGAGTTGGGAGTGTGTCAGTAAGAAAAATGAAAACTTGGCAGACGCAATCTGTAGTTGAAGGTACATTTCTTGAAATGTATGAAACTGACATTTTTTTCCATTTACAAAACTGGCCAAGTTGCATGTACAACATACTGTAATGCTTTAGATTATGGCCCAGAAAGTACTGCGTAAGTAAAGAGAATTTACAGCGTAGCTCTCGGTAATGATAGTGTAACTATAAAGTAAGTATGTGTAGGTATAAGGGAACAATATGTAATATTTGGAGAATAAAGGGGTAACTATCAGGAAAATTAACAAATGATTTATACAGCAAGAGAAACAAACAAGTGTTGTAAATCCGTTTTTAAAAACTTTTTTAAATAAAGGTTTCCGAGTGATAGATTGTGTACGTGTTTTTATTGTACTTGCCCTATAACTACATAAAACAAGAGGGGAACAAGCACCACTTTAATTTACAGCCTGTAAATTCATACTTAACTAAATGGATAATTACCCCTTAATTAAAAATACTTACAGTATAAATCATTTGTTAATTTTCCTGAAATGTTCCCCTTTATTCCCCCACTATTACATATTGTTATTACATATTGTCATTTGCTTTAATTACGCTGTTCTGTCTGGGCCGTAATCTAAAGCGTTACCCAAAATACTATAGTGTTAAAGAAGTAAAGTTAAAAAATTGCTTTATTATTATTATTATTATGTACATTGCAATCTTGCTCCAAAGTTATTTGGACACACCTGACGCTGTAATTCTGAATTACTCATGGAGGACTTTAGTGTACCATATGTTCCAGGGGCCTCGGTTACTATTCCTAACTCTGACACACATTAGAACATCCCGACATGAAGTGTTGCTGTCATTGAACAGTGTTAAAGACCCTTTTATACGCATCGGCTAGAACTTGTTGAATAGCCGTTATTTTTGTTTGTTTTTGCACACAAAATGTATTCTCATCACTTCATAAAATTAAGGTTGAATCATTGGAGTCACATGGACTGTTTAAAACAGTCTTTACTATCTTTCTGAGCCGTGAAAGGGGCAATTAAATGTTTATAGAAGGGTCAAAGAGCTCTCGGATTTCATCAAAAATATTTTAATTTGTGTTCTGAAGATGATCGGAGGTCTTTCGGATTTGGAACGTCATGAGGGTGAGTATTGACGTCATTTTCATTTTTTTGGTGAACTAACCCTTTAATCCTCTGTGATGTCTTTAAGTCCATTATTATGTGTGTATTTTAAGTGGCAAATTCTCTCTGCAGATGATGAGGATGTGGGAAGTACAGCACCTGAAATAGCACAACTGAGTTTAGAGTAGCAATGTGTCTTTTCCAGTTGTTTATTTAAAAAAAAAAACAATTGTTTATGAAGGTCAAAATTAGCACAACATTTTTTAGCACAACATTTTTTAAACATTTTTAGAGTGTACACATTCACCAACTAGAGGGGGAATTTGTGTACTGGATCAAACAAAACTGGACTGCACATTGCTGATGCTAGAGGGGTGAAAGGTTGTGATGAATTTAGTGACCCCGGCTTTCAGGAAAGAATTGAACGCATGGAAGAATTGAACTTGATATTACCTGATATTACTCTATGACGGGACACAGCTGTTTAACATATCACTGCACAGCTCCTGTAGTGGATCGTTGTTGTGTTGCATAGCAACCTTCTGTTCTATCAGGGACTACATCTTCTAGCAGAGAGGATAACACTTTAATGAATTTGCTTAATAACATTTTAATGAAAATTTGTGCTCTGAATCTTTTCAATATGCACAAACTGTATTATATAAGACATTTGATTGCCTAGTGTAGTTTATTATAGTGAGCACAAACAAGCAATATCATCAGTCAGCAATCCTTCTACCTCTTTGAGACATCATTTTTATTCAGTAAGGATATATTCAGATCACTGGGTCTTGCGGGCCTGAGGTAATGTACAGATGTAATGGCTCATCTTTCTGGAGTCATAATGCAGGGGGCACAAGATTTATGTGATACTCAATAATGCCTCATGCTCTAAGATACCTTCTAGCATTATTAAAAGTCAAAAAGTTATCTAGGTTAGCAGTATGGATCCCCCAGCTGACTGCTTTGAATATGATTTCCAGCAATTGAGGCAGGCTTATTTGGGTATCTAGGGCATGTATTTAAATGTGTGTGCTTCCAGCTCCATGTTGACTGCTTATCTTTGCAAGCTTATTCCACACGCTGCATGTCTCTCTCCACGTTCTTTATCAGGTTGTGACCTTACACAGGAACTTCTCAGATCCCAAAGAAAAGAGATAGAGAAGAGAGGAAGAGAGGGGTCTTATTCTTCATAACTCAATCAATTTGGTAAACTACTGTATATAGACAGCAGAGTTCTTTTTTACCAATTCATATGAAGGATGCAGTCTTTAAACTGGGATGCAGTTATAGTTTTTTAACTTAATTTAGTTCACTTTTGTTTTACACTGTGATATTTTCCCCCATCTAGTGGTGAAAAGGTATATGACCATCCAGTGAATAAGAAGCTGTGTCTCATTTCGTTAAATTTCGAAGGCTGCGTCCTCCGGAGGACACGTCCTGTGTAGGATGCAGTATGGGGAGTGTCCTCAATCAGAATTAAATGAGATCTCCTTTGTAGGACACACAGGCAGGAAGTATCACGTTGCTATGCCAACACGTTCAGCCTCTCACGCCAGTTTATATGAATGAAAATTACTATGAAATGTTTCTTGTCTTGACAGCAATGTACTGTTCTAAACGTTTAAAAAGCACTAAAGCGTTGTAATCCTGTTAACTACAACTATCTGTTTGTGGTAATAAAGATTAAAAATAAAAACAAGCTTGAACTTACATTTTAAACACCACACCTACGCTCGCATGTATATCTGGCAGTGGTGCAGTTTTTTCATATAATATAATATATATATATATATATGATGGTTGTTAACGGCGACGCAAAGAATTGTGGGTTATCTCCAGCCGTAAAGGCTACACCTCATGCACACTCTGAATTCCTGTGAAAGAAGGACGCATTCGAAGGCCGCATTTGGAGTGTCCTACTCACTTTTTTGAAATGAGACGGCCTTATGACGTATGCAGCCTTCAAACGCGACCTCCGGAGGACGCAGCCTTCTGAAATGAGACACAGCAATAGTTTCCTGTCCTCTCAATTTCGATTTCGTTTCAACTCCTACGGTGGCCAATTTAACGTTGGTCAAAGATAATGGCTTCCAGCTCGACCTCTTCAGTGAGTGTTGCTTCAAGTGATGAGGTTACTTTTGAAAACTATTATAATTTGCAGTTCTTTAATTTGCCAAATGATCTATGATCAAATTAATCTATGTAAAATGAATAATAGTTTTACGTTTTCGTTATTTTTAACCAGTTCATTGCTAACATCAGCTCTCAGGTTCCCAGACGAATGCAAGCTAATCTTAGTAAAGTAACTTTTATCAGTGCTATCGTTATTCTGTATATTGTACAACATCACTAGCGTAAGGCAAAGTTTACATTGTAGGCTATATCATTTTCTCTAATGACCTACCAGTGCCCCATTCGTAGGCTAGTCATAATAAGGTGTCATAGTGTGAAATATATTTACATCGTACAATAATACGTCTTAAATGAATAAGATTACAGGACAGATGTAAAAGTAAAAGTAAAAGTCTCGCTTAGAAACAGCTAACTTACACTAGCATTATCAGATTAGACTACATTAATTGTGTATACAGTAAAATAAATGAAAAATAACAAAAATTTAAAGTGCCTACATATATAGCCTACAAATTATAATGCAATTCAAATATTAATCTCATGTTATCCGTTATAGAACACGGATTTATGTTACAAGGTAAACAATACTTTTTCATCATTGATGCGAGGAAAACTATCCTAGACGTCGTTCTAGTGTTATGCCCAGCACACCATGATATAATTAGCCAAGCAACAATAAAACTTCCAATATACAAATAGGCTGAATTAATATTACCTGTCGAGAAGAAAGCAGGCAACGTCGGCGTCCTTTTTAAAATCGTTGCTCCTCATGAGCTCTTTTAATCTTGGAAAGGCCACTCCAATATTTACTCTTGTCTTGTTGATTTGCCCGTTGCGTTGCCGTCTTAATTCTCTTTTCTGCTTCTTTGGCGACTCTGGCAAATATCCTCGAGAATAAGAGTGATCCTCCATCATCATATAGCAGCCTCAAGCAATCCCCCTCTTCACATTCGACACGGTGCCATCGAGTGTTAAAACCCGAAAGGCGAAGCTTGAATTTATGGGTATGTCCCTCTTTGGCTAATGTACTTTAAAGATGAAGGGGCAACATGGCGACCGCCATCCGAACCCCTCACCCGTATGTATTTTCAATGGTATATTATAAACTTACGAAAATACTTTATTACTTAAGAGAAGTAAATATACATTAATGAGCACATATATTTATGAAAGAGTGATTTTAGCTAAGAATAAACTAAAAAAGTTACACAGTGTAGCTTTAAGGACACCTAATCAATGTCTCTTTAATGCAATTATCTAATCAACTAATCACATGGCAGTTGCTTCAATGCATTTAGGGGTGTGGTCCTGGTCCACACCCGGAAATCTATTTAAGCAACTGCAATGTGGTTGGTTGATTAGATCATGAGAAATTTCCTAATAATCCTTTAGGTGAGTATATATATGCTCAAAAGTTAGGTAAAGTTAGGGACAGGTGTGGGATGGGTAAGTTTAAGAGTAAAGTTAGGGATATATATATATATATATATATATATATATATATATATATATATATATATATATATATATATATATATATATATATATATATATATATATATATATATATATATATATATATATACACTTTATAACACTTTTAGTGAAATAAACTTGAAAATCACTTAATGATGTTGAAAAATTGAAGCAAAATTGAGGGCTTTTCACACATTTGTAGCTGAGAGGCTAATCCATGCAAAATAAACACATTTGATTATTTTTTGGGTGAAGGGCTGGCTGTTGTTTGCTTGTGAAGTTAAATCTTCAATGCAATCATTCAGCTATTGGCTGTGGAGAGTTTCTGACAATTTAACATCTTAAAAAGCGGCTCTGAATTTTTTTTAAACCTAATTGTGTTTTGCCACCATTAAATCATCTAGGTTACATGACAGACAACAGTGAGCCAAAGGCACATAGTTAGCCATCCATGTGCTGGCTTTGAGGCTGGTTTAAGGATAAGGCAACAACCAGTGACTCATTGATGTGTGTAACAAAGCTGTTGAATAAGCAAGAGAATGACTCATGTGGACTAACTTTAGTTTGAAATCTTGATCTTACACTCTCTCATTTTAGTGAGGGCAAAGACAGTGCTTATTGTTCAATGTCTTCAGTTATCTTCGTGCAGTCAGAGCTTTGACTGTCCTTCACAACTCAACAGGCAGTGATTTGAATTTCAGGCTAATTTAGTTAGCAGCAAGCCTCTCTCCGGAGAATTCCACTCCAAATCTGAACATATGGACAGTGTCTCAGTGGTGAGGCTCCATTTGGGGGAAGATCTCCAATTAGTCAGAGAGATGCTTTCATGGCAGAGCTATTTTCTCCATCTTTATATTTAGATAATGAGTACTATCATATTTAGAACATTTGGTCATCTGGAGGTAATTAAATTCATCACACAGAGCAGACAATGATGACTCATTAACATTAATACTGTAAGTCAAAGGCTATGTGTAGAAAGTAGTATCAGGTTTAGTTATCAGGATTTGCTCGGGGGTCTGTTCGTGGTAAATTTTGACAGAAGAGGATGGCGCTAATCCATACGGCTGGCAACGTTATTGAAGGGAGCCGCGATGCATGAAATTAAGTGTTCACGTTGACCATCCCTCATCGTCCTCTTCTTCTCTTGGCTCTGCTAACGTCTGAGCTGCTCTCTGCACTGTAAGTTTAATTAGTACCAAAAACTGCTACCTTTGCTGTAAAGTCAAGAAAGAAACAGAAAGTCACAACTCGGATCAATTCGGCAGCTCCTCTGGAGTTTCACTCTAAGACACGAAGTCTAGTGTTGTGAATGCTAATGTCGGCGACTAGCGCACTGCTTCAGACCGGCACACCCGCCTTATCTCTGTGCAGGCACTTCACAGAACTGCAAATGACCCCCAAAAAAACAAGTTTGGGAAAAGTTGCTGAAAATTCAAGGGCAGCTTAACAAGATAAAAATGGAAGCACTAAGCCATTTTAAGGTGGTTGTTTAATATACTATCTTTTAATGAATACAATGATGGGGCAAGCAGTTGAGACAGATTAAATTTGTCAGACAAACTCGCTTACATTAGGCACTCATATTACCATATAGGCATATGAATTCTTATGAAGAAACATTTTGCACCCTGAGGTGAAATGGAATTTGCACAAAGCTTGGGCTTTGCAAAAGTTGCAAGAATTGTTCGAACTGTGCAGATTGTTTCATAGCAGCATATCAAATAAAACAACCTAACATCAAAGTCATTACAAATAAGTCACACTAAAATTAAATCCAGTTATTTGGAGGGCCATGAGGTCAATTCTTTATCCTGATACGTACTGATCATCCCAGGTTTAACTGTGCTAGTACTCTAATTGCCACTATAACTAATAAATAAAATTGCTATTGTATGCCAGTGAATATTATAATAGTGTCTTTTATTAGCTCATCTGCGTCATTAAGCATTCTGCTTTGCTGAACAGTGTAGACTGTAAATTAGAATTTTAGATGATTTAAATATATTGTATGTATCAGTCTAAGAACCCCTGACTGAGCACCATACAATTTGTAATATTCTTCAAATTTTCTAGTCTTTTTAATTAAAAGCTGTAAAAATGCAGTATGTCACACATACTGATCTCTCTTGATACCTCAACATGGTCCAAATTAGACTGTAAAAAGACACATTCGTTTCCAAATAGCCAAGTTACTGAAAACCTGCTTTTACCTCATGTTTTTGTAATCATACAAGATTGGCTCTACGTTTCACTAAAAGCACATCCTCTTGCTGCTAAGTGTTGCTTGTTTTTACTTGCCAAAATACCAATTAAAACGTAAATAAATAATTGATGAAATACAGCTTTTAGATGAAAGTGAATCATGTTATTTTGCATTAAAACATCCTCTGTTGCTTTTAATCTGAAGGCATGACAGGAGCCATTTAATACTGAATGTGGAGGCCAACCATTTCAGCTGGAGCTTTGGTTTGACCATTTTTCATTATTGTTCTTTCTGAGATATTTAAATAGATGATTCATAGCTCCTTCAAATGACTCAGAGTATAAATTTTTCAGCAGTTCTAAATATAATTTATGGAGAAATTTTGGTCTATTCAGAATGTGACAAAAATGGCCTGCAGACATTTTTTTTTCCTCCAGTGTATCGCACAGATTCAGTTGTCAGTAAGAAGACAGCGAGCGTCTGTGCATGTCAAACACCTCAGATCATTTTTATCTGATGCTTTTTACCCAAAGCCCAATTTCAAGGATAGCAAATCTCTCAAAAGCAATCTCACAGTGTATCTGAATTTCAGGGTTATACAAGACAAAGACAAGACTTTCACTGAACACCCAACCCACTTTACAGCAGAATACACAAGCCACAGTAAGGTAATACTTTAATCTTGACAAGTTTTTGAGCAGAAAAAGGGAATTTCAGTTAATCTGGGTAAGGGGTTTATTATGTCTTTGGGGTTTTCTGGGTTTTGACAAAAGCTGTAATGATACCTTTCTCTGACAAATTTCCACATGTCATCAGACACAACAATTTAAAAAAAAGTTACCAAAGAATTACACAAAGTATTATATTTAGACTGAGTTAAACGAAGAAGCTTTTGCATTAAAGTGATAGTTCCCTTTCGGGGAACTCGAGCTGCGTCGAAACGCTGTGAGAACGCCTCTGCGTTAATGCGTCGTGAAGCGCCTGTAGAACCATTCCATCGAAAAAAAGATCGATCGTCGGCGTGATGACGTCATCGACCGGAAGCTATAAAACGTCCGTGAAAACAAACAGGAACTAGCTTCTGAGCCTTCAGCAAGCGATCTGTGTGAACCTGTCTGTCTATTTGGTGTTTTTGTCTGTTTATATCCAGAGATTTTCCACCCTTTTGTTAAATATTGCAGTATATATTAACAAACAAAGAGAAAATAAAATAGATAGAATAAAATGGCGAGTGAAAGCAGCTTTAAGAGGTGTGTTCATCCCTGCCCACGCTACATCACGAGCGGGGATACACACTCTCTTTGTGTAGCCTGCTTGGGAGCGCAGCATGCCCAGGCAGCCCTCGAGGGGGCTGCTTGCGAGCACTGTGAGCGTATGCCACTGAGAACGCTGCGCTCCCGCCGGGCACTCTTCGAGGAGGGTGCCTCGGCTCGTGTTCCCCGCGGCTCTGGTCCCGCTTCCGCCGAGGCGGAGCGAAGGCTGCAGTCGTGGGGATCACAATTGGATGTTGCAGAGGGGTTAGAGACGGGCGCTGCCTTATCTCTGCCCTCACCTGCTCCATCCAGCGGCTCTTCTCGGGGCATGGAAGCACGCATGGCGGTTTCTTCCCCCCCGAGAGAGTCGCCGGTGCTCCAACTATCCAGCTCCGAGGAGGTGGACGTTGAGAGCATCGCGACTGAAGATTCGCCACTTCAGTCCCCTGCGAGTGAGGAGCTCGTTGAGGTTCTAACGCGAGCTGTGGCCAGACTAAATATTGACTGGCCCATAGAAAGATCTGAGGCAGGAAGAAAAAGATCTAGTAAATTAGATGAAAGATTCCTGCCCGCTCGCGCTTCAGAACCTCAGCGGCGGGGCCTGCCATTCTTCCATGATTTGCACACCGAGGTGGCAAAGTCATGGAAGAGACCGGCGTCATACCGTGTGTTCAGCCCTCAGACTTCGGTCTATAGCAACATCATGGGGCTGAAGCACTACGGTTATGGGGCGATGCCAAAGGTAGAAGAGACGCTCGCGAGCCATCTCTTGCCTTCCTCGGCATCGTCCCTGAAGGCCCCGACTTTGCCCACCAGACCATTAAAAACAACGTCGGCACTGGTGGGCAAGGCGTACTCGGCGGCAGGTCAGGCTGCTGCATGCCTGCATACAATGGCAATAATGCAGGCTTATCAGGCTGACCTGCTTAGGGACCTAGATGGACGTGATGAAGTGGGGGGTGATGTAATCAATGAGCTTAGAACATCAGCTGATCTTGCTCTCCGGGCCTTGGTGGCTACGGAGAGGCATCTGTGGCTCAACCCCACTGAAATCAAGGAGAGGGAGAAAAGCTTCCTGCTCGACGCGCCGCTGTCTCCTGGCGGCCTCTTCGGTGACGCAGTACACACTGTCACCGAGAGGTTCCAGGAGTCAAAGAAACAAGCTGCGGCGCTAAAGCAGTTTCTCCCTCTCCGGGTCCAGGTCCCTGGGGCTGCCGCTGATACCAGGCAGCCCAAGCCGAGTACGAGCTCCGCTCACAGGGCGCAGCAGAAGCAGAGCGTCGCCACCCGAACTCCCCCTCAGCGTGGGGACGAGGGGCGGCGCTCTCAGGCGAGGTCTTCTAGGGGCAGGACTGATCTGAGGACAGTCCTGATCGCCAAGAAGGCCTCGTCAAAGCGTTCCTGACGCCAGAAGCGTCAGGACGCTGAGGGTGGTTCCCCCCGTAGGGAAACGGTGCTTACCCCTGCCTACGGTACCCGTTTCCCTGCGGCACCCTCGTGGGGCCGCGCTGCCAACCCCGCCGCAATGCCGGGGCGCAGTCGGTCTCCGCGGGCCACCCGAGGGTGGTCCGCACCCCCTTCGGGGGGCCCCCGAGCAGTCAAGTCAGTTGTTCCCTGCCGGTCCGCCGCTTCAGGGCACTGTGCTTGTTGCTCAAAATACACCAGAGGCCAGCCTCGAGAGGCTGGTTCCCTTAGTAGATTTTCTAGACGAGTGGAAACGTCTATCAAATATATCTCGTTGGGTCCTGCAGATAGTAGAAAGGGGGTACGCCATTCAATTCAGAAGTCGGCCACCTCCTTTCTGCGGTGTCCTACCTACAGAGGTGGGCCCGGAGCAGGCTCTGGTAATGGCACAGGAAGTAGAGACACTCCTGCAAAAAGGGGCTATAGAGAGGGTTCCCCCTCCCAGCAGGGAGTCAGGCTTTTACAGCCGTTACTTCATCGTGCCGAAGAAGGATGGGGGCTTACGCCCGATATTAGATCTGCGGCTATTGAATCGCTCGGTGGCCAAGCTCAAATTCAAGATGCTTACACTCAGACAGATTGTAGCGCAGGTCAAATCGGAGGATTGGTTTGTCACCATAGACCTCAAAGATGCGTATTTTCATGTCTCCATCCTTCCACATCACAGGAAGTTCCTGAGGTTTGCCTTCGGGGGAGAGGCATACCAATATCGTGTACTTCCCTTCGGTCTAGCACTGTCACCCCGCACGTTCACCAAGTGTGTGGATGCAGCTCTGGCGCCGCTGCGTCTGCAGGGCATCCGCATTCTGAACTATATCGACGACTGGCTGATTCTAGCGAATACAGAGCAGATGGCGGTTCAGCATCGAGATGCTGTTCTCGCCCATATGTCGAAGCTGGGGTTGAGGCTGAATGCCAAGAAGAGTGTGCTTTCTCCGGCTCAGAGAACCACTTTTCTGGGTGTGAACTGGGACTCGGTAATTATGCGGGCGCAATTATCGCCAACACGCATAGCATCGATCCTGGCAGCCGCCAAAGAACAGAAGCTAGGCCGAGCCGTCACTGTGAAACGGTTCCAGAAACTGTTAGGTCTCATGGCAGCAGCGTCCAACGTGATACCTTTTGGCCTACTGTACATGAGGCCACTGCAGTGGTGGCTCAAAACAAAAGGGTTCTCCCCGAGGGGAAACCCGCTCCGCACGATCAAAGTCACGCGCCGATGCCTACGTGCTCTGGTCATGTGGAAAAACCCGGGGTTTTTATCTCAGGGTCCCGTGTTGGGGGCTCATGTTCGTCGCGTAACGCTAACGACAGATGCCTCTCTCACGGGCTGGGGGGCGACCATGAGTGGTCGCTCGTCCCAGGGTCTATGGCAGGAACATCAGCGGCACTGGCACATAAATCGGCTAGAGATGCTCGCAGTGTTTCTTGCATTGAAACAGTTCCTGCCCGACCTCAGGGGCCACCACGTACTAGTCAGGACAGACAACACGTCCGTGGTCGCCTATATAAATCACCAGGGGGGTCTGAGGTCTCGTCCGTTGGACAAATTGGCACATCGGATCCTCCTGTGGGCCCAAGGGAAATTGCTGTCAATCAGGGCAGTATATATCCCGGGGGCCCTGAATCAGGAAGCAGACAGCCTGTCGAGACAGGGGCCGAGGCCCGGGGAATGGAGACTCCACCCAGAGGTGGTGGAGCTCCTTTGGAAGGTTTATGGGAAAGCAGAGATAGACCTGTTTGCTTCGGCGGAGAATTCTCACTGCCCGCAGTGGTTTTCTCTGACCCATCCGGCCCCGCTGGGGCTGGATGCCATGGTACAGGAGTGGCTGAGGCTGCCTCTGTACGCCTTCCCCCCGATTGTCTTGCTTCCAGGAGTTCTGGAGAGGGTACGCCGGGACGGGGCCCAGGTACTTCTAGTGGCTCCGAACTGGCCGACCCGAGTATGGTTTTCGGACCTGATATCTCTCCTGGAAGGCTCTCCGATGGAGATTCCGACCAGGAGGGATCTACTCTCTCAGGCGGGCGGGAGATTCCTGCACCCACGCCCGGAGATGTGGAAACTGTGGGCCTGGCCTCTGAGGGGGCTAGGCTCATAGAGGAAGGTCTCTCGGCCGAGGTCGTAGAGACCATCCTACACTCCAGAGCTCCGTCCACAAGGAAGCTGTACGCTTTGAAATGGAGACTTTTCTCAGCATGGTGCAGAGAACGCCAGTGGGACCCAGTTAACTGCCCGGTTGGTACAGTGCTGGAGTTCCTGCAGGCAAGGTTCTCGGCAGGGTTGACCCCCTCCACACTAAAGGTGTACGTGGCGGCCTTGGGTGCCTTCCACGTCCCTTTCAGTGGAGTGTCTTTGGGAAGACACCCTCTAATTACACGCTTCCTTCGTGGCACTCTAAGGTTGAGGCCTGTGATGCACTCGAGGGTCCCAGCATGGGACTTAGCCATTGTTTTACGGGGCTTGTCCGAGCCTCCATTCGAACCCTTGGAGGAGGTTTCGGATAAGTTCCTTACCCTCAAGACGGTATTCCTTTTGGCTATTTCATCCCTAAAGAGAATAGGAGATATTCAGTCCCTGTCTGTAGGGCCCTCATGTTTAGAGTTTGCGCCTGGGATGGTGAAAGCATTTCTGCATCCCAGGCCGGGTTATGTCCCCAAGGTTCCTACGAGCCCACGGGGCCCCATCACTCTTCAGGCGTTCTGTCCTCCTCCTTTCACGACGTCAGACCAGGAAAGATTGAATCTGCTGTGCCCTGTCAGGGCGCTAGATACTTATGTCCACAGAGCTGCCCTGTGGAGGAAAACTGATCAGCTGTTTGTCTGTTTCGGGCCCCCTAAGAAAGGGGCCCCAGTATCTAAGCAGAGGATGAGCAAGTGGGTGGTCGAGGCCATCTCACTTGCTTATGAGGCGGCCAGGCAGCAGTCTCCACTGGCTGTCCGGGCGCATTCAACCAGGGGTATGGCTGCTTCAAAAGCACTTTTGTCGGGGGCTTCCCTCCACGATATTTGTAACGCGGCCAGATGGTCGTCTCCTTTAACCTTCGTCAGGTTCTATGAACTAGACCTGGCATCTACAGTTGGGGCACAGGTACTCTCGTAACCGTGTGCGCTTCGGCTTCACACATACGAGACACTTGGTCCTATGGCGATGTGGGTATAAGCGTTCTCACAGCGTTTCGACGCAGCTCGAGTTCCCCGAAAGGGAACGTCTCAGGTTACGTATGTAACCCTAGTTCCCTGAGGGAACGAGACGCTGCGTCGTTCTGCCATACTCCCGGCGTGTCCGTGATCACTTACTTCAGGCTTTATCAGAAGTTAGTTCCTGTTTGTTTTCACGGACGTTTTATAGCTTCCGGTCGATGACGTCATCACGCCGACGATCGATCTTTTTTCCGATGGAATGGTTCTACAGGCGCTTCACGACGCATTAACGCAGAGGCGTTCTCACAGCGTTTCGACGCAGCGTCTCGTTCCCTCAGGGAACTAGGGTTACATACGTAACCTGAGACGTTTACTCTGAAATGAAAATAAAGCCATCTTTTACTCAACCCTGCTGTTGTTCCAGAATGTCCTTCTATCTTTTTCAGACCTAGAAAGCAGAAATTCTCAAAAAAACTGAAATTGTAATAGCAGTGAATGCATGGTGGCCAAGCTAAAACTTTACAAAAAGGAAACAAAAGTATCATGCAATAACACAGGGAGACGCACACCATCTATGGCAAGTGTTCAGTAGGCACACTTTAACACTTTCTGTTTTGCTAGAAAGAAACCGTATTAGTCAGTCAAAACACTGAGCTCGGCCGTTACTCTGTGTGCGTTCCCGTCAGCAGCATCAGTTCACCTATTCAACTAAATATTAAAATGAAAAGTTTTCTGCACTTTCATGCCCAATGTTGAAACACCATTACATTTAGTGTACCCCTGAAAGATGCAATAGTTAAAAATGTCTCTTATGCTACATAACACAGCATACATAATGTGATACTTCATTCCTACATTGATGGGATTATTATTTCTCATTGTGAATTTGATGAAAATGGAACATTTAGGATTCCAGAATTTAGCTGAAAATGGGTCATTAAAAACCAAAGCAAAATCAATCAAGAGATTTTGAATATGCTTCATTGGTTCTACTCTTCATTCCTTTTCATTCCTTTCCCTTTTCATGCTTTTTGCACAGACTCCCTTCTTTCTATTTATTTTTCATATTAGTATGCAGAATAACATTCAGAGTAAGTATATTTCTGCGTTGCACTAATGAACCACAATTTTGTCAGCGGCAACAGAACTAAACCAATATATTTCCCTTTAAAGTTTTGGTTTTGCTGAGACAAAAGCAGTCACTGTGCTTCAGAGAAACAGTTCAGCTGAACGTTATACAACATGTCAGTTTATTTGCTTATGAATAATTCATCAGCTGCACAGCTCTATGATTACGATGGAAGTATAAATATTCATATGCATTTAATATTGAATAATGTAATTTTATTTATTTGTTTGGTTGACTGATTCATAAACATTGCCGATTGTTTAAATGATTGATTCTTATCTATAAAGCAGACAATGGAAATTAAAAAAACTAATGAAAACATACAATGTCTTTATGTGACAATATATGAAAAAGATTTAATTAATGTACACTGGCATTTTTCTGAGCTTATATGGTGGACTTTGGAAAGTATTGAAAGATGAGCCATTCCACTCTCCATTAGGCAACTGTGCATTGCCCTTGAAATAAATATGGCTTTACAACATCTGGGCTGTTGTTATTATGCAAGTATGGCACCATCTGTTTTCATTGACGTTAATTATCATTCCATTCTCCAGACTTCGTTTTAGGCAACCATTTGGGAAGCATGAATGCATGGTTCAACCGTCTATTGATCCCTTTAAAAATTAGAGCAAACTGTGAAAGCGTTCTTCTTTTAGATTAACAAATATGACCAGTCAAACCCAAAAAAGCTTCATCTATTTCCATTTAAAGGGATACTTCACTGCTTTTTCCTATTAAACTATTTTATTCTCTTAACTAAGATGATTTGCTACATACCTCTCTCTTCTGAGTGCGTGCACTTAATCTCTGACGCGCGGTGATGATCTGATAGCATTTAGCTTAGCCCACTAAGCCCAGTTCATTCACTATGGTACCAAACAGAGATCAAGTTAGAAGCGACCAAACACCTCCACATGTTTAAATTGAAATACAGTTACATGAATAATTGAACGATCAAGTATGGTAACACAAAATAAAACGAGCCGCTTTTCTAAGTGGTTTAAAAAGGCGACTCGACACAGTAAAAAGTCCCGGCTGAAACATCCTCCCTAACATCTCCCCCTCCCTCTCTCATTTCTGTCAATAGGGGGGAGAGGGAGATATGAGAGAGGATGTTTCAGCCGGGACTTTTTACTGCGCCAAGTCGAAGTACTCTCAGAAGTGCTATTCCGCCATACATTATAGTTCTCCTTTTTAATCTGCTTATAAAAGCGGTTTATTCCACATTTTATTTTATGTCACCATACTAGATCGTTCAACTATTCGTGGAGGTGTTTGGTCGCTTCTAACTTGATCTCTGTTTGGCACCATTGTGAATGAACTGGGTTTAGTGGGCTAAGCTAAATGCTATCAGATCATCACCGCACGTCAGAGATAAAGTGCACGCACTCAGACAAGAGAGAAGTGTGTATCAAATCATCTTAGTTAAGAGAATAACATAGTTTAAAATGAAAAAGCGGTGAAGTATCCCTTTAAAGTACAATTATGTGTAATACTTATTAATTAAACCTTTGCTTTTTACAGGTTTATTGATAACAGACTAATAATAGATTGTTAATAAATAATATCATAATTATGTATTATTGAATTAAATTATACTAAATCATTTATTAGTAGTCTGCTATTAATATTTAAGTTTTGCTAATAGTGTCAGTAATTATGATAAATATCAATTCCCACCAGAGGAATGCACTGCTGATGTACAGTATGTGCACAGGAGAATCCCAAAGAGACTGAAGGAAATGCACAGGAAAGCTGCTCTCAGAGCACATAACAGATGGACAGAGCTCTGACTGCTGACCCAGACACACACAAACACAACTAAATGTGAACGCACAAAAAAACATGAATTACATAGCATTGCATTCACGCACGCTGAAGCACAAACATAAACAGTGTAATGATTTAAGAGTGACAGCAATGAACTTCGGCTCCATCTTGCAGCATCACCATCAGGGGCTGATATCATTATTCACTTGTATTACCGCTCTAATTGACACTTGATGCAAATATACTCTCCAAACTGTCAGCAACATCATCCAAAAATAGCCAGAACTGGAGGTATATTGAAAGATTTAAGTCAAAATGCCTGTCAACCAGTCCATGACAAATGCTTGGCTGTACTGAAAGTGGTAAGGGGCAATAGTCAGCTGAATGTTGATTGGATCAGCTCGTTAAAAGCAGGTCCATCACTCATCCCTCTGTCTAAAGGACAGGAAGATCATTTTTTGCAGAGGAATAAAAGGAAACATTTCACGATAAAAAGACTCAGTATTATTACTGAGGCCAGCCAGAACTGAGCGGAGAAACGTGGAGATGTCCCCTGCTAGCCAGCACGTCCATGGGTACGAATATAATGCTAACAATCCATTAGTCTGGCAGGAATACACAGTGGTACAGTATATGTTCAGATCCAGATTTGTGTGCAATAAAGCATGGGGTTGTAGCACACGCATGCTGTCATTTCCATATAACTAATAATGGTATGGTCACCGTTATTCAGAGACTCCATTTGGGCTAGTGGTAAGTCCTAAGTTAAGGTTTACTAAGGTTTAAGCATTCCCTCTTGTAAGAAAAGTTTCTATATGGGACCGTAAAAGTTTCTGTCAGGCTGTTCATATAGTAGAACCTTTTAGGGGTTCCCATCATAGGATAATTTTATGGATGTTGCTATAATTAATTATTAATTTGTAAAACAAAATTTGTGTAAAAACAACAAAACAGCTTTACACAAAGTTACACAAATGCGCCAACAGACGGCAGTATAAGAAACAACTAAATGATGGGGTGCGGTATAGCCTATACATCTTACTCTGGTATATTGGCAGATGGAACACGTTGATGAACTTTTGTGATCGCTATAATTTGTGCAGTAGCCTATGTGTGCGTTAAGTAATTAATTTAACTAATGTTAAATGGTTTAATGTGATTAGTTTCCTAGCAATAGCGTTCCGGTGTGATACTCAACTTACTGTTTATCTCATTTTGATGTCACTGTATTCTGTTTGCACTATTTTAATCAGCAGCCTAAATAACCGTTAGTTTGCCACATTGTGTCACTCAATGTAGTCTATTGATAATAAATATGTTGTATGAAATATGTTATATGATGTATAGCCTATGTAAAGATTTGTAGCAGCCTATAATTTAATTCAGTGGTACTGTGTAACTAAAACTGTATTTTGTAAAATTCTTTACGGAAGCCCTGAACGATTGTATTAAAGGAAGTGTATGTAAGATTGTGGCCAAAACTGGTACTGCAATCACTTTCAAATGACTGTAGAGCGGTGTGTTTGTGGTTAATTGTGGTGAAAGCATTTTGTGAGAGAAAAAAACGTTGAAAAGTTCACTCTTGTTTATTCAGAGCTCTCAGATACAAACAAAATAAACTTGCGCTCTCAACAACTCGGTACAATAACACTTCCTCAGCAATCTTTCCTCAGCTCTACGTCTCTCTCTGGACTGGCTGTGCTGCAGCTGCTGCGTGCCTCACTAAACCACGCCCCCTCCACCACATAATCTCATTTCAAAAGCAAAGATGTCAGCCAATCACAACAGTGGGTGTTTTCACTGAAGTCTCACAGAGGGCTAATATCAGTATAGAAAAAAATGACTTTTAGTTCTAAATTATTACATTTTTTGATATAAAAACCATACTATCAAAATACACTTCAGAAAACATTATAAAATAATTAAAAAAGCCATGAATTTCATTTTATGAATTAAACATCTCGCAAACATAATGTATCAGCAGATTTTTTTTAACAATCTTCAAAACATAAAAAGTATTACGCAATCAATAATAATAAATAGAACCTTTTTTTGCATAATATTCTTTAACATTGAGCTCTTTATATAACCTCATATAACCTGAAGAGTCACTTTGCTCCTAAACGATCCCCTCCTCTCTTTCTCAAATAAGTAACAAAACTATTTAACATATTTCCATGTTAAAATGATGTAGCATAACTATCTAACTGTAAACTGGTTGCTCATGATGCAGTGCATTATTGTTTTCTCTGACTCTCAGGCAGAAGTCTCGCGTCATTAGTCTGATGATTCTGTGTGCTATGCATTTCTAAGCTTGTCCTTATGTCTCGACGCAAAAAGGTCTGTTTTTAATAAACTAATATAAAAGTATACTAATTTAATTCGTTTTAATCATAGCAGTTTTTAATCACATAAATAACGAGGGTCAGGATGACAGAATTCAAATGAACTGGATGATTATTTAATCAGCACATTTACTCTGAAAATATGAAGAAGAAGAAAAAAACATTAATATGGCAAGTAATAAATAGGAGAATTTAACAGTTAATATTTACAGCAATAAGTAAATGTACAGAGGACTTCTGTGATTGAGTCAGATTATTTCATAGTATATATATCTAATGGAACAAATCAAACAAAGTTACTCCAAACTAAAATATAGATTAAACAGATGGCAGAAATATTTGTAGTAGTCTAGCTATTCTGAATGCAGTCATTTGAAACTGAACAAACTGATTAATATGAGAAGATAAAGTAGCTTATTACTGGAAAAGCCATGCTGTTTATAGCTGAACTGCTGAAAGTAAGCAGTGTTGCTACCTTTAGTTAGTTACTTGAGACAGGCAGAGTAAAATTGTAATAATTATGCTGACACACACAAAACTTAGGGAAACAGAGTTCATTTTCTTAAAGCCGCAGAGTGATTTTTCTGTGCGTCCTGTAGTGATTCCTGCTCACACAGCTCTGCAGGTCTGTTATTGAAAAGCTTAGATAAGGAATACAAATATGCATCAGGTCAAAACTACTGCAAGAAACATTAAAGCAGCTTGCATGAGGAGACTTAGTGTGGAGGGAGCACATGCCCAAAACATGCAAAATGATTCTTCAGTGAGAGTGAAATGTGTTTTGACAGGCAGGAGATGAGGTAGAGAAAAGAATGAAGTGGGAGGAATATGAATAACCTATAGTGGAACCGGGAAGGGAACAGCACAGAGAATTATAATGTGATCTGCTCTAGAGCTGTTGTTTTGTGATCAGCGTGAACCCAGCCCTATGTGTGTCCCAGCATGACGCCGTCCACATGTCTGTGACGCAGGGCAAAGGGAAATCAACAAACAGGCATAGGAAAATCAACAGGTTCATATAACAATAATGTTTCACATAGGGCCTCCCAAACAGGATGTTTTTTTTTCTTCTAGACTAATTATGACATCTGCTTCATGTAACTGTGCTATGCTGCTTAGTTTTCCTCTGCTGCTGGTCACACCATGATCCTGACAACATTGTTTATAGTGATGCGATCCATTCAAACACTCCCAGTGGTCCAAAATACAGCTTTACTCCATGCCGTCTTCAGTTTTAAACACTGTCAGAGCCGCACTGGCAGCTTTATGTCTTGTGTGATGGGCCATATAACTTTATAAAGTACTCTTATAAGAACTTAGCCTCATGTTGTTCGCCACCCGTAAGACCTCCGTTCATCTTCGGTGAACAAAAAACACTTATAAAGAGATGGCTGATTTCAAAACACAGCTTCCTGAAGCCGTATCGGTTCATGATTTGGATCGCATGTCAAACCGACAAACTGCTAAAATCACAAGACTTTGGCGATCTTCATGAATCGATACGCTGATTCATAAAGCTCCGAGGCTTCAGAAAGCTGTATTTTGAAATCGGCCATCACTGTACATGTCTTTATTTCGGGGGGGGTTTGGCACAAAAACTATTCTCGTCGCTTCATAAAATGATTGTAGAACCACTGTAGTTAATTCAAGTGAAAGTGTTCAATAATAAAATGATAAATCAAGTGGCAACACGCTTATCAACAGCAATTTAGGTCTTGAAGATGGAATCCCAATGGTCGCAACTTCAAAACCCCAAAGTGCAACTACCGTTTTGCCTTTGCAAGCATTTAACCTCTGCATGCTCTAGAAAGATTGTCCCTGTAGGATGTGCTGTAAATTACTTTGAATAACAAAGCATCTGCTAAATGAATAATGCAATGTAATGGTGCTGCCGCATTGGATCTCTGTGGAAGAACTGCAGGCGGACTTGTGTATCTGTTAACTAGTTTAAATTAAGCCTCTAGGTCACATCAATGTAGCATGGCACGCGATACAGATATGGACTTTAGAGGAAAAAAGTGAGTGGGATTAATGCATTCATGTTTGGTTAGACAAAAACTTTTTTTTTATTGTTTCTGTGTGGCTTGACATTACAACATAATTGTTATAAAGCTTCAATTGTTTTTTTTTTTTATGTTTGTTTGGCTTTTCAGAAAAACTGACCTTTCAGTGCTACTTCCCGTTCAGAGTAGATAAATTGACCAATCAGAGGACACTGAATGCCCAAATGCAGTTTGTGTCCTAAAATAGGGCCACATCAATATCATTTTTAGGGCAAATGTCATGTGGGACAGAGGTGATGAATGGCATATTTTCTCAGATCCATATCACTCATTTGATGCTTTTCTCTCCATCACTCCCCACAAACTGATTGATCAGGTCCGGAATGACAAATGAGAGAAGGTCATTAGGGCATATTTTACCCACTGTGCTGTGCAATATCTTACACTGACTCTGGACTGCATTCAGCAGGCTCAGCCTCACATAATTATTCAGGCAAAAGCTCTATTGATCGATTCAATAATTACAGAGCTGACCTCCAGGAAGTGAATGCACCCTAACAAAAGCGCTTAAACTCAACGCTTATTAGTCCTTATTAAGTGTTCAACTTATTTTACACAACAAGGCAGCTTAAAAAATGATGTTTAAGAGATAGTCTCTTAAAGTAATGTTACCAACCAATCTTATTTTACTCATAAAACTGCTATTCTAACAACCGTAGGAAATTCCAGGGAGAACCCATGGCACATTAGTTTTCAAGTGGATGTCAACACTAAACATCTTTATTTAAGGAAAGAAGGGAAAAAACAAACATACTAACTGAAAACACACAAGTTGAGCAAAACTGAAGAATTGCCAATGTATGCATTCCTACCCGCCTTTTAGGCACATAAACATAATAAACAAACATTCAAACTTTAATGATTTTAAAATTGCCGTTACTGTGCAGTATGTGATTTTTCATGAACTCATTCTCATTCTGTACTTCTTTTTCTTTCGGCTGTTCCCTTCAGGGGTCGCCACAGTGAATCATCTGCCTCCATCTAGTCCTACCCTCTGTATCCTCTTCTCTCGGACCGACTACCTTCATGTCCTCCTTCACTACATCCATAAACCTCCTCTTTGGTCTTTCTCTTGACCCCCCGCCTGGCAGCTCTAACCTCAGCATCCTTTCACCAATATATTCACTCTCCCTCCTCTGAACATGTCCAAACCATCTCAACCTGGCCTCTCTAACTTTGTCTCCAAAACATTTCACATGTATGTACCTCTGATGTACTCATTCCTGATCCTATCCATCCTCGTCAGTCCCAAAGAGAACCTCATCATCTTCAGCTCTGCTACCTCTAGCTCTTCCTCCGGTCTTTTCTTCAGCGCAACTGTCTCCAAACCATACAACTTCGCTGTTCTCACAACTGTCCTGTACACCTTTCCTTTCGTTCTTGCTGGTACACTTTTATCACACAACAGATCTGACACTTTTCTCCACCCATTCCAACCTGCCTGCACACGCTTCTTCACCTCTTTTCCACACTTCCCATTGCTCTGGACTGTTGACCCTAAGTACTTAAAATCCTGCACCTCCTTCACCTCTTCTCCCTGTAACCTCACTGTTCCACTTGGTTCTCTCTCATTCACACACAAGTATTCTGTCTTGCTGCGACTAACCTTGATTCGAGACTTTCCTCCACCTGCTCCCTGCTCTCACTACAGATCACAATGTCATCCTCAAACATCATGGTCCATGGAGATTCCTGTCTGACCTCATCTGTCAGCCTGTCCATCACCACTGCAAACAAGAACGGGCTTAGAGCCAATCCTTGTTGCAGTCCCACCTTCACCGTGAAGTCCTCTGTTTCATGCACGGCACACCTTACCACTGTCCTACTGCTCTCATACATATCCTGGATCACTCTAACATACTTCTTTGCCACTCCAGACCTCCTCATACAATACCACAGCTACTCTCTTGGCACTCTTTCATATGCTTTCTCTAAATCTACAAAGACTTATCTACAAAGCTCTTTCTAGTGTTCTTTCTTGGCATGAAACCATACTGCTGCTCACAAATGTCCACTTCTCCCCTAAGCCTTGCTTCCACTACTCTTTCCCACAACTTCTTTGTATGGCTCATCAGCTTAATACCTCTGTAGTTTTCACAACTCTGCACATCTCCCTTGTTCTTAAAAATCGGCACCAAAACACTTCTCCTCATTCCTCAGGCATCCTCTCACTCTCTAAAACCTTGTTGAACAACCTAGTTAAAAACTCTACTGCCATCTCTCCTGCCACTGCAACCTCTCCCTCTGGATACTCTCCTGGACTTCCTCATTCCACCACAAAGTCTCCTTTTCTTCTTTCCTCCTTCCACACCGACACACCTACCTGTCTCCTCTAGCACTTTGGCTGTAGTAGTCCAGTCATCTGGAAGCCCTTCTTGACCACTTAAAGCTTGTCTCAACTCCTCCCTGAAAACCACACAGCCCTCTTCCTCTTTCCAACTTCCACCACTTTGTCTTCTGCTCTGCCTTTAATCTCTTCATCTTCCTCACCACCAGAGTCATCTTACACACCACCATCCTATGCTGTCTAGCTACACTCTCACCTACCACTACTTTACAATCTCCATCAGATTACAACATCTACATAAGATATAGTCCACTTGTGTGCTCCTGCCACCACTCTTATATGTCACCCTGTGTCCCTGCCTCTTCTGACAGTTTGTGTTCACCACAGCCATCTCCATACTTTTAGCAAAGTCTACCAAGCTAGTAATAGACTTCAGGTTCCTTTCCTGAAACCTGCCCATCACTTCCTCATCCCCACTATTCCCTTTCCCAACATGTCTATTCAAATCTGCCCTATCACTACCCTCTCACTTCTGGAAACAGTCTGCAACCCTTCCTCCAACTCGCTCCAGAATCTGTCTTTCTCATCTTGCTTACAACCTACTTGTGGTGCATAGGCACTAACAACATTCAACACCACACCTTCAATAGGTGATCCAGCTTCAGACTCATCAACCTATCTGACACTCTCTTTACCTCCAGAACATTCTTTCTTCAAAAACTCCTCCTTCAGGATCACTCCAACTCCATTTTTTTTTCTTGTCCACACCATTATAAAACAGTTTAAACCCTGCTCCAATGCTTCTAGCTTTGCTCCCTTTCCACCTGGTCTCCTGGACACACAGAATGCCAACATTCCTCCTCTGCATCATAACTACCATATCCACCATATCTACATCATTCTCATTCTGTACACACTTTATAATAACTGCATGCTATCATTTGTTAAGCATTAGTAAATAGTTCATTCATCATTTATAAAGCAGTAATAGACATTAATACCCAGTTTATAAATATAGCTATAAATGCATTATAAGCATATCTATAATGTGTTTAATTATTTTATTTTCATACTTTACTAATCATCAATTTATAATGTATTTACTATTAAGGAGATGTCAGTGGTAACACGATCATTTAGAATGTGTAAGTAAATGATTAATAAACTTTAAATTAGGGCTGTCAATCGATTAAAATATTAAATCGTGATTAATTGCATTATTGTCAGGAGTAAATGTACCTTAAATGAAGTGTATGTAAGATTGTGGCCAAAACTGGTACTGCCATCACTTTCAAATGATTGTAGAGTGGTGTATCCCATTTCCCCCTCCCACCTGACTCGAAGTTGCCAGATATGCTGTGGGATCCAGCAGGAACGTTTGGAGCTGCGACTGTGGTAACTAGAGCAGAGCTGGCAATCCGGTGGATCTTGTTCCGATGGATCGTGTTCTGGTGATCCCTATACTGTTGGATCGTGTTCCGGTGATCCCTGTTCTGGTGGATCTAGTTCCAGTGGTCTGTGTGCCGGTGGTCCCTGTTCCAGTGGACTCCGTTCAAGTGGATCGTGTTCTGGTGGTCCCTGTTCCGGTGGATTGTGTGCCGGTGGACTCTGTGCCGGTAATCTCCATTCCGGTGGTCACTGCTGTGCTGGAAGTGCCACCCAGGCTCCTGCCTTTTACTGCGCCAGCCAGGCGTCCTGCTCTGTCCGCACCGCCACTGCAGGCCACCCTGGCCTCCTGAACTTTTCCTTTCCCCTCTTTCCCCCTTCTCTGTCCCTTCCGTCCCGCCCTGACCTCTTCATCTCAGTTTCTTTTAAGTTTCACGTCACATTAACTGTTAACTTTTTATATTCAAAATAATAGTACATGTTGAGATTGACATTAACTAAGATAAATAAATTTTGTAGAAGTATTGTTCATATACTAGTTCATGTTAACTAATGTAGTTAACTAATGTTATTACACCGCTCTGTGGAATAATTGGTTCTGATTGGTCAATCGTGCATTCCAGCGGTATGTTATGTAAGGGATAATGTACACCCAGCCGGTTGTTATCACAGAAAAAACCATAATCCCCGACAGAGTGAGGGGTCTTGCGTCACTCTGAAGGGGTTTATTCTGCAGAAAAACTGGCTGGGTGTACATTATCCTGCTTATTACAGGGTTACTAGTCTCAAATATATTAGACACAAAATATTGTCGAGAATTAATATTTTATTAGCTCTGACGCAAAGCTTCCGCAAAGAAAAACAGTTCTAAACTGCTTTAAGCCTTTATCGATTGCTGCTAAATGTTGAAAATGAATGCTGAAAGGGTTAGTTCACCCAAAAATGAAACCAAACCTATGATTTACTCACCCTCAAATCATTATAGGTGTATATGACATTCTTCTTTCAGACAAATACAATTGGAGTTATATTTAAAAGGTCCAGGCTAACGTTAATCCCAGCAGTAGTTGTAGCTGTTTTTGAAGTCCATAAAAATTGCAGCTTTCCGTGCTCCACACGGCTCCGATGGGTTAATAGAGCCTTCTGATTCGAATCGATGCATTTGTGTAAGAAAAATATCCATATTTAAAACTTTATAAAGGAAACCCGCCTTGAAGTCTTCCATTGTAGCCATGGCTGTTTAAAGGGGGGGTGAAATGCTGTTTCATGCATACTGAGCTTTTTACACCTTTAAAGACTTGGATTCCCATCCTAAACATAGACAAAGTTTCAAAAACTAATGTTGGACGTTTGATGGAGTATTTCTGTGTTAAAAATACTCCTTCCGGTTTCTCACAAGTTTCGGCGAGTTTTTTTCGAGTATGGCTCGACTTGACGTTAAATACATCGGAAGGTCCTTGTATGGGCTGTACGGGCTCTTCTCCCGGAAGGGTGCGCGCGCGCGTAACTAGAGGGAGAGAGAGGAAATGCACGCTGTAAACAGTCTCTCAGATGCAGATCCAGTCGTCCGTGAACACTTATGACGCGCCGTGCTTCACTTTATTCCTATGGGTGACGTCGAACGACTTCAACGCTTCAGCACAGCATTCCTGGAAGGCAGCGCTGCATTTGAACCGATTTGAACGCAGAAATGACGGGAAGCTTCAAGGCATCGCTTCAGTCGCGTCGCAAAGTGGATTTCCACGGTCACTGCTGTCACAGGACTTCACCAAATCATTACAAAGAAGTGTGTTTTTGACGGAGCGGTCCCAGCAATAAAGTTCGGTCCTGCTTTGGAAGCAGTCGGTGAGTAAATCAACTTCAAATGTCTCTGCTATTGGCTACCGTCGCATGAGTAAACGACACGATCGCGTGCTTCACCATTCAAATGCGCTAACGGTTACTCCATTGTTGTTCTGTATAACACTAGTCTGACTCTGACTCTGACGTGCAAAACCGTTTTGCTTGCTACCTCTAAGGTCTAGTCACATACAATAGTCCATAAACCGAATCATGTCCTCATAAACTGCGCGTAAAGACACACAGAGGCCCCTAAATACAGTACATACCACAGAGACGGACATCCTGATGTTGCCGTTTCTCCTGTTCAATTTATTTCAGCCTCAGATTTGATTGTGGATCATTATCTGTATTAGCTGAGATAGATGGGTTTCTCCACGCTTGAGGACATCACCGCTTTGTGCACATTCGTCATTCTTTAGCTCCGCCCACACGATACGCCTCCAGGCGCTCGTTTTTTTCCGGAAAGACTCGGTACAGCCCATATTTCTTTTATAAATATGATAAAACGAAAGACTTTTCGGAGATATGAAGGATGCAATACTACTCTATAGGTACTCAAGATTGACATGAGATTGACTGAAACTGAGTGTTTCACCCCCCCTTTAAGTATTTAACAACCACAAGATGGCACCAGCGTTAAACATAGAAGTAGTAGGTCAAGATAACTTGTGGTACCCGGATGAGCGGCTGCTATCTGGAAATAACATACTGCTGGAATGCGCGATTGACCAATCAGAATTAAGTATTTCACAAAGCCGTGTAATAATCTCAGATAACAACCGCCAAAGTGAATAACACACCGCTCCGCTGTCGTTGACTGTCTGGTGCCATCTTGTGACTGAAAAACACTTAACCCCCACGGGTTACAATACCACAAATGACTTCAAGGAGTTGAAAATTACCCTCACCGTCAAGTCATCCTCGGTGGATGTGACATTCTTCTTTCAGATGAATACAATCATATTTATATTAATAAAGTCTTGGCTAATCCAAGCTTTATAATGGCAGTGATTTTTCTCTTTTTGAAGTCCATAAAAAATGCATCTGTCCATCAAATAGCGTGCTCCACACGTTTCTGGGGGTTTATAAAGGCCTTCTGAAACGATGAGTTTGTATCAGAAAAATATCCATATTTAAAACTTAATAAAGTAAAGTTCTGGCCAATGTATGATAAATGTACATTTAGTTAATTAATCGTTTACTTACACTTTCGAAATGATCTTATGAACCACTGAAAACTCATAAACAACCGGTTTGTAAATAATGTAATACTTACCTTAAAATGATAAATAGATCAGTAATAAAGTATTAAATACAATTATATATATATATATATATATATATATATATATATATATATATATATATATATATATATATATATATATATATATATAAGAGTAAAGTATTTATATTATAATGTATT
Source organism: Pseudorasbora parva (assembly GCF_024679245.1). Lineage (NCBI taxonomy): Eukaryota > Metazoa > Chordata > Actinopteri > Cypriniformes > Gobionidae > Pseudorasbora > Pseudorasbora parva. Next base: position 28,192,002 of record NC_090173.1, read on the forward strand.
TATAATGTATTTATAAACTGCTTATTAATGTCTATTAATGCTTTATAGCATGCAGTTATTATATAGCATTACCTTTCATTCTACTTCCCTACATTAAAATTTGAATTAACATTCTGCATCCTATTCAGAAACTGAACTAGAATTTACAAATCATCCTCAATACATACTATTTCCCCATGTGACAACTAGCCCCTTTGTCCCCTACTCCAAATTGAATTGCAGATGCGTATGAGTTTTTCAGCACTGTAAAAGCACAGCGCAATGTACAGTGACTGCAGTTGTAAGACGCCTGGAATTGCGTTAAGTCAGAGCTGGTTGCACTAATCCAGCAGCATGCTTGAATTTCCTATCTCCTGTGCTTTCCTCTATATGGAGAACTGAGAATGTGAGGACACAAGAGCCTATCACACCCTATAAAAGGGATGGGGGATAAGTTGCACAGTCGGGGCAAAATGTTGGCTTTTCTGCCTACGGCCTTATCAGCCACTTACAGCTGCGGGCCCAGAAAACCTGATTTCTGCGTGTTCCACCCTGGAGGACAGACAGATTTAAAGCAGCAGAACCTCCTTAATAAAAAAGTGAGTGCTTGCAGTTTCAACTCAACTTAAATGCCATGACCCCTTAATTACATGCCACATTATCCTTTTGTGGTGTCTTTTTAAAAGAATCTAATAATTTCTTTAAAATGTTTGCAGCCAGAAAAGTTCAGATTGAGAATATATGCTCCGGTCCTAAGAATGCAAGTAAAGTATTACTAAAAAAATAATTAGAGGGGGTCCTAGCAAAAATCTTTCTTATGTGGTTTCAAACAGCTAATTCCTGGTATACAAGTATGCACTTGTATAGGGATTATAAAGATATCTGGCAAATATGGATTATACCTTTGATATATATATATATATATATATATATATATATATATATATATATATATAGAGAGAGAGAGAGAGAGAGAGAGAGAGAGAGAGAGAGAGAGAGAGAGATTATTATTATTAGTTCCACAGATTTTTTAAGTTCACCCAATTTCGTTCTAGAAATTGTTACCTGAATTAATATTTTTTAATTGGCTCAAACTTGACATAAAAATGTACATTTGCTCAATTATTTTTAAAGTTAATTGAATTAATAATTTTTAGTTGGCTCAAACTTGACTTCAACTTTAAAATGTACGTTTACTCAACCTGTTTTTTTAATTAATTCAACTAAAACGTTTTAATTAGGGGTTTCATTTTTAAATGGTTTTAATTGTTACTAGAAATTGCAGTGAAACTAGTTATAAAATATTATAGCAAGGATAAAAAAAATGAAAACACATTGTATCATCTGCATTTATAACATGTCATACAAACAATACATTTTCATAAGAATTCATTTAAAATTTAAATAATAAAAAAATGACCAAAGCCCTTGTCACTTTTCTATAATGTCTTTAATGCACCTTTAGTTTTGAAAATACACACACAGTCAAAGTAGATACAGTGGAGCATTCTTGCTTCTTGTCAGTGTTTCAGCTGGTAAAGGGATAGTTCACCAATAATATAAAAAATATATAATAAAAATTCTGTCATCAATTACTCACCCTCATCTTGTTCAAATCCTGTATAATTTTCTTTGTTCTGCTGAACACAAAATAAGATATTTGTAAAAATGTTTGTAACAAAGCAGATAGAGCAACCATTTACTACCATAGTATTTTTCCCCCTACTATGGTAGTGAATGGTTGCTCTATCTGCTTGGTTACAAACATTCTTCCAAATATCTTTTGTGTTCAGCAGAACAAAGAAAATTATACAGGTTTTGAACAACATGAGGGTAAATGACAGAATTTTCATTTTTGGGTGAACTATCCCTTTAAGAAGAACTGACTGGCTTGGATGAGAAACTTTGCACCGCTGCAAAGCATCAATGGATATCTTGGTCACACCCTGTTGGAGAAAGAAAGAGAAAAATTAATTTTAAAAAATCAAATTATATTCTTTATACATTTTATCAATATTAAGAATTTACTTGCATGTGTAACTAAATTAAAGTTCCAAACTAAAGTATTTTTTTTAATTATCCTATATTGCAAGGTAGGCCTACATGGCTTGCTTCCTTTCTTTTACGCTGTTTAGAATTCATCCCACTTGTGAGGACCATGAAATGAGCGTCATTTTATCATAGTATTCGTGGTTATGTTGTTCCCTTAACTTTACGGGAGAATTTTAAAAGTTGGATCATGAAAAATCACGTTCAACACAACCATGTAACCCTAAATAGCGTACATTATTTGGCCTACATTAAGTTACACGTTTGACATGTTTCAGTAAATTTGCTCGCATAAAAATCACCACGGTACCTTGGCCTAGCTAATGAGAGAAAGTTTGTCTGACACAAAAATAGCACACAACACGCTGAGGTTAAATCTAAAATACATTATATAGTATTATACTTCTAATTTACTTCTTACTTCACGTCTAACGTTAAATATCCACACAAGCCTAATATGTTCGACATATTTGTCTGCAATTTAATCATTAACACTTACCTGACGCGTGAACTGCACCCTCAAAATTGCTGCTGCTGCTTCTCTGGTGAAACTCGTGAAGTCCTTTGATCTCAATCCTTCTGCGAAATTAAACAAGTACTCCAGAGATCCTTCCGTGAAATCAAACGAGCAATACAGATCCTTCCGCGTAGTCAAACAAACTCTTGTACGTATTCATTAAAATTAAGCAGATTAAATGCCACAATTAACTATATATGTTCATGAATTATATATGTATATTAAATATGTAAGTGTTTTAGGATCCATCTTCTCATCATAATGCAGATACCATCATAAACAAAACATTGAAAATACATCTAATTTCACAAATATTGTTCTGATATAGGCTATTTTATCAAATGTTTCTAACAGCCCATTTCAACAGCACAAACAAAAATCTATTTACCATAGTAAAATATTGTGTGTAAAGTATTGTGTTGGCCGTAGCCTACTTTTATAAAATATTGACTGGATTCACATTTTTTAGTCTAATCAACATTTGCAATTCTAAATGTTAACTGGATTTGAAAATATCAATTCATTTAATGTTTTTCAAATATATTTCTGCAGACTTAATATGTCTTCGTAACTAAGCACAAGTAAGAAAATTAGTTCAAAATATATTTTTTTGCTCTTCCAACATTTTATTAATTGGAGTTTTTAGAGTAGTGGAGCTAACAGAGGAGCCTGGGAACTAAAAGGAAACCAGCAGAGATGGGGCTGAGGAACTGGCTGTCATATATGTATATATGTCCTATAGGTAGAGGAGGCTGGGCAGGACCATTAGAGAGAGATGCGGAAGGCTTGGAGCTGGGCAGGACCAGCGGAGAGGCAGGAGACCTGGAGCTGGGTGGGACCAGCAGAGATGGGAGACTATGGGGATAATTTTCTTCTAAATCATATTGCAGAGGCTAACTACAGCTCACCCTTAGTTGCAGGCATGTGAGCAGTGCTCCATTCCTTTCCTCCACAACCACTCCCACTGAGAGGGACGGTGTTGCCAGATCACTTAAATGCCATTTTGTAATACAAACAGTGAATTTACACTGAAGATTCCAACAGTAACCGCATTTGTTAGTCAAATTGTTCATTTATTTATCAGAAAAATCAAAGTGTGTAATGTTTGACTCCATGCACAATTTTTTTAATATAGTGATAAGGAAGGGACTATATCTGGAAATTGATTATGTGTAGTTTATCCATCTCTATGTAGGAATTAAAATGAATCTTCCAGATGTTTCGTTCGTGCATAATTCCACACAAAACTCAACAAATCAACAATTTATGGCCTTAACTGAAGTGGACTCTGGTCAGTCTGCACCAAGTGACACAAATCATCAGCTAAGTACTTTACAGCCTGACAAACTCTGAGCAACCCCAAAGATAGCAACAAGCTTTGTTGGCTCAAACGACAAAGAAACAAACCAGATCTTCGTTTGTTCAGTGACCTTTAGATTTTACTCTGAAACGGTTCAAATCTATAGGGAAAACCCACAGAAATTATAATATAATATATAATATTATATAAACCGCACCAAATTGTTCAAATTATTGTTAATTGGACTAGCAGTCAAACAGCTTTCGACTGCATAATCTTATGTAATTGATATATATATATATATATATATATATATATATATATATATATATATATATATATATATATATATATATATATATAGTTGATAGTTAACTGAATTTGCTCCACCGTAAAATAGACTCAAAATTCCCTATGAATTCATTCATTCATTCATTCATTCATTCATTCATTCATTCATTCATTCATTCATTCATTCATTCATTCATTCATTCATTCATTCATTCGGCCATTTCCCTTATACAGAGTCACTCAATCTGTATTACAAAGATGTGTCCACAGTCGATACAAATGTGCTCGAGTTACTCAATACTAGATTATATTATTTGGATGCAGATATTAATTCACCACCTCAATATATTATGGGGAAAACTGCAATTCTGAAAGGCAATTGAGCAGCTATGGACAACTTAATACTTCAATTTTTGCTTTTAAATCACATGACAGAACCTGTAAACAATTTACCTCTCAAGTCGCAGCACAGCATGCACAAGAGTCAGGCAGTTCTTTAGCATGACCTACAGGAGAACGTGTGCAAATAGTTAGACAGGTGGTGCATGCTGGCGTGAGGAGTGTTAACCGCTGCCCCTCTGAGACCTTCAATCATCTGCACCATCAGCCCTGAATGAGTCATTTTCTGTGTGTCTATCATTTCATTACTGCAGGAAGCGAGCCACCTGTATTTGAGCACCTCCACTCAACACTACACCCATTCTCAGACAGATGGTGGATGACATGTGATCGGGAAAGAGACGGCTCTCTGAAATAAAGCAGTTCTGACTGCAGCAAGAAGCTGTCCGTTGTTCTGCTTCCTCGGGAATGGCTCAGGATTGAGCTGGAAGCTTGCTTGTTCCTCTACAGACCTGGTTTTATGATTTATTGCGTAAGCGCTTAAAATGTGCAGCACGCTATCATTGCAGTACTGAGGCCACATTTCATTAGCTTTCCTTGAATTTGGAGAGGCGCTGGAGCTCTAATCTCATTTCCTGACTTGGAAAAGATAATTATAGCAGAATCCTGCCTTAAAAAGGTTTTGTTGCATGCTATGCAGAGTAAAATATATTTCACTTGTAGATAACCATTCAAAATGAATAGCTAAGAATGACCAATTAGATAGCAACAATGTTGAAATAGATCATTGTGCTTCAACCTAGTATTTATAAATCTGATTTGCATAATCTCAGTTATTCTCTGTTACAGTTAACTTAATCAGCCTGTAATGTTGCACAGTTAATCATATTACAGCATGTTTGATGAATGCAAAAGAATAACTCTGTAATGTCCAATTTGTGTCATGTTTATGGATGTTATATCAAGATGCAGATATCATGATGTTGCTGTGCCTGTATGTATTATTAAATCATGCTTGTGTTTGTCAACATGGGACAACTGACATTTCAGTTTAACTCCATAAACCATAGCTAACTTCAGTTTAGAATGCAAAGGCAAGACAAATAATAATAATAATAATAATAATAATAAAGAACCATGATAAAAATACAAATATAAAAATAGTGAAACCAATGTGTGTCTCTAGTCTTGATTGATCTGCAAAAATGAACGAGGTTCTGCTGAAGCCGACATCGTTGGGGATATTCCTCCCAGGCGCACATGGGCCTATTGAAGCCTCCTGTTCAGAATCCACTGCCTGGACTGTCCAGGCTGGCTGCTCACAGCTCACAGCTGGCTTCATTTGGAGGCTTACGGGGTCCTCCATGCGAAGCCCAGTCTCATCTGGCAGTGCCTACAACACAGACCTAACCGCATTGCCAAAGCGGTGTATTCAGCAGAAAAAATGCCTTAAAACCTCTGAGCGAGGAGAGTACAACTTACGTCACCAACATCAGGGCGGCCGCTACTCTATACAGCGGCCTGCCGTTCACACTAGGGCGTCAGCCATGGCAATGCTTGGGCTCCCAGGGGAGCATCCAACCGGACCCTCAAGAAGCACGCAGGTTGCAAATGGAGCTCACCCCGAGTCCTAAAAGGTGGAGCCGAAGACACGGAACAATGGGGAAAATCATTCACAGGTATGTCGAATAATGGTTACCATGGCCCCACATCTTTCAGGATGGGGCAGTGAGCCAAGCAATGGCCCATATATCCTCTTACCGCCTTACTGGCTAAGTTTCCACCTTTTCCAATATGCATTACTAAAAACCCTGAATGCAGAGAAGGGGCGGGCCATTGCCAGGCGACTCTAACATGAGAGGAGGCTGACTAGGGATGTGTGAAAACAATTCCCACAACACCACCTGTAAACAACAGCTTAGGCCAACCGTTTTCTTTTGCGGTAGCCTGGAGGGGTGCGCCTGCACACCAGTATCTACTGAGGCTGGGAACACCCAAGCCTCAGAAACATATGTAGTTCATGTGTTAGCCTATCTCACCCTTACGTTTTTGCACCTCCATGAGGGGTAACGCTAAACACTTGCCCTATGGTGGCCCAGAGCTTTTAGCTGAGCCGCTAGTAACACCCACACTCACTTAGTTTGCAAACCACATTCCCGTGAGAATGAGCGGTAGCCCACTCTCATCACACTGAGAGAAAACACCACAGTAACATATTTTATGCTGGCACACCGTGGCGGCTACTCTCAACTAGCGAGGCTAGCTCTAACCAGCCGATCCACCAATTTAAAGATCGTTCTAGCCACCGAACAGGGGAACTACCGGCCCTTACGACACACCCTCGGTGGGGAGCACACAGCATTTAAGAAAAAGTAATCTCCCTCATACAGAGGACTTACCTGCTACCACCGGCGCGCGATGACATCCGTGCACAGGCTATACTCACAATATCCAGCGTGCGGACGCACACACCGCCCAAGGGGTACTCTCCGGCGAAGCATCCAGCGATGAGTCTCACTTTACGGCCCCTTATATCCACTCAGGGAAGCGGTCGAGTTTACTCAGACAACTCCCTTCTCACAAAGGAAAACACAACATCCCTGCTTCTAGTGCTTCATGATAGCTTCTTTCCATAAGCCTGTAAAAGCACCCCAAACCTGAGGGGGTGCCCGCTCACCAGACCAGACGGGCCGTCAGAGTCTCACGTCCGCTCATCACTGGCCCCGCCCGGCCTAATGTCAAGCGCCGAGGGAAAAGGTGGGAGGAAGGGCTTGTTCTCTATCTACGTTTTGCCCTAGTGGGCGGGGTTCTATCCATCGCATCAGGGGGTAGGCCATCCTGACGTTCCCCCTGACCGAGGTCCTTCAGCAGGTCGGCTTGGTAAGCCTGCAACACCGCCATGGTGTGCAGCACCGCCGCCGTCTGACCGGCTGATGTGTACGCCCTGCCGTTCAAATGTGAGGTCGTTCTCAACGGTTTAGACGGCAGGGTGGGAGCTCTCAGTGTTGATGCCCGGCCAGACGCTAGATAGTTCGCAAACGTCTCATCAACTGGCTGCATCGACACGTACCCTGCCTCGGCCACTCCCTCCACATCAGTGAAATTACCCCGCTGATGGCGGAATAAGCGAGGCAAAAACGGGGTCTTCCATGCCCCCGCTATCTGCTCGTGGAGATCGGGCTCCCAAGAGCTGGAGGGTTGTGGCCGGAGAGAAACCGATCATCCAGGCGATTTGGACGAGCGGTTTGAGTTCCCTTTCGAAAGGGAAAAAGAGTTCATTTGATCAAAGCCACCTTGATTGTCAACTAAAGCAACATCATGCTATAAACTATATTGTCAAATCTTTGGGACGCATGCCAAAACTGTTCGCACAAAGTTGGGAGCATGAAACTTTCCAAAATGTCTTGTTATGCTGAGGCAGTAAAAGTTCCTTTCACTGAAACAAAGGGGTCAAGACCAACCCCATGTAAGAGCCCGCCACCCACTAACTAAAGATCCATACAGAAATCTTTGTAAAAATTGCAAATGAAAGTCTGCTATTTTACTTTTCAAATGTATCAAACCATGACCATCCTCCTCTTTAGGTAAATGCAACACTCCGTGGGACTGTCCACACTATCAAGAGCACACTATCAACATCACCATAGATCACTTTCACTCTGCTTCTAAAGTCCTCCACAAATAAGAGTATTCAACCCTATCAAATGCCTTTTCTTGATCTAGTGAGATAAGCCCAATATCAATGTTCAGCACCTTGGAGATGTCAAACAATGTATCCTGAATAAGGGCAACATTGTCTACCTGGGACAAAATAAGTCTGATCTGGATGAGTAAAGGAGCAAAAACAGGATGCAAATTCTTAATTTCTAAAAGATTTCCTTTTTTTGGGGAGAAGAGTGATGACCACTTTACAGCTAACCGGCCTGAGCCCAAACTGAAATTAAGCACCTGCAAAAGGTCCTCCCCAACCTCTGTCCAAAAAGATTAAACGGTAAGAAAAAAACAAACAAACAAACAAAAAAAAAACCCACATAACTCCACTCAGAATCCCATCCTGATCTAAACTCCTTCTTCTATAAGTTTTCATAAAAACCACAAGGTCTTTCACATATTTCCGCATGACTAGATAAAATTACTCTTGCCTCAGAGCACAAAGCATGCAAAAAAAGTTTAGTCCATTCTTATTTTCAAGGCTAAAATAATAATAATAAAAAAAATTAAATGGTGCATCTGACAATACTGAAAAAAAATGAACAAAAGAAGAAACACAAGAACGAACAAGAGCTCCTTGTGTTTTTAACCCCAGTATATCTATAGCTGGGTTTTCTATTGCGATCATATCTGTGTAACTTTAATTACTTGTTGAGTCAGCAAAACTCTGTAATTTAATTATCTGCCTCCAAGGCCTTCATAGAACTATTTAACTAGTTGGGGATATTGCGGGTGTACTGTTGACAAAATTGTTTTATTTGGACCTTTCCAAAATCCTACCATTGCAAGTCTTGAAAAGAGATCTCTAGCAAGAGATAGAAAACTGCCATTAGCCCATGTCATGTGATGTCATGAGCCCATGTATACTGTCTCTGTCCGTCATGAAAATGTCTCCAAACAATACATACATCATTAACATTTACAACCAATGTGATTTTTGTCAATATTATTTTCCGTACAATTAAAACCTACCAGTGGTACTATAGGCATCTAAAAACACCAATCTTTCAATTGCTTTAATTGGACAGCAATTGTACCGCAATTGGACAGAAGTACCGTCTCACTCCTGCATCCAACCAGCAGCATTTTTAGCATCACTGTGTGTTACTAGGATAAAAGTAACATCGAATTTTTTTCTGTTTAATGACTTCAAAGCAAATCCTATGTTTCTGTTTTTTTTTCTTTTCCTCTTTCTATTTCTTGCACCATTCACATTCAATGATGCAATACACACTTTAGCCATACTCAAATGAAAATAAAATCAGACTATGATCCATATACATTGATTTAAGCTTTTCACTGCCATCATTTAAATCCATATTGACTTTCCTTTAACCTGTACACCTCCTTGTTTGAAAAACAACCTTCAGCCATGAAATTCTTAGTTTTTTTACACAAACTGCCCTACTTGTTCATTTTTGATTTTAGGAACAGTTTAATGTCATCTACATCATAACTGCGGCATAAACATATTCAAGATAATTTCTTTAATTGTCTAAAATAATGAACTTCATCTGACTTCTTCTGAATTTTTCTTCTCAATGCTTGTTCTGAATCAATTTGATTAGGCCTACCGTCTTTTCTTCCCCCACTAAAACCAAAGTGCCTTCCACATCAGCCAAATGATTGTCTTCCTCCTGTTTGCTGGGACAAGCACAGACCAAATTGACGTCTTTACCAAAACATTTGATTTTCCTTCGTGAGACAAAGCTTGCATTAAGACTACATCGCTAATAATTGAAGGGACATTCGAGAGAGCAACTCTTTTGGATAGTAATGAAAGTAGATGAACGGGGATAAGAACAGCTTCAAGAATAATTCTCCTCTGAACTACTTTGTTTGCTTTTTGTACTCAAGCAAATTACAGTAGCGCTGTTCATCTTTGAGGCAGACATTACATTCTCATGTCCCACAATTTCCCCCACAGCTAAACAGCAACTTTCCACACTTGCTGTTGCTGCCACTTTTACACCGTGGCAACATATATGGCACAATCGGTGCATCCTCCCTTTGAGTCCCTAGCACCTGGTGGGGCAGGACAAGGCTTTGCATGGGGAATGTCAATTGCTTTCTAGCACCTTATACAGCCACGACTAGTTGGATAACTCTGGGGAAGCATGCCCATTCCAAATGAAGGGGAACACTAAGGAGACCACAAGCTGCTAGTTGGGTGGTAATATGTGGAGTTACACATAATGGTTGACCATTAGGGCAGTGCTACATCAAGAAGATCTCTGTGATAGATCCTGCCTTGTCAGGGATGGAGTCAATACCATTACAGAGATTGGCAAAGTGGAATCTGCCCAGGGAAAGACACCAGCTTACCTAAAGGGGGCACAGCTTGCCTTGGCATTGGTAGTCCAAGACTATGGCATCCACTCCCTAGTGCGCTACACCACTCCCACTCCTTTTCTTTCTCTCCCTTTGCAGACAAAATCTGTTCTGAGATTCTGAAGCTCTGTGTACAGTCCTCATACAAATACAGGCCTTGAACGGGACACAGCAACACAAGGGCTGGGTTTGCCTCCTCCAGAAGCATCACCTGGTCCCGGAACGGAACGGAACACAGGGTCCCTGCAGGGGGGCTCAACGTCACAGCTGAGCTGGCTGACAAAGCACTTGTTTTTGGCCGCAGGAGAACGGATGCCCTTAGCAACGAGCAGACTGAGGGGCAGTGCGCGACAGCCTGGTAGCAGAGATCACGCAGGCTATTGATTGCCTCAGACTGCTTCTGAGCTGCCGAGAACTGTTGGGCACGGTCCTCAACAGCGTTGCTGAACAGGCAACCTTGTGAGATGGGAGCGACAAGAAACTGCCCTCTGTTGACATTTCATACCTCCTCAAGGTTTAGCCAGAAATGGCAATTCTGAACCACCAAGGTGGACATCTTCTGGCCAAGAGCCTGTGCCGTTAGGTCAGTTGCTGTGCACAGATCCAGCATCAACACTGGCTCAGAACTACCTTCGTGCATTATGAGCACTTTGACCTAGTGGATTTGCAGGGTGGTGAGTGCACACAGGGTGGGAGGTTGCCTGTCCAGCGACAAAGAACAGGAGGACAGGAGCTGCGGATGACCCCTGCAGGTAGTCTCACGTAGCTAGACCTTCAGTCGGATGGTCTGACAGGTCTGGACTCCATCGCAACTTTCATTGGCTAAAGGCCACCCAGAGGCCGTCTGACTGATATGTAAACCAACCATTTTCAGTTAGTTCACACATTTTTGTATCCACAAATATTTGTGATGGAAAAAAGTCCTGTTAAATAAGTAAAAGACTGTATGAAATGGAGCCAAACATACATTTGCCCTAGAAATGAAGGAAAAGATGATCACTCTGACAGCAGTTAAAAGGAAACTGCACACCTGGTGTAGGTGATTTGAATGACAAACTAATTTGCATATCAACCTTTGCAATAAATATTTATGCTCTCATAATTCATTCAGGCAGTTTTTTTTTAAGTCCAGATTCATTATTTAGTGATAAACATTATTCATATTCACAAGAAACATTACCATATAGCAGTCAAATATAGGTTGTTCTGGTGAATAACATAGAGGGTCACCTTTTCCGAACATTCTTTATCATCTGTCTCTCCCTTTTAAGACGAGTAATGGTTTACATCTGATCTGACAAATGAGCTTTTGCAGCCTTTCTCTCATTAGCATTTCAAACGGGGTGGTTGCCTCTCCGATCTGTGATAAAGACTAAAGAGATTACAGAAGGGTTTTGGAGAAACTTTGTGCTGCCAACTGGTTACGTGAAGAAATCACTTCTGACAACAGCACTGCTCTTTGAAGAGAGTTTCCAGGGATTAAGGCTGTAGGAACTCTGCATCCCCCACAACCTGTTTTAATGCAGGTCAGCACACAAGAGTGCCTGTATGATGTTTTTGAGTAACATTTGAGTAAACCTATGCTGCTTGACTGAAGCTTCAATAAATAATAGGATGAATGACCTTCAAATGGTGTCAGAAATTCCTCTGGAATGAAATTGAACCCGTTCATGAATTCACTTAATTATATTGTCAATTATTATGAACAATTCTCTACTAGCTACGTTTCATTTAAGTATTAAATTAATAAATTACATTTGCCTTATACCGTAACAATATCTCATAGAAAAGATTTTTACTGGTTGGACAGATAAACTGAGTGTTTAATTGTCAGACGTGGACAACCAACCAACCAACAAACAAAAATTGTGATTTATTATCTAATAATTTATCTGTCTTTTTTCTCCTTGACTGATCTCTATATCAGAGATAGTCTTTCTATTTATCGTTTATATAAATTGCAATTTTGACATTTTCCCTCTTGTAATTCTGAGGGGGGAATATTCAGAATTTCGATAAAGAAATTATGAAATATAAACTCAGAATTTTTAGATAATTATCTCTCGCTTGCTCTCTTAAATAATATTATTATAAAATCAACATTTAAATATTAATTATTATAAAATAATAATAGATTTTTTCTTTTCACTTTTTCAGACCCCCTGGTACCCAAAACATGATATTATAAAGACAACACTAAAATATTTACATTTATTTATTATTAAGCAATTTTACATATTTTTTTCTGAACTTTTCCACTGCCATCATGATGCTTGGGGTCCTTAACCCCAGTTTGAAAACTCTTAGAAAATTACTCAGTCATTATTTAATCATGTAGACCACTTAGACAGGACGTTTTGCAACTTATATCATTATAATCACTTGAAAGTTTGCCCCATTAAATAAATCACATTAAAGCAGCTCTGTTAACAAAACTGATTGAGTTATTCTTGTGAATGGCCCTCTATCTGCATTAGCTTGCACACTGATTCTTTGTTACAACCAGTGTTGGGGAGTTATGTAATCAGATTACTTTTTTCCAATTAACTGGTAAAGTAACATTTTTTTTTAAACGTAAAACAAAATCTATATTCCCATTTCTTACAGCTCTCCTGTCCTGGATCAGGAGTGTAGTACTTCGTGGAAAGGAAGGAAGAGGACACAGGGGTCGACTGGACTGCTGACGGATTTATTTATACTCAAAAACTCAAATTATCCCCACACAACAACATTGGACTCTTATTATGAATAACTCGTCGTAAACACTTCCGGGTTACTGGCTTCCGGTTTCCTCTCACGCTTCTCTCGCGTCCGCAGTCCGTTTCTCGTCAGCAGTCCGTCTCTCTCTCGACAGACGATTCAGTGTGGCTGCCTGTCCCAAATGGCCCGCCATAGGATTCGAATGAGGGGACTAACAATTGGGTTGTATTCACTTTTGTCCGAGCGTCTTGGGTCACTTGATACAACCAATCTTTTAAAATGGCAAAATATGGATAAGTGAGCGGGAGGGCAGGTTGGAGAGACTGGCCATCGATGGAGCGGACCTGTCGAAATGCATGTTTTAATGTCTCATCCTGGGACTGCTCCAGAGGAATGTCATCACGCTCCGAGAGAATTAGTCTCTTGATCGTGTTCGGTTCCTCTGAAAGCGAACCCAGAGGTCCTTGTTCAGTTTCTCCCACCTGTACCCACACTGTCTCCTTCCGGGTCCTATTTTCCCAAGAGGCATCCACACATAATGACCCCAATAAAACCGTAAACTCGGGCCAATTCGTTCCCAAAATTATCGGATGCCGGAGGTGGGGACTAACCACAACCTCTACACTATGCTTTTTCCCCCGAAATTGAATAGCAATTGGGACAACCGGATATTCCACCACATCCCTGTGCACGCATGCCACCTTAACCACGCGGCTTGTATCCAATGCCCCCGGTTGAATCAGGCTTTGATGGATTGAGGTTTGGTTACATCCTGAATCCACCAAGGCCGGATATGTACCCGCCTTGATACTCACAGGTATTTGGTACTCGCCGGATCATTGTCTCTACCTCCATCATGGGACACCTGTCCACGAAATGCTCCGGGTCCCCGCAATGCTGTCTTCTTGGGTAGCCGAGCGATGAATTGCTCCAGCACCACCAGATCAATCACCTGATCCACGTCGCTTCCCTCGGCCAGTAGCCACTTGCGGAAGGAGTCCCGGAGCTGTTGGGCCATCGCGAAGGCTCGACCGGCATCGCCCCAGTCCAGGGACCGGAAGTGCTGGCGATGTTGCTCGGGCGACCGGCCGACCTGCTGGATGATGGCCCTCTTCAGGTTGTCGAAGATAAGGAGGTTTGCTACCGGAAGTTGTTGCACGGCCACCTGGGCTTCGCCGGAGAGCAGTGGAATGAGGTGCACCGGCCACTGTTTTCGCGGGGCCACCCGCATGCCTCTGCCTATTTCTGGAAGAGCTCCAGGAAGGCCTCTGGATCGTTCTGGGGCCCTATTTTGTGGAGCGGCACGTGCATGGGCACGGTGGACTGCCCGGCACCCTCGGCGCGAACCTCCTCATCGATCCAGCTCCGGAACCTCTCGTGGTCATCCTGCTGAGCCCGGACGATGGCCTGGAAACGCCTTTCTTGATCCGTCCTTAAGTCCAGCAGGTCCTGGTGTTGTTCACGCTGCAGGACCGCGAGGGAGGCTATGATGTCCGCAAGCGGCGTGGACGACGAACTTTGCATGCCGGCGGCGGCGGCGGCGGCGGCGGCGGCGGCGGCGGCGGCGGCGGCGGCGGCGGCGGCGACGGTCCTTCTTCCTCCCGGGTTTCGGCACCAGTGTAGTGTGTTGGTAGTTTGTGTCCAACCCACTCACTTACCGTTCGTCTCCCGACTCTCTCTCCTGCTGCAGAGCTCACTAAACCACGCCCCTCCCCCCCCCCCCGCCACAAGGAGCAAGAACAGAGGTGTTGAGTGCACTGAGTAAACATGATGGTTATTCTATCTCTAGACTATATGAGCATGCAATTACTCAAACTGGTTCAGTATTCCACGAAATGAATAAAAAACAGTGAAATGCAAATTCAGAATATTAATAAAAGCTGCAATAATAAAATATTAAAAAACACAAATATACTTTATCCATTTCATCTTACTTTATTGCTGCTTACCAATGACGATCCAATTCAACCATATTTTGCATCATATGTTGTCTGCAATCCAGAATGACATCACAGCTAAGGTTTTTTTGAGCAGTACAGGTGTGAATTTGCATTTTCTTCAGCCTTTATTCATTTTAATTTTGGCGTGAAAGGGCCTTTCCATTTGCTTAAAATATAGCCTTTGTTGTTGTTATAATTAGAGCAAGCCCATGTGAGAGAAGGTAGCATAAAACAATCATTTCCATTACTTTTCTACTTAATTACTTTTTTGAAAGTCACAAAAGTCACAAAAGTCACAATATTGTAATGCATTACTTTTAAAAGTAACTTTCCCCAACACATCAATGAACTGTAAATACCATGCATTCTAATCATACCGGGTTGATTGTATTTTTCAGGAATCACACTATTTGTCAACAAAGGTCTCTTCTCTTCTGACTTCGCTGTGTGTGGCAGACTACTGCAACCCTTCTAAACTTACACATCCGACACCCTTACTAAAAGCCAAAATAATCTTATCACCAAGAATTACAGACAGCAATCGTGCTGACAGCCATCTGTGAGAGTAGAAGTTAACTATTCAGTATCGGTTATGCTTATCCTTAACAGACAGATGCTCTCTCTCCTCTTTTGCCCACAGGCTCAGTTCCTGCTGGACACTGATAAATCGCAGTCACAGCTATTGCAATTTGCCTGGAAAGACAAGAGCTGACGCCGACTGAATCGCTCCCCGATGAGTAATCTGCACTTGGTGGGCAGTTGAAAAGAATATGATAACCCTGACGTCACCTCAATTTTGAAAAGCTCATCCGCTCCCTCCTGCCTGTACCCACGTCTTGACAGAGGGGTTATAAATGATCCACGATTCTGTGGCTCTTTCGACAGGGCCGAATATTCTTATTTGAGGTGCCCTCTGATAAAAGGACAGCTAATGTGCCCCATATGTGAGCTAAACAAGTACAAAGGCTTCACACATAGGATGAAGAAATCCACTCACTGAACTACCATGACTGCGTGAAGTACTGTATGTTGTAACAGCTTGCAACTTGACTTCATCTAGTAACGGCTGAGGTTCACATTTACTTATTTGACTGAAAAGTTGCTAAGGATCCTATTGTGTTTGCTGTATTCATATTTTGCAGAAATATAAATACAGCAAAATATGTGGGATAAGGAGTCTAATTTTTGTTCTTCTATACATACAGAGCAACGTTTTATTACATATATAATTACACACAAGGTAAAAATAAACAGGTTTGATATGAGTAAATATTAATATGTTGGCAAGTCGAGCAACATTTCACAATAAGGTTTGTTGTTTATCCTATCCAATATCATAGAAATATGAATGCTAATAAGCAACTAGTTAATAATTGTTCCCTAATTTAAAGTGTATTTTTATTTTTATATTTCTAAAGTGTAAGAAGTATATTATGTTTACCAAGGCTGCATTTATTTGATTAAAAGTTCTGTAATACTGTGAAATATAATTATGATTTAAAATAGCTTTTCCTATCTTTTTAAAATATATATATTTTTTCTTCTTCACTGTCACACAATCCTTTGAAAATCGTGCTGATTTGCTGCTCAAGAAACATTTCTTATTATTATCAGTGCTGAAAACTGTTGTGCTGGTTAATATTTTTGTAAACTGATATTTTTTTCAGGGATTCTTTAATGAATAAAATATTCAAAACATATATTTTACAGCATTTATTTTAAATCGAAATGTAATATAAATGTCTTTACTGACACTTTTAATCAGTTTATTGTAACCTTCTTAAACCTTACTAATTACAATTACATAATTACGTAATTACATTTTATGTATTTTATTACTTGTCTATCATATATTTTAACTAAAGTGACTGTAATACAGAAAATAAATATTCTGTAGGATTCAGAATATCAGATTTTCCAAATAAATGTAACTAAGATGCAGGTGTATTGAACGTCATGTGATTTCAGCACCCATAAAGTTGCTTTACAAACATTTAAACACATGTAATTAATAAGTGAAAGTGAAAACTTGTTTCTCAAACATTTGCTGAGACAGGTGTACAAAACAGTAAATTATCTGTTTTGATAACTTTACATCTGCAGAACACATGGTAGCATTGCACAGCATAATTTGTATTCTGCAGATTAGTTTCCAAAGATACTTAGTTGACAATCAAACACCCCCACAACTTAACTTTTTTGATTTGTTTCCTTATATTCCTTCATCTTCCAATAATCAGTCAAACAAACACTTGATGATGGGATGTCTGTGATATTAAGTAGAAAGATCCCACATCCTATTTTGAATGTAACGCTAAAGGAAAGTTGTAGAACACCAGATAGTATAAAGCAGAAAACAAATCTTGTTCACTGACGAAAAAAAAAAAAAACCCTACATAAAATAAAACTGTAATAAAATAAACCCTGCAGATCTGTATCTAATATAGGCCAATTGAGAGCAGATTAAACTCAGCTATGAATGTTGTAAATGGACACACTAATGTAGGACTTTTTGCTCTGAATATCTAAATTGTATCCAAATTATACTTTCAGCTATGGCATTGCAGATCTCATTAGGTGGCATTGATGAAATCGTACTTTTTTTCAGTAAACGCAGCAGTTTTTTTTCCCTTCATAGATTTTCTCGTCTTGTCTTTGCATTGCATACTCTTGTGCATAAATTGCTAGATTTCATGGGCTACATTGGTAAGGGAGACACTGTTGTCATAGGTATAAAGTGGGAGCAGAGATGGGGGCACAGAGCTCAAAGCTGAGTTCTGCTCTGTTAGTATGTTGCCATGACACAGCGGACACGGGGTTAAAAATATACACAAAGTCCCTGGAGCCTGGAAGCGAATCAGTCGCTGACATTACAGGCGTCTTACACAATATTGTCAGCAGATAAAAGGTTTTTTGTGCTTCTTTTTTTCTGATCTTTGTCTGTGGTTATCAGGGTTTCAGACCCAGGTACAAACACAGCTGCATTTGTACACAGCTGATTACATAGACAGAAACAAGTGATGCTGGCAGAAAACAAAAGAAGAAAACCCTCTACTTTCACTAAAGAAGTAACAATAGCGGAGAATAAACTCTCTCTTTTCACAGAGAGTAAAAGAAAAGAAACAGCTGAACACAATGAACCAATCAAAATGTGACACATAAGACAAAGGAACCAATAAAAACATAGGACACATGACCAAAACCACCAATCAGAGCACATACAGAGGAGACACAAGACATGATCTCATGGCTGAATCCGAAACCTGGAAAATGCTGCCTTCGGAGGACACATTTCAAGGCAGGAAGCCATCAATCCACATCTGAATCTAATGTTAGCTTCACTTCCTGTCTCCTGAGATATCTTCATCTGATCGATTTTTGAAAGGAAGCATACATGAATCCTTCGCTGCCTTTGATATCCCACAATCCTGTGCTTTCCATTCAGTGACAGGTGTTGTTCAGTGACAGTTGTGTTTGCTGGTCAGTTTACGTGTAAACGTATGTTTTTGTTTTTACCAATATTTCCACATCTGATATTTCCAGCTAGACATTAGTAATGTAGTAATTAAATATTTGTTTAGTTCTCACCAAAGTACTCTCTATTTTGCTGTCAATCACTGAACTGTTACACTGCCTTCGCAGTTTCTCCGAAAGTTTCGCGAAGTGCCTTCATGTACAAAACTCTGCCTTGCAAGCCATTGTCTCATAAGGCAGCGGGGCAACGAGTTTTTGGACACAGCCCATGATTGCAAGTTACATGAGGAGCAAGGGAAGCACATGACAAACGGGAATCAGAACTAGAGCCTGAATACAAAATAAAAGACATGAACACAAACAAAAACCAGTAATGCAACAGATTGGATGCAAGCTGACGTAAAAACCCCAAAAGAAGAAGAAGAAAAAACAAAACCAGCCATGACTGTTTCCAAGTTAAAGGGTGAGTTCACCTAAAAAAAAAAAATTCTGTCATTAATTCATCACTCTCATGTCGTTCCAAACCCGTAAGACCCCCGTTCATCTTCGGAATAAAAATTAAGATATTTGTAATGAAATCCTGATACAGGCTAGAACGAAACTGTTGAATAAAGTTGTTATTTTTGTTAGTTTTTTGCACACAAAATGTATTCTCTCACTTTGTAACATCAAGGTTGAAGTCACATGGACTGTTTTAATGTGTTTACTACCTTTCTGGGCCTTGAAAGTGGTAAATAAATAGCTGCCTATGTTACACATTTGTGTTCAGAAGATGAACGGGGGTCTTACGGGTTTGGAACGACATGGGGGTGAGGAATTAATGACAAAAAACATTTTTTTGGGTGAACTCACCCTTTAACTTGGAAACTGTCATGGCTGCCACACACAATAGCTAACTCATTTTTGTTCCTCACACAAAGCTTTCATGACATCATAATACACTTCTTCATAATACTCATTCTTCTTAACAGCTTTTCTCACTAGCATTGAATGCAATATCCCTGCTTGAAAAGGCACTAAATAGTGAAATGAAATGAAGGTGAATAAAATATTACAAAACAAACCTTTTTGGTTGAACTATCCCTTTAAAGACAAATAGAACTGAGGAAAAAAACTGCATGACAGTAGGTTTTGTGTGCCATCGGGCTTAATAGGACAGTTAAATAAGTGGACACAGTGCATTCAAAGCATGAGAGGACTGGTTTCGCTTCACTGCTCTGATGTGGAATAGAAAGACAGCTGCAGTCTGCTGTTACAGTAAAGAGCATTATTGCATTTTCCTATTTCTGTCCACCTTTTGTGATGGATTTTCATATTTTAAGATTGAAAGTCTTGGTCTGTGATATGGGTAAAATCAGACAATATATCAATAAAGACATCTGAATAGTAGCCAAACTAAAATGTTAATGTGACCTTCATATAAACATGGTCTACAAACAAATAAAAATAAAAAATAAAAATCAACCCCTGTAACATAAAAGCACCCAAAGGTGGAGAAAACACTAGTAAAATTGTGAAAAAAGAGACTAAATGAAACAAAAACATGCAATAATGTCATGTTTGTCTGCAGTAATGGTGGTGGCATCAGAATTTCTATCTGTTATCTATTCACTTTGTCCCCTCATGGCCTCCGCTTATATGTGCATTCAAAAGGGAGAGGAAAAGCATAAATACTGGAGCTTAAAAATTTGATTGAATCTCTGGAGGGCAACAAATGGGACGAGGAGAAAGGGATACAACTTCATCTACCTGTCACCATTCCTCTAAGGGAAAATCAATCACAATGAAAAAGGAGGGGAAATTGAGATGGTAACATATTCTTTTTCTCCCCCTTCTCTTCCTCAGGAAGCATCATCTGTCAGGATCACCAGTAAAAGGCCCGAGAAACTATTTGCAGGGCAGATACGAAGATGAGAACTTGACCCTGACAGGCTGTGTAGTGAGAAAAAGTCTTAGGTTTGGAAGACTACAAAGGTAGAACGATGTTGGCAATATTCATGTGTGATCGGGGGGAGAAGTGAGCTGGAGGTCGGTTCATCGTTTCATAGATCATTATGCTCACTGGGTTGACGAAACGGTTGATAGTTCAAAGGCAGCTGGAACATGTGATAAGTCACTTCTGTCATGGCAAGTCTGTCAAGATATCAGTATTCCAGCCATGTAGTGTGAACATGTAAACCATCTGTCAAAGCTTATCCACACACAGAATGTGTACAAATTCCGTCCGTCCGTCCGTCCGTCCGTCCGTCCGTCCACCCGTCCATCCATCCATCCATCCATCCATCCATCCATCCATCCATCCATCCATCCATCCATCCATCCATCCATCCATCTATCTATCTATCTATCTATCTATCCATCTATCTATCTATCTATCTATCTATCTATCTATCTATCTATCTATCTATCTATCTATCTATCTATCTATCTATCTATCTATCTATCTATCTATCTAAAACACTCTAAGTTCACAGAACTCTGGGCTTCTGGTAGATAGCAAAGTCCACTAATGTCGTTTTTATATTTAGCTAGGTCCTATAGAACAGCATTCATATTTTTAGTCAAACATTCACATAATGCATTTCATAAACTTGTCACTATCTTTTTAAAACTTTTAGACAAAAAATAAAATAAAATAATATTCGACTTAATTTTTGAAGACTAAATTCATCTCAATTGAAATTCAAATTAAATTGGAAGAAAAAGGCATTGTCAGTTTAATTATTGTGCATAAACCTGCTTCAAATGTGCAGACTGCGCAAGATGGCAATGAAACTATCTACAAAGGTTTAAGCCACTGTGTGCATGGCAAAAAAAGCCGCATAAATGTAAGATGGGCAGAAAGCTCCCAGTTTAATCACCCTGAAAAAAACATCATGTCTGTATTTGACTGACTTACAAATAGAGAGAGGCAGGAGGGAGCATGAAGCCCAGAAAGGCCCATGGGTGTCTCCGCATAATCCAGAACATAGTCTTTAATGCTGCATCTTACAGCCAGTGAGAAACCCAGCTCATCTGGAATGCGCCAGACACAAACAAACACTCTTTCAACCTCCTAATATTGTAATTGGAAGATAAGAGCTGCTCCATGATGAGCATTAGAGAAGTGCAGCTGGCACATGGAAGCAAGCGGGCGGCGTGGATGTGCAGCCAGTCAGGCAGAAGCTTCTTCGGATCACTCTTCTTCCCACTCCCTCTATCTCTCCCTCTCCCACACTTTCTGTCTCTCTGCACGCGTGCCTCGCTGCATATCACGCGACGTAAGCGACAGCTACACAGATGATTCATATTGCAAATTATTTGGGGTGAAAAGACAGAAGTTGTCTGTGTTCTGATGTGCTTTTTTTATCAATTTTCAGCAAGTCATGTCTATATTATGAGTTTCTGATAGCTAAAATTAAGCGGACAGCCCTTTTGTAATGAAAGTTTAAAAAAATATATGTAGTGTATCTAGGTAAAAATGTAACTCCAGGGATGAGAATCTGTTCATTAATTCATGCTGAAATAATGTGCAGATAATCAATGTATGTTTAATGTATGAGTTAATGTATGATTTATAAAAAACGGAAACATTTATTAATGATTACTGCATCAGCAACTAATGAACATTTTAATAAAATGCGTATAAATAGTATGTGTGCAATGTCGTGGAATGTAAATGCTAAAACTCATTTTGGCGTGCATATGCTATGCTGTTGTTTTTCGCGTGCATATGATCACACTTTATGGTGTATTATATGTACGAACCCCCCACCCCACCACCCTAATCCTACCCAAGAGCATGTCATACACACACATAAAGTGCGTATCATATGCACGCCAAAATGAGTTCCCTTTCAGTTGGTCACTTTCGACGTACGTCGGTGAGCGACAAATTGGGGATCGCTTCTGGGAGCTCCTATAAGCTCCGAGATATAGAAAACGGGCTAATGAACATTGCCGTGCGTGCTTTGCATATTGCACCCCGCCCCGCTGCGCGGGTATAAAGCGGAAGCGATCGCCACACACTGTTGTCATTCACTTCGGAGCCAAACGGCATTGATGAATCATTTGACTCCCTGATCTGTGAGAGAGAGAGAAAGCATGTGCCAGGGGAAATGTGCCCGCGGCCGGCGGTGTCCTTTGGGGCACCCGCGGACGATCAGATGTCGATCGCTGCATCGAAGGGGGAGTTTCAGTCCTCTGGGGATGAAGATTTGGCTGTACTGCCTCCCTCTGGGAGAGTGGCAATGGTCGAGTCGGACACAGAGTTGACCGCTATGCTTTCCCGGGCCGCCGAAAAGGTTGGGCTTGAGTGGAACCCTCCACCATGTCCCGAACCTTCTAGGTTGGACGATTGGTTTCTCGGGGTGGGCCGTGCTGTTTCTCAGTGTTCCGCCCCGGTGCCTTGAGGAGCTGACTAGGTCACGGAAAGCTCCGTTTAGCGCCCGTGGGCGACCTAGTGGCTCCTCCCTCCTCACTACCCTTGACAGCGGGCAGGCCAGGGGGTATGAGGGTCTCCCGCCAGTGGAGCGGGCCGTTGCGATGCAACTGTGTCCGACGTCCACCTCTAGCTGGCGCGGGGACCCGAAGCTCCCGCCCAGGGCCTGTAGAGTCTCTTCCAGTCTGAACGACTGGGAGGCTGTGGCCAGGCTGCGTCTGCTCTGCATGCCATTCCGTTGCTTCAGGTGCATCAAGCACAGGCACTCATGGACATGCACAAGGGTAGTCCTGGCCCAGAGCTCCTCCGGGAGCTCCGGACGACGACGGACCTCGCCCTATGGGCGACGAAAACTGCCAGCCGTACTATTGGCCAGGTGATGTCCACCTTGGTGGTCCAGGAGCGGCATCCAGGAGTGGGAAGACCGATAAGACCCGGTTCCTGGACTCCCCTATTTCGTTGGCTGGGTTGTTCGGTCGACGCGGTCGAGAGCTTTGCCCAGCAGTTCTCGGCCGCCCAGAAGCAGACGGAGGCCATCCGGCACATCCTGCCCTGGTGGTCCGCTGCTGGTGATTGGAGAGGTGCCTGAGGGTGACAAGGCATGGGAGTGTCGAACACCACCAAGCGCGCTCTCTTGGCACCCAAAGATTTTGAAAACTGCGCGATCGAGCCGGTCCCTCCAGCTGATATGAAGACGTGCTTTTACAGCCCGTACTTCATCATACCCAAGAAAAGCGGCGGGTCACGGCTGATCTTGGATCTGCGGTTCTTGAACCGGTCCCTGCGCAGGCTACCGTTCAGAATGCTAACGCAGAAATGCATCTTCTGGTGCATCCATCCCCAAGATTGGTCTGCAGCGATCGACCTGAAGGACGTGTACTTTCATGTCTCGGTTCTCCCTCGACACAAACCGTCTCTACGCTTTGTGTTCGATGGACGAGCACATCAGTACAAGGTCCTACCCTTCGGGCTCATGGTGCTCAAGCACCTCAGCCAGTTGGGGCTTCGGGTCAACTGGGAGAAGAGCAAACTCTGCCCGATGCAGAGGATCCCTTTTCTCTGTATGGAGCCGGATTCGGTGGCCTTGACAGTGCACCTCACCGAGGAGCGGGTCCAGTCAGTGTTGAACTGCTTGAATTCGTTCAAACGACGAAGGACAGCGGTCCGACTGAAACAATTTCAGATGCGTCTGGGTCATATGGCATCCGTGGCGTCGGTCACACTGCTTGGGTTGCTCCGTATGAGACCGCTTCAACGCTGGCTACACAACCGTGTAGCAAGGGACCTGTCTCTGTTGCTCAGGGCACTTCAGAGACCTCCCTTTGAGCCTTTGCAGTCAGTGGAGTTGAAAATTCTGTCTCTAAAGACAGTACTTCTGACGGCATTGGCCTCTATCAAGAGGGTAGGGGACCTGCAGGCATTTCGGTTGACGAATCTTAACTGGAATTCGGGCTGGACTGCTCTCACTTAATCCTGAGACCCTGGCCTGGATACGTGCCCATGGTTTCCACCACTCACTTCCGGGACCAGGTGGTGAGCCTGCAAGCGCTGCCTTCAGAGGAGGAAGACCCAGCCCTGGCTTTTCTCTGTCCTGTCCGAGCCCTTAGGACTTATGTGGACAGAACGCAAAGCTTTAGGACCTCAGAGCAGCTCTTTGTCTGTTACGGAGGACAGCAGAAGGGAAAAGCTGTCTCCAAGCAGAGGATGGCCCACTGGATAGTGGATGCCATTGTCTTGGTGTATGAATCCCAAGACGTGCCCTGCCCGCTCGGGATTAGAGCCCACTCCATCAGGGGTGTAGCCTCGTCCTGGGCACTGGCTCGTGGCGCCTCGCTGACAGACATTTGTAGAGCTGCGGACTGGGCGACACACAACATGTTCGCTAGATTTTATAGCCTACGTGTAGAGCCGGTATCTTCCCGTGTACTCACTTCTCATAGTCGGAAGCACTGGAGTGCCCGTTCTAGTGTCGGCTTGCTGTGCCACTCCCTTCCTCATGGAACGGATACGTGCGCTTATAGGCTCCAGTCGAGTTCCCCAGTATGGCGAACCCTGACGAGTCCTCCGCAACCCGCGGCAGTCAGACGTGGCGGAGCGTCTGACGCCAGGTCTAACACTCGTATGCATTGTGGAACTTGTGTTAGGTTGGGTTCCATATGTAGTGACCCCCACGGCGGTCCCATATGTGTATTCTCCACGGTATAGCTCCCTACGGCGAGCCCGTGTCTTTCCCTCAGTCTCAGTGCGGTGACTGTCCCCCACCCAACAGGGCCGAGGCCACCGCTGGGACTCCCGTTTGTCGTACTGCCCACGGCCAGTCCATACATGTAATTTCCACATGGTATCCCCTCCGGGGTAGTGTGGCTTCCGCAGCAGCCTCCAGGGGCACGCTTTCCCAGCGTTATCCAATAGTCCACTGATTGGGTCTTGTGGGATGGCAGTTTGACTCTCCCTGCAGTAAATTCCCCGCCCGTTGAAACGGGGTCTGATGGACTCCCGCAGGGCGCTGGAAGTGGTAGTAACTGTGGCGGTTTCCATAGGGATCCCAATTCGTTGGTCACCGACGTACATTGAACGTGACCAACTGAAAGGTACGTCCTGTCGCCACAGTTGCTGTACCATCACTGCAGTTCAAGCCATGGGTTCGGCTCCTCAGTGAAAAACAACAGTGCGTGGCGATCACTTCCGCTTTATACCCGGCGCAGCGGGGCGGGGTGTGATATGCAAATTTTGCATATGCGAGATTTCTATATTTTGAAGCTGATAGGGGCTCCCAGAAGTAATCCCCAATCCGTCGGTCACCGACGTACGTCTCCGTTCCCTCCTTCAGGGAACGAGGGTTATATACGTAACTGAGACGTTTTGGCATATACATTCCACGACATTGCACACTCTTACTATTTATACACATTTACATGTGATCGGGTTGATAAATTAATTGATATTAATTAAATATGACATCACATAATGCATGTATTAATTCCCTAATAACATATTATATTAACTAATAATGTTAATTAATGTGTTAATTACCACAATGGGTCAAAGCCATACATTCCAACTTCCAGTTGTCTGCTTTAATTAATCATTAACTAATGATTTGCAAAAAATATCATTATGTTATGACTTTACTTGTTTATGAACAACTATTTTGTCCCACTTATATATATATATATATATATATATATATATATATATATATATATATATATATATATATATATATATATATATATATATATATATATATATAGTAAAAGGACTACA
Source organism: Pseudorasbora parva (assembly GCF_024679245.1). NCBI lineage: Eukaryota > Metazoa > Chordata > Actinopteri > Cypriniformes > Gobionidae > Pseudorasbora > Pseudorasbora parva. The sequence goes on from NC_090173.1 coordinate 28,218,320, forward strand.
CAGGTCATGCTGTATGTTTTTGATTCACAAAATATTTTTTACTTTGCCTGCAAAGTATGTCAATGGACTGCTTCTAATATGATCAAGTTCATTTTAATAAACTGGCTGGCCCACGGGCATCTATATAATTGCATATAGATTAAAATCAATATCCTCATATTTGGCTTGTAAGACAAATAGTTTGGGCTTATTTAGAAGAGTTAATAAAGCTTTATGTCATTAATTCAATCCTCTGTTTGTGTTATGGCTTCCACCTTTAGTCTTTCATTAAGTAGTCACTTCATTGAACACTGCAGGTTTGTCCATTATATATATTTATTGCTGCAATATAGCAACTTTTTGACTTAAACTATTCAGATGATTTTGATTTACCAATTAAATGTAATGCATAATGAATTGTTTTGTCTTGAGATGATGAACAGACTGACTGCCTTAAAAAGTGAACTGCATTGGCTCAGGTAAACATGTGCAAGTGTGAGTAGTTGACTGTCTTCCAGATTTAGAGTGTACCGTGGAGTGGACATAATGTTCCAGTTGTCAACAATGTGATTAAAAGGACCCTGTAGACACTAAATTCTCCTCAAGTCTTTCTGGTTTCTTATGGCATTGCTCCATGAATTAAATGTTGATAAGTCAAAATGCTGTGCCTTGTCAATAACCATTTTTGGTTTCAGCCTTTAGGCTTGTAATCTTGCATAAAACACATTGTTTCAGACATTAGGACTGGTGTCATTCTCCATGTGTAGACCTGCAGAGCCCCTGTCATCATAAAGTTTTAATACAATAACAGTGTGACCTCTTGCTGTTAACCAATTTTTGTTCTTTCTCCCTTCCTGTCTGCTTTCATTTATTTCTTTTGACATGCATGGAGGGGCTAGGGAATAGAATAACAAGTGAGAGACATTCATAAATTATAATATATGCAGCACTCTGTGGCAAACATGCCGTTTGACAATGTGCATCAAAGCGTCTGTTACCTCAGCATGTAAATTAAGAGAAACGGTTTTTAATTTCTCTATTTCCTGATTTTTACCTCAGTGTGTTCTTCCTCCTGTTAAAGGGATGACCTTGCCTTCATGCTGCTAATGGTGCACATTTGCACTCTGCCATGATGCCCAGGGACATTTGGAGATAGATAGACAAAAATTATTACAAGGGAAAACAATACAAGGTAATTGCCCACATCACCGCACAGGTACATACAGCTCAAAACTGAACAAACAGCTTTGTTTTGCCAAATACTGATTTTTGCCGGTAATTGCTTAATTGTTATTCATCTCAGTTTTGTGCAGGCTCATGCTTTTCTGGTCAGAGCAAGAGCAGTGGCTCAGTTCTCCTTGGGATGATATATTGTGTGTTTACAGTCATAAGGCTGTCACAGCATAGAGATACACTGTGGAAAAAATAGCTTATTTAACAGTATTAATTGCACAATGTTTTGTTTTAGACATTGTTTTAGTCAAAAATGTACATTAAATACAATCATTATTTTGTTATGTCGTATTCATTCATTTTTGTGTGTTTTATTCTGACAAGCAAGATGGCAACATTGTAAATGTCCATTTTAAAACTGTCAACTGTCCTGTTTCGATACACAATACTGATCTTATTGTACAGCATTCTCATCATACTTTGAACGCATAGAGTTAAAATGGCAATTGTAAATGGAGTTACAATTTTTTTTTAAATTAAAATGTTATATTTGGTATTACATCCAGAGTGAACTTGAATAAAACTTGGGCAATGGTGACACCAGAATATAAGTTTTAGCATAGCTACATTGGTTAAGATAGTCTACCTAGAAAGGGTCAATTATAATTAGCTAGCCTCAATTACATACCAACATAAAAAAAAATGGTGCAAAGCCAAGGACCATCCAAGAGACCGACGTGTAACCAGTCCTACTCAAACTGCTCTGACCCTGCGTCCCAATTCGCATACTATCCATCCTAAATAGTATTCGAAAATAGAATTAGTATGTCCCAAATCGTAGTATGTTGAAAAGAGTATTCCAAAGATACCCGGATGGTTTACTATTTCCGGTCCGAATTCGTAGTATGGATCGATGGGCACTCTAACGGCTGATATTGCCCACAACCCATTGCGAGTTGGACGAGGATTCGATTAGAACTACAAACGCGGATAAAAAGCGTTAAAAAACTACAAGCATGACGGATGTGCGAGTTCGACGGTTAAGTAGAGAAGTTTAGATAAAGTGGGTTGAGTGACAAACTATCAATATTTAACCCGACAAATATATATTTATTCAGTGTTGTCCACATTATATTTCACCTGCAGCAGCATTGTGAACTTTTGTAATGACACGTTTGGTCATTAACTTTTAAATGCATCATTATATTTAAACTGCAAACACATGAGGAGAGTCTCTGACCCACAAAGACCCACACATGGCAGATCAACGAGCGGCTACATTTCTCTCCGATACGGTAGGAGATTAAACTGAATGTGGAGGATTTGAACTGTGACGAATCTGACGATGATTGACAGCGCAGATAAACGGTGACGGGATGCACGTAACTAAGCGACAGAGTCCGTTAAAGATGGCGAAGTAGTATGTCCCGAAACTTGCATACTTTTCTGCTACACACTCAAAAGTATATACCTTTTCTTCACAAAAAGAGTACATACTTTTAGGACGTAGTATAAGTAGGCGAATTGGGACGCAGCATGAGTGTGGTTTCGCATGTGGGAGGCAGGTGCACTATCAAGGACGCTACAGACCGCAGCCTCTAGTGTCAATTGCTAGAGTACCTCTTGAGATCAGGGGAGTGATGTTTAGATGCATTAATCTTACTGGCATAATTCCGTTACACTCACCCACATAAACCTCACTCCCAATCGGGTCACCAAATGTAACCAGTCCTACTCAACTCTGAACGAAATTCAATGAAGTCAAGGCTGTAGTGTGATTGGATAAGAGAGTCCCTCTTATCTCCCAATAATAAGTCATTGTGCCTACAATAACAGATTAGGATGCATCTAGTAAATTGTTATTTCAAGTACATTGTGCATTTAATTGCAATAATGGCACTGAAATCTTCACAAACTTTTAAAAATACAGTATTTAGTTGAACATGATAAGCGCTCATTGAGCTGTAAACACGATGGCTATCTTCTTCCATTAGGGGGCATGGCAGCATGGCGGCTCTGTTTCGAGGTGGACCGCTAAAGAATGTGACACACGTCTCCCAAAAAACCTGTAGAATTCAATCTACAGATGATGACTTCAAAACTCCCAAACTGTTTCCCATTTTGTGTACCTTATGCATCAGATGTTCAGCCATTGGTCTGTATGTGTGACAATGTCAACCCAGGCTCATTGGAAATACGTGACTCTCCCTTCATTTTTGCAACACCCGAATTATGTTCCTCCAGATACGTTTACCTGCACTTTTTGGGTGAAACGTCCACTGGAGGCGCTAAGTGGTAATATTTTTTCTCCATTCCAGATGCGCAACATGACATCATGACTTCGCCTAAACATACACGCGACAACCTGATCTCACAGAATGAATATTTATAACCTAATTTTATATTTTGGAGCAACTAACTCCACTCCTACCCTAAACCTACCAACTCTCAACAATATAAAACACATAACAGGCAAATAAATGTACAGTCACATGTATTTATTGCAAAAACTGACCAAAAAACAGTATAAAAGTATTAACTCATGTTGCATTCCAAGTCTTCTGAAGTCATACGATATCTTCATGTGAAGAACAGAGTTGATCTTAATGTTTTAGTCGTTGAAATGATGATCGTGCTCCTTTGCCAACAGAACACACACACACTCGTTCATTCATCTAATTCAAATGATACACACAAGTTGAATGATGCGATCGGTCACAAGACACACGAGAGCCAATGGCATTTCACGAGTTTGTGTGCCCATATAATCTTAGTGAAAGTGGTAAACAGATTTGGCTTGCTGTCTGCTATAGAGGGGCTCGGAGAGGATATTCTACCCGAGCTCCGATTGCCCCCCTATAACAGGCAAATTGAATGAATAAAATAATGAATGAATGAGTCATTTATATAGCGCTTTCATATGTACTACTGTACACCCAAAGCGCTTTACACTCTTCAGGGATCTCTCCTCAACCACCACCAATGTGGTGTACAAAAGGAGGAGCAGGGGAGGAGGAGGGATGCTTCAGGAACCAAAAAGGGGAAGAGGTAAGCTGCTGGTTTTATACCTTGGTATTAATTGAAAGATTAGATGGGCGTACTCCTCCCAAAATTACGTTTATTAACTTCACTTTACAATCAAAGCTGACGTAAGTGACGCAGTTGGTCACGAGACACACGACAGCCAATGCTGTCAAAGCTGACGTGACATTTCTTCCGGCGGCAATATTTGAAATGTATTAATATTCAGCAGATGGACTCGACGTTACTGATCGCTTTTGGGGATTTTTTCCCACAAATCAATCGTTTGGCCTCGGAAAACTTGGGATATTTGTACTTTCTGAATAAACTATGCATGCAGTCATGTCTGCCTGTTATATCCTGTTTTTTATAATACACAAATGGGTAGGTTTAGGGAAGGGATTGAGTTATGCGTTCAAAATGTCAAAAAAAATGTCAAAATGAATATGTGTCTGTGTCCACAAGGTAAATGGATTTATAAACATACTACATTTTTTTTTTCATGTAAAAATGCAGAATGTTTCTTGTGATGGGTAGGTTTAGGGGCTGTGTGTGTGCGTGTGTGTGTGAGATGGGTAGGTTTAGGGGCTGTGTGTGTGCGTGTGTGTGTGAGATGGGTAGGTTGAGGGGTAGGGGCAGTGTAGGGGGAAACACGCTAAAAAGTGATTATGTGTCTTGATAGCACGCCAAAATAGCATACGAATTGGCGTGTCATACATACGCCATTTCATGAGATCAGTCTGGAAATGGAGAAAAAATATTACCACTTAGCGCCTCCGGTGGACGTTTCACCCAAAAAGTGCAGGTAAGCGTACCTGGAGGTACATAATTCGGGTGTTGCAAAAATGTAGGCAGAGTCACGTATTTTCAATAAGCCTGGGTTGGACCATGTCTACGGCTGATAGGTATATATCAGTCTTTTTCCAGAGGCTATATCTTTACAACTTTACTTATATCCTTTTCATATACTTGTAAGCTTGCTCAAATTTAGCTTTAGCTTCGTCTACTGCTTAAGAGCTATTAATACTTAATACACAACTGAAACAATAACAAAGTAGGAAGCTATTCACAGAAATAGCTTCACAGAGATATTAAATTTGATAGTTAACAAAAACAAAATTCCAACAAAGGCTGTTTAGTAATCTACAGTTTGCACATTAGCATCCTAATACATTTAAAAGACCTCCCGCTAAGCCACCAGCAGTAATTCAATGCCTTATATTTTAAAGATCTCATTGTAAAATATAGAGGTTTCCAGCAATTCACATCCTGCTGTGGCAATAAAAACAAGTATGTGTTAAAGGTTCTGAGGGAAGCTGAAGGACTGGACCGGCTCTGTTGAAAATCAGCCAGCAGAACTTGAGTGACCGGCTTTGGCTAAAGCTGCTGACTGTAATCTTGAGTGACTGGGTCAAGCTAGGGACTCAGAAATCATTACTGCTACTGACGTGGCAGGTTCTCAAGTGCCTAACTCACTCATCAGATGAAGTACAGTGAGGGGAGCTGAAAGACAGTGAGACACAAACTTGTGCTTGATGCATTGCACACATTCTGTTAAGGGTCAACACCCAAGCATCTATGGCCAAAAGATAAATACTTCATACTTACCTGCACCCTATTCAGCATTCCTCAAACTTGTGGCACAAATGAAGTCATGGTCATGTTTTTTTCTTTTTTTCTATGACAGCTGGAAAGATGCAGGCATTAATTGCATGTCATATGCGGCATTTGATCCTTGAATATCACAGATATACGCAAAAGTGCATAATTATCAGAAAATAGCATAATTCAATTTGATTTAAGTTAATTACATGGCTTATCCACATCTTACTTTTCCTTAGATGATTTCTTGCTATCCTCTTCACTCACCTCCAAGAAGCCTGGTGTATATGCAGGGTGCCAAGCAATTCTCCATCTCTCCAGGGTGTTTTCAGTGCAGCCGAGACATTCATCTCCAGAGGGTTTGGGTGCTTACTGTGTCCTGTTTGCTGTTGTGTCCTCTGTTGTGACTGATGACTCCACAGGGTTCTCAGCCTAGAGACACAGTGGCCTCTTCACCAGACACCAAACTCACTGATCAATACAGGCCCAACGCAGCGGGAGAGTATTTGCCCTTAGTATCCTGAACACACATCTAGACAGAGAACACAACAGTTCTCGCAGCACAATAGCAATGTTTTGATGCAGGTCAGATCCTTTGGTGAAACAAACATTTAGAGAGGGAATTGGAGACAGATTGCTGAGATTGTGAAATATTACCATGCACATCTACAGTTAGTGCCATGTTTTGAAACACAACATGCCCTTACCTAAACCTTACTAATGCAAAATACTTTACCTACACAACACACTGGCAAACAGATGGCGTAGTCACATCTAAGAAAAAAAGAGCATCCAGTCTCAGCTAAAATATTCATCAGTTTGAGTGCAGATCAAAGCAAGTTCTGGGGCAAGAAATTAAACTAAAACAACAACAAAAAGCCCTGGTTTGCTTATCTGCTTATATGTCTCTGCATCTCTCTCTCTCTCTCTCTCTCTCTCTCTCTCTCTCTCTCTCTCTCTCTCTCTCTCTCTCTTTCTCTCTCTGTGTGTGTGTATATATATATATATATATATATATATATATATATATATATATATATATATATATATATATATTGTGACAAGTGTCCCGAGCGCTCATCAGCGTCGCCCTGGAAACAAGGCGGGAACACCTGCACCCGCTCATCACAGGCTGAGCCGTCACAGCTGCAACTCATCAGCGGGTGGCTTTATAAGCCTGCCCGCCGCCCAAAGAGGTGAGAGATGTCTCCAGAAGACTCGGCTAACTGTTGTCTCCATTCTCCCTCCAGAGAGCAGCGTGTGACGGCCAGCACTCACTCTGAGCACGGATCCAGATCACCGCGAGCACCGAGGACGCAAGAAGAGACCACACCGAGCACGGAGCACCGCACTCAACGCACTTTCACTTTCACTTTGATCAATAAATCCACCCTTCGGGGAAATTCACCTGCCCTCCTGTGTCGTGTACTTCTTCACCCCGTCACACTGGTGGAGAATGCGGGCAAGAGTGTGAAGAAGTACCGACATCAGGTTCACGTGGAGTGGTTCCCGTTTCCCCGAGACTTTTTCCCTGGATTTATTTTTTCCCCACACTTATTGGTTTTTTCCCTCTGTTTCCCCAGGTGGCGCTCCTCCCTGCAACGATGGAGGAACTGTTGAAACACCTCACCGAGGTGAGCATCCGCCAGCAGCAAATTATGGAGCATATGGCCTCTCGACAAGACACTACCGAGCGGGAGCTGCTCACACTGCGGGCGGCCGCTGCCCAACGCGCTCCGCTGCCTGACCCTCGCGCCCAAGCAACCCAACTCATGCCACGGATGACCGAGCACGACGATGTCGCCATATACCTGGAGATGTTTGAGACCATCGCTACCCGCGAGGCATGGCCAGAGGATGAGTGGGCTTGCATCGTCGCCCCGCTGTTGACCGGGGATGCGCAGCGGGCGTACTTCGCGCTTCCCCCTGCGCAAAGCACTTCGTATGCGGTGCTAAAGAAAGAGATCCTGGGCCGTGTCGGGCTATCCGCGATCAGCGCTGCACAACTCTTCCATGACTGGTCCTATGACCCACGGCGCCCACCCAGACTCCAAGCCGCGGATCTCTCCCGTCTGGCACAACACTGGTTGCTGGCCGAGGGTTCCACCGCCATCCAGGTAGAGGAGCGCGTCGTCATTGACCGCCTCCTGCGCGCGCTCCCGCGCCACCTCCGTCAAGCCGTGGGGATGCGGAAGCCCACCACCAAGAATGAGCTGGTCGAGGCTATTGAGCTGGCGGATGCCACCTTCCACCGGGAGGTCGGGGAGCGAGCGTCGCCTTTTCCCCGAAGGGTGGTCCAGGAGCGACGCACGCCGGAGGGTACCTCGCGACCAGTAGGCAGGCCGGCGGTTCCCGGGCCTCCGGACGAGCCCATGCCCACCGAAGCCCCGCGATCCCCTGGACGAGCATGGCTGGCAGGCTGCGCCGTGCACACAGAGAACGCGCCGCGGGCGGAGGTGAAGATTAACGGCCGTCCCTTCCTGGCTCTCCTGGACTCCGGCAGCGCCATCAGCCTCGTACAGGCGGCAATCCTGCCGCCGCGAGGAGATTCGAAGACCTCCGTCCCCATTGTGTGTGTGCACGGCGATACCGAGAAGTCCCCGCACGTCGCGTGTCCATCGAGGCCGCCCCGGGCACCTGGGCCATCGAAGTCGGGATCGTCAAGGATCTGCCGGTCCCCGTGTTGCTCGGAAGGGACTGGCCGGGGTTCGACCGTCTCCTCACCGCCGCCACTCAGCCTGTCAGCCAGCCCGGGAGCCGCCCAAAGCGCCGGACCGCGCGGAGACCCAGACGGCGTCCTGTGCTGCTGGCTTCGGACAGCCCCCGAGACGGTGAGTCCACCCCCCAAGCTGCTAACCTATTCTATGATCTCTTCCAGCAGGTCTCGGGGGCCGGGGCGTTCGCCCGCGAGCAGCACGAGGACGACCGTCTGAAGCACTGCTGGGCTCAGGTACGGGTCGCGGAGGGGAAGGACCTACAGCCCGCGCCGCACCCTACGCCCCACTTCAGAATTGAACAAGGCCTGCTCTACTGTGTCGCTCAGCGAAGGGGGGAGGAAAAAAACCTGCTCGTCGTGCCCCGCAGCAAGACCGAGGCAGTGATGGAGATCGCCCACGCACACCCCATGGCAGGCCACCTCGGGGCTCAGAACACCATCCAACGGATCCGAGATCGCTTCCACTGGCCCGGCCTGGAGGCCGAGGTGAAGCGCTTCTGCCAAGCCTGCCCCACCTGCCAGCGGACATCGCCACGAGTTCCTCCCCCCAGCCCGCTGATTCCGCTGCCCATCATAGAGGTGCCCTTCGAGCGAATCGGAATGGATCTGGTGGGACCGCTGCCGAAGTCCGCCCGGGGGTTCGAACACATCCTCGTCATCGTGGACTATGCCACCCGCTACCCAGAGGCCATTCCCCTCCGGAAAGCCACCACCAAGGCCATCGCCCAGGAGCTCTTCCTTCTGTGTAGCCGGGTGGGCATCCCCGCCCAGATTCTGACTGACCAGGGCACCCCGTTCATGTCCCGGATGATGGCAGATCTCTGCAGGCTCCTGAAGGTCCAACAGCTCCGCACAACGGTGTACCACCCCCAGACCGACGGCCTCGTCGAGCGGTTCAACCAGACGCTCAAGCAGATGCTGCGGCGGGTGGCCGCCGAAGACCCGCGGGACTGGGACAAGATGCTGCCCTACGTCCTCTTTGGCATCCGGGAAGTCCCCCAAGCGTCCACCGGCTTCACCCCGTTTGAGCTCCTCTTCGGCCGGCAACCCCGCGGACTGCTCGACGTGGCCAAGGAGGCCTGGGAGCAACAACCGGGGGTACACCGTTCCACGATCGAACACGTGCGGCAGATGCGCGACAGGATCGACCGCGTGATGCCCATTGTCCGGGAGCACCTGGCCAAAGCCCAGCAGGCCCAACGGAGGCACTACGACCGGGCCGCCCAACCCAGAGAGTTCCAGCGCGGGGACCATGTCTTGGTCCTGGTCCCGACCGCCGCCTGTAAATTCTTGGCCACCTGGCAGGGTCCCTTCACGGTCGCCGAGAAGGTCGGGCCCGTCACCTACCGGGTCCGGCAGCCTGGGAAGAGGAGAGCCGACCAGCTGTACCACATCAACCTCCTGAAGCGCTGGGTCGGGACCAGGCCCCAGCTCTCCGCGTTCACGGACTCCCCACCCGTGATGGTAGACATGGACCCCCAACTGTCGGCGGCCCAAAAGTCGGAGCTGCAACACCTGGTCAGTCAGTTTTCTGCGGTGTTCTTCCCTCGCCCCGGGCGGACTCACGTCCTGGAGCACGACGTCCGGACGGCCCCAGGAGTCGTCGTTCGGCAGCGGCCCTACCGTGTTCCGGAGGCTCGGCGACACGCCATTGAGGCAGAGGTACAGGAGATGTTGAGGTTAGGGGTCATCGAACCATCACGCAGCCCGTGGTCCAGCCCGATTGTGATGGTCCCAAAGCCCGATGGCACCTTCCGCTTCTGCAACGACTTCCGCCGGCTCAACGAGGTCTCGGAGTTTGACGGCTATACCATGCCCCGCGTAGATGAGCTGCTGGACCGCCTGGGGAGGGCGCGGTACATCTCCACCCTCGACCTCACGAAAGGGTATTGGCAGGTACCCCTCTCCGCTCAGGCCAAGCCAAAGACAGCCTTCTCCACTCCGAGCGGCCACTGGCAATACCGCGTCCTCCCTTTCGGCCTGCACGGAGCACCCGCCACCTTCCAGCGGCTCATGGACATCCTGCTCCGACCCCACCAAGCCTACGCGGCGGCCTACTTGGATGACGTGGTGGTACACTCCGAGACCTGGGAGGACCACCTGGACCGGCTGCGGAAGGTGCTGTCGGAGTTACGTCGGGCTGGGCTGACCGCCAACCCCCGGAAATGCCACCTAGGACTCGCGGAGGCCAAGTACCTCGGCTACCAGGTGGGACGGGGCCTGATCCGACCCCAGGAGAAGAAGGTCTCGGCGATTCTCTCCGCTCCCCGTCCCGCCACGAAGACGCAGGTACGAGCCTTTTTGGGGTTGGCGGGTTACTATCGGTGCTTTATCCCTGACTTCTCCTCCTTAGCCTCTCCCCTGACAGACCTGACCAGGAAGGGGCAGCCAGAGAAGACCCAGTGGAGCACCGAGGCGGAGGCGGCGTTCCACCGCATCAAGTCGGCCCTCACCTCGGCACCGGTCCTACGAGCACCCGACTTCAATAGCCCCTTCCTGCTGCAAACGGACGCCTCCGACACCGGGTTGGGAGCCGTCCTCTCCCAGGTCACCGACGGCGAGGAACACCCGGTGATCTACATTAGCCGAAAGCTGACCCCAGCAGAACAGCGCTACGCAACCGTGGAACAGGAGGCGTTGGCCGTCAAGTGGGCAGTCCTGGAGCTCCGGTATTACCTCCTGGGCCGCCACTTCACCCTGACCACTGACCACGCACCACTACAATGGATGGCCCGGGCCAAGGAGACGAATGCCAGGGTGACGCGGTGGTTCCTGGCGCTCCAGGACTTCAACTTCACCGTCCAACATCATGCCGGGACGGCCAACGCCAATGCCGATGGTCTTTCCCGGATGTGGTCAGCTTTCGCAGGTCTGTCAGGCTCCACTCCCCAACCCCCCCCCAGTTTCCCCGCTTCTCCGCAGGACCAGGACGTCGCTTAGGGGGGGGGAGTGTGACAAGTGTCCCGAGCGCTCATCAGCGTCGCCCTGGAAACAAGGCGGGAACACCTGCACCCGCTCATCACAGGCTGAGCCGTCACAGCTGCAACTCATCAGCGGGCGGCTTTATAAGCCTGCCCGCCGCCCAAAGAGGTGAGAGATGTCTCCAGAAGACTCGGCTAACTGTTGTCTCCATTCTCCCTCCAGAGAGCAGCGTGTGACGGCCAGCACTCACTCTGAGCACGGATCCAGATCACCGCGAGCACCGAGGACGCAAGAAGAGACCACACCGAGCACGGAGCACCGCACTCAACGCACTTTCACTTTCACTTTGATCAATAAATCCACCCTTCGGGGAAATTCACCTGCCCTCCTGTGTCGTGTACTTCTTCACCCTGTCACAATATATATATATATATATATATATATATATATACACACACACACACACACACACACACACACACACACACACACACACACACACACACAGAGACAGAGAGAGAGAGGGAGAGAGAGAGAGAGAGAGAGAGAGAGAGAGAGAGAGAGTACAGTCAGATTTAACCTTTAACTCTTTTTTGACCTATACTCAACGAATAGAAAACAAGATTTGACTTGGTTTCCCATTACACTAGTATGCTGTGACAGGTTCTCATGCGTGCTGTGGAAAATTATCAAATACCAAGTAAAAATAAATGCTACAAATAAGAATCTATCATCACTCTCAGGCTGAAACCTTGTAATCATATTATACTTTTTTTCATTTTCTATAACTTCTGTATGTGGGTTTTACAAATATTTAACCAATTAAAAGTATTTTAAGAGGTTGTGACTAAACCTTGTAACTCCATTGGCCCACAAACTGTTGGTCAAAACTCATAACACAACCCACCTCCATTTGGAGATCTCTGCTTGTTTGCAATGCAAGGGTATAAAGAACTGATGTTTGAGTAAGTACAGCATTTTCTTTACTCACAAACACTGTTCAAAAAGGCAAACTTGTTTTCAATTTGAAGAGTGGAGAATACAGGACCTTCTCTAAAAATTAGCATATCATGAAAAAGTTATCTTAACGAGCTATTAACCTAATCATCTGAATCGGCTAATTAACTCTAAACACCTGCAAAAGATTCCTGAGGCTTTTAAAAACTCCCAGCCTGGTTCATTACTCAAAACCGCAATCATGGGTAAGACTGCCGACCCGACCCTGTCCAGAAGGCCATAATTGACACCCTCAAGCGAGAGGGTAAGACACAGAAAGAAATTTCTGAACGAATAGGCTGTTCCCAGATTGCTGTAGCAAGGCACCCCAGTGGGAAGTCTGTGGGAAGGAAAAAGTGTGGCAAAAAACACTGCACAACGAGAAGAGGTGACCGGACCCTGAGGAAGATTGTGGAGAAGGACCGATTCCAGACCTTGGGGGACCTGCGGAAGCAGTGGACTGAGTCTGGAGTAGAAACATCCAGAGCCACCGTGCACAGGCATTTTGCATATCATTCGGAAATCAAGGTGCCAGAGTCTGGAGGAAGACTGACAGGGCTGGACTGGGGCTAAAATTCGGCTCTGGCAAACCCAGCCCATCCGGCCCATGAGTTCCCCGTGAATGCTTTTGCTGGGGTTGGGGCCTTAAATTGGAGTAAATAAATGAAACCAGGACAAGGACAAATAATGATAGATATTATCAAATTTGCTGTAAATGCAGATAAACTTAATATTGCCTTTTTGTCACACAGAAATGCCCTTGGCAGTAAAGCACTGATGATTTTGAGCTAGGATGCCGTAAAGTAAATGTAGCCTACTGCTTTTAAATGCTGTCACTCTCGTGTCCTTCCAAACCTGTATGACTTTTGTGAAATGTGTTGAAGAATGTTGGCAACCAAGCCATTTTGGTTAGGCTTTCAATATTGTATGAACAAAAAAACACACTCAAATTACTTTATTTTATGGTATGAATTTATGAAATAAATTCATTTAGATTTGGAATGACATTAGGGTGAGTAAATGATCACATTTTTGGGTTGAACTACCCCTTTAAAAAGAGTCATATTTTTCAAGAGTTAAAACATAATTTAAGTAAGACACTGACATCTATCTTTAATGAGGCTATCATTGAAATATAATGTAATTACTTAATAAAAAAGTTAATAAAACTTTTAAAGAGGAAAAAAAAGCTTTGTCCTTAATTCATGGGATCCAGATTTTAAAGCTGTTTTATAGACTGTAGATTAACTGTAGGCCAGTTTCATTTAAATGTAAGAGATCATGGTAGTCACAGGGTAAAACACATAGACTGTAAAAAATCTTGCTCCTCATTATATGGCTATATGGTTTCTAAAATATATAAAACATAGCCTATATAATAAACTATTATATTTGTAAGTAAAAAAAAATGTAAACACCTGTAGAAAATACGAAAACAGCCTCTATAAAAGTGATTTATATTCTGCAATATTAATCTAAGTAATACAGCAACATTTTTAATAAATGTTTCTTCCAAAACACCATATTTATTCGCTGTTAGCTGCAAGGTAAATTGTGGTTCTGCTATGAGTATGTTCCCATATCATACGATTGTATAAAACAAATTCGGAGTCAAAGTGCTATAATCGTATATACGATTTAAACGCAGTGCACGTCCGTCAGCAGCTGCACGGTGTGGATATTCGCCTTTTGCAGTTCCATGCACTCAAATAATAAATAAATAAATAAATAAATAGAAAAAAACGTCTAATATGGAGGGGAGGTGTCTCTCGCTTCGGCCTGTCAATTCAGAAGACAAACCAATGGGCCGCTGTCGCTGCATGTTGTCAGTGGCACGAAAAAAAAAAAAAAAACTAACGGCCCCAAAGTGCGTCGGCCCACCAGGCAAATGCCCGGTATGCCAGATTACCAGTCCAGCCCTGAAGACTGGGGAGAAGGAAATGCCAAAATGCCTGAAGTCCAGTGTCAAGTACCCACAGTCAGTGATGGTCTGGGGTGCCATGTCAGCTGCTGGTGTTGGTCCACTGTGTTTTATCAAGGGCAGGGTCAATGCAGTTAGCTATCAGGAGATTTTGGAGCACTTCATGCTTCCATCTGCTGAAAAGCTTTATGTAGATGAAGATTTGGTTTTTCAGCACGACCTGGCACCTGCTCACAGTGCCAAAACCACTGGTAAATGGTTTACTGACCTATTACCGTGCTCAATTGGCCTGCCAACTCTCCTGACCTGAACCCCATAGAGAATCTGTGGGATATTGTGAAGAGAAAGTTGAGAGACGCAAGACCCAACACTCTGGATGAGCTTAAGGCTGCTATCGAAGCATCCTGGGCCTCCAGAACACCTCAGCAGTGCCACAGGCTGATCGCCTCCATGCCACGCCGCATTGAAGCAGTCATTTCTGCAAAAGGATTCCCGACCAAGTATTGAGTGCATAACTGAACAATTATTTGGTTGGAAGGTTGACTTTTTTTTTGTATTAAAAACACCTTTCTTTTATTGGTCGGATGAAATATGCAATTTTTTTTAGTCTCGTTGATTCTAGCAGGCACGCAGATGGCACTAGGGACGGGGGGGGGGGGGGGGGGGGGGCATGACCCCCCGAGATTCATAGTGACCCGATCTGTCCCCTGCCCTCACTATCCCTACGAACGAGGCAGACTCACGGTGACACACAATAATAATCTACCGGTCACTAATTTGTACCCACGGTCTCACTACACGCTGTTCTGTTGTCAATAAACACACGATGCCACCAACGTTTACTTTCTCGCTCTCTCTTGTGTGCGTGCGCTTGCAGAGATATATACCGTTATATACTGTGGTGAAAATTTTCAAATGTGGAGTTTTTATTTTTTATATATTTATAACATGATACAGTCGCAACGTCACACCACCAAGAGTGCTGTTTTCCTGAATAACATCATGACTGAAAATGACACTGATTTCATATGACTTCCTCAACATTAGTCACTTACATTTTAGATGCAATATTGACTGTTTTTGCTCTATTTCAGCAGTGGAAAAGTTCCAAATATCACAGCAGAACTAAAACACATCTCGCAGCAACAGCGTGTTAATTCATGATTCAGCTTTTTGAATGAATCGGTTGAATCAAAGATTCAGTAACCTGTTCGTAAACGACTGACTCATTCTTGAGTGAATCAGCCGTTTCAACGAATTGACTCAATGACTCATTTACTAAGACGGTCACCTACCGCCACCTACTGGCGGTTACGTTTCATGTTAACACATTCTTTCCAACATTCTTATTTGTAAGTACAAAAAATATTTTAAACAATTTCAAAATCATTTATTTAATGCAGTTTTAATTTTTCAGTGTAAATTATTTAATTTGATCAGGAACAAACAGCCCTACAGGGTCTTATTCTAATTTAATTTATTAATCAAATTTAAGAAAATAAAAGGAAAGCTGAAGCACAGCCGATATTTAATAAGATAAGAGAAAAAAAAGCCCTTTATAAAAGGTAAAAACATCACAAATATGCAGATTTAAATTTGACAAAGCTGACTGAACACTGATGAGAATATTGCTTCAGAATAAATTCTGTTTAAAATAAATAAATAAATAAAAAATTCAGAACAAGCTCATTTTTTACTCGGACAAGTGAATGATTTACTTGTCCAAAGGACAAGCACCTGAACAAGCTTAATGTCGAGCCCTTCTTTATAAATGTATAAATGCCACAAAGACAATGAAGAGACAAAAAAAAATCACCTCGTTTTTTCAAAAAACAAACAATGTAAGTATCCTGTGCCTGTTGACTTTCCCAGATGTGGCAGGTTAGATTTTTTTAAGGGGAATAGCTAGTCTGACAATAATGGCAAGAAGGCTTTTGCACTTAGCAAACACAGCAAAAAGTGGAGACCATAACTATGCATTTATGTGAGTGGAGGCAAATAATGAATGAACACAAAAAGAATGCTGGAATAATAAAAAAAAAATTGTATCGTCGTCAGAAAATATTGTTTTGTCTTATTTAACTCATTGTACTGTATATTGAGTTCACTGTCGTGTAAGCCACTATAAAAATAATTATAAGTAAATTTGTGTGTTGCAAGGTTTATGCAAACAACAAATAAAGGCCTACATAAACGTTTGGCATCCTTTTATAGCAGGAAATCATGTTTTTGTTTGTTTTTTTCATGAAAAAAATTGTAATATGTCCTACATCCTTTGAAAGATATTTCTAATTTGTAAATTGCAAAAAAAAAAAAAAAAAAAATGATGAAATTTAAAATTAACACTTAAATTTCAATTTTTAGTTATTCTTATGATTGGCATACTAGTCAAATAACAGCCCAATCATTAGCCCAAGTTACGGCAAATAACATATTGAGTTTAAATCATTTGCTGACAGCTTGGTCCCCCCCAGTTAAAAATTTCTATCTGCGCCCCTGCGTTCTAGCACACGGTCGCTTTAAATAAAGTAGAGAATTGGTGGACATTTAGGCCAGCTGAAAGATTTTAATCTCTGAAATGTAAATTCTTTGCTTCTAAATGTATAATGTACACTTTACATTAAAAGTCCAAAATAATAACCCTTATTTTATATGTTCTTATGAGAAGACCCCATGTAGCTGATATTTGCAGGCACAAATTGTATTGCTGTTGTTAAAAACAACTATCAGCAACTCCCATGCTCATTGCCAGTTGGAATTAAAAGCTATATCAAATCATTGCTAGGGAATCTCATCTATTGCTTTTACCCGTTGTTCAAGATTCTAAACTTTAAAGCTGACTTTGTAAAGTGCTAAATGTCAGATGTTTCTTTTCTCTGAGAGCAGGAGATGATTTAATCAAATCCAAGCTACTGTGACTGAAATCTCAAAAGTGGCACAGTAACCAGGACAGACATGGTTGAAATGTTTCAACATCTGTAACTCTGTGAATTTTCAAACGGTGTATTTCAAACTTTGATAGTATAAATATAGACTTACAATATTTATATGATTAAAATTATAGTTTAGAAATCTACCCTACAACCTCCATAGACTGTGTATATTAAAGTCAAATACAAAGAGTGCTGTACTTAAAACCTACCCTTACTACTTTATTTGTGTGTGCTGCAATACTACTAGAAGACATTGTATATTTTTGTGCAATGAATCTATTATGGTAAATGTTATAAAGGAGTCTTCCTGCACAGTTAATTACTCTATAAGAAAAAAAAGAAAAGGACAGTGAGTAGGGGAGATGGCAAGGGCATTGGTCCAACTTTATGCAGTTTAGTGAACTGTGATTTCAGAGCCTGGGGCAAAAGGCTCGCTCGCAGGCTGATGCAGTCTGCATGGAGGCCAGTGCAGCGGGGAGTGGAATGCTTCAGAAAGCTCAGGTGGAGATCTCTCGTGTGTGTAATTTGTGGCCTTGATACAGTATTGATGAAACATGGAGGCAGACGAAAATGAGGGTCAGAGGTTAAAGTAGCGGAGATTTGAGTCCAATGAAAGCCCAATGAGTCTCAGCCAGACAGCTTGATGGAATTCAGATTGCAGGCAAGGATGAAAGCAGTTCCTATAAGGTTAGTTGATAAGGGGTTCGGATTTAAACAAAAATAAAACCAAAATCACAGCACTGCTGATTTGTTTTTTGTTTGTTTTTTCTATAAAAAAGAGACACTATGTTTCATTCCTGAATGAATCATTGTTATTAACTAATCGTTTGACGGAATGATTCCCATTCTTGAAGACAGACACTTGTTTAGTTCTGATAGACAAACAGACAGAGTATCAAAAATGTCCCAGTGCTGTTGGACTGAATATGCACTCTTGGAAAACACCTATAACCAATATCAAACTGAGTCACAGAACAAATTGTTCTTCTAAACACAAGGACAAACATCAATTAAACTCAGCCTCAAGTTCCCCTGTGTAACTTCAATAGCTATAGAATAGAATGACATTTTGAATTCTCTTTTCGGGGCCCTCCGGTGTACAAGACCAGAAAAAAAATATTCAATCAGCGAATATCTTTGAATTCGTAATTTAGAGTGCTGTGAGTTAGCTTTAATCCTTTATGATTCTAGATTACACAGAGGCTTGACAGAAAAAGCTTGTGTCAGCTTAATTTGATTAGTTTGAAATGTACGCGTTGTTACAGAAAACTTCCCTTATTGTGCTCACTGAACTGTAGCCTGTGAAAAAGGTTAATATAGAACCTTTTGTATATTAACTAAGAGTGGAAGAACAATTACTGAATCTCCACTGAGGGCATGTCAAGAGACAAGCCATGTGCACAGATAATGTTTGCTTCGGTGCACACCACCCATTGTGCTATATGTGCTATTAATAAAAGCAATAGAGAACTCCTTTCCTCTAAAGAATATGTCCCTAACTTAATCAGCATTTAAATTTGCACTGTCCCTTATTCACCATACACGCAGCCCCTTTTGTTTTAACGAAGTGGATTCTAAATCCAACTTTGAAAAATGACAATTGGTAACACTTAACAATACAGGTGTGCTAATATGCATTAATTCATGCTGAACTAATGCACAGGTAAACAAGAGTTAATGTCTGACTAATGAAGAATCAAACCATTCATTAACAATTACCACATCAGCAACAAATAAAGACTCAATCTGTCATACATGAAATGTGTCATCATTAATTCCCTATTAAAATGAACTAACAGCAAATATGTATGTGTTAATTAGCTCAATGGGTTGATGCCATGTATTTCAACCTCCAGTTGACTTCTTTAATTAATCTGTAGCTAATGATTTGCAAAGATATCATTATGTTATGACTATTTGTTAAAACTTGTTTATACCTGATGTTTTAATTCGTCTCTTTTGTCCACTTTCAACCTAGCCTGACAAGCCAGACCCACATCAAGATGTTTGGTCTGGAAACTCACCATTGACAGGGCTCAATCTGAAGGGCGGGATAAACGGTTGTCTTTCAAACTCCCTCTGCACACAATAGCATAGCGCTTCAACCATCCAGAGCAATGTGAAGCGGAGATGATAGATTAAACCTTTGCCGTGTCCGGTCGGCAAAACTCTGAACACATCTTCCCTTTTTAAGAATGACTTCAGTGCCGTTCTTTGTTCTTTTCTCAGAGAAAAGCTTAACTCCAAGTCTTCCAGAGTCGCAGTCAAAGCTGATTTGAAAGACCGCCATTCGCCAGTTTCTGTGTTTACTAGTAGCATGCAAGCGCAACTCTGCTGTCATTATGTTAAGCCCCGCCCACTGACTCTATACACGATGTGATTGGCCCGACCAGAGTTTGGTTTTTACAGCTCAGAAGTGTATTGAGAGTTGCTAGACGACACTCGCTGCAGATTAGATTTGCTGCCGATAGGGTGCGTCTATATTTCTAGGCTACTTTCAACCACTTGTCAGGATTTTTTCGAGGGAAGGAATTTTTTTAATCTTTCGAGCTAATGGACAAAATAAGCTTGTGCGTATGATCTTTACATATGAACGTGCCTGGGAAAACATACAAAGAGCATCTGCTTTTGTTTCTTCTCTTACAGCTGCAAGAACCATCTTACCATGCAAACACTGTGAGTGCGTTAAAAATCAGGAATGGTGAGAAAAAAACTGTGCTTGGTTTGTTTTTCATCTTCAAATCAAACGTGGGTCTTAAACAAAAGTTTAAATACTGTCTGGCTAGTTCTTTGAACTATGATGTATAGCTGTTTTTAGAGATGTGTTTGTTGTCAAATAAAAAAAAAATGCCATTTTTTTATTTTAAATAAAGTTAATAATTGTATTTTATTGACAAAATATTTTTAGTTTGTCTTGGATATATATTTTTTATTATATCAGATAACCTTTTTTAAGCCGACATTTGGTCATCTTACAATGCCCCTCACATGTTACAATGTACCCTAGCTATTGGGCATGCTGTCACATTTTGCTTCCATTGTTTCTGGGTAAATCAAAAACAAAGTATACACTGTATAATTGAAACAAAAACACATAATTGTACTAGACATGTCTGCAATGAAAGTAGATTTACACAAACTGAGACAGCCAAAAAGCGTTAGGTTGTGCCCCGCTCCCTATCAGAGGTTACTCATGCGTGATTACAGCTTGACTTGTTTCGCGATGAAGGGACCCCCACATGTAGTAATCTAGAGGACTGGATTGTATTAAAGTCATGGAGTAAAACATATACATTATGTGTCTTTGTGCCTTCAACGTTGACTTTTTTGACTACCGTGGGTCCGAAGTCACATGGGTATGCAGAGATGCTTTAGACTGAAGAGATGCTCACGAGCTCTCTCTCGTCTGGGACTGTATCTTCACTTAAAAAAACTTCCCTCCCTACAAGGCCGTGTAGAACAACTTCGGCTATTGTGGGAAAAGAGTATCAAGTTGCAGGTCAGGCGTGTTCCGCGTTGCACAATTTGACAGTGCTACAGGCATACCAGGCTGACTTCTTGAAGGACAACCCTTCAACAGGAAGTGTCAAAATTGTTACCACTCTCAGAGAGTCTGGTAGAGTGAAAACCTCTGTCAGGCATTTCGCAATATGGCCCAAAATGCACCAGTATGCATTTCCTTCAGTTTCTCTTCTCCCTGGAGTTCTAGCCAGAGATCACCAGCAAGGGTCTTGCCTCTTACTGATTGCCTCTTACTGTCACATTGGGATGCTTTTGCCAAGCTTCATCAACAGGCTTAAAGGCTCACTTCACCAAGAGGGTCGCCTCCTCTATTGCTTTAGCAAGGGGTGCTGAAGATGTCCCAGGACTGTTCTTCAGACAAAATACCATGATGATGCAGCTGCTATAACATATCTATTTAGAAACTCTGATGCTGTCCCTTACAGAGGCTATAAAAGCTCTAGGTCAATTGATGTGTTTACATTTTATATTCACAGCTAGTGTAATAACATCTTGTTCTGCTTAATCAGGGAACAGGGTTACAGTCAAGTAACCCGTACCGTTTCCTTGCCCGTCTGCCTTTTCCCTAGCATTATAATTTAAGTTTTTGTTTGGTTTTGCCATACATTATTAACTTTTTCCAGGCAATTTTTACCTACTGTCTGAATCTGTATTGGCAGTAAAAAAAAGTTCAGTGTGATCCACAAGAGTATTCAACAATTATTGTATAGAATAGAAAGCAGTGGTGTTAACAGAAAATAATAAAATAAAAAAACAATATTTCCATGGTGAAAATAACATCTAAACATTTTGACATGACAATGATGATGATGACAAAACAAAACACTTTTTATTTCAATGGCATTGGCCAGTTTACTTAAGTTTTGAAGAATTAATTTAAATGTTTTGGGTGAACAACTACATTTTGCAGACATGCAGATCTGATGGTCCAGCAAACAGTTGGGATAATTTAACTTATTTTAGAGAATGTTAAGACATTTTCAGAAAAATACCAGATGTAAAAGGACCATATCATTTCCTGCCTTTCCTCATTTTTGTTGTATGGAGTATTTTAGTGCAAGGATCATTACACAAGAGCAGGTGATTTGGGAGTGTGGTCTTTGCTCCGGCACAGTTGTTGGCAGACATGTTAGGAACAGAGTCACATGAGATGATGAAAGTGCATGGGGAATTAGGTGGCACTTCCTGGTGATAGGGACTAGTTTAGGTCAGTGCTGAAAGGAGAGCAGCATATGCTGTGTGGAGGGAATAATTTAATACGGCATACACGGAAATGTGGTTGCTTATTCTTAATGTCCTTCAGACACACTTCAGCCCCATAATGGGCCTTCTGGGTAGGCTGCTGAAGGTCAAATGCTGCGCTGTCAATATGAAGGGTGGCTAAAGTGCTCTGAGATAAGAAATATGCCACGGGTAGGGATATGTTTTAAAGACACTGGCTAAATATGGAACGTTCTTTGCCCTCTTTGCTGCAAGAGAACATTTGACTTGTTTATGACTGTGCCATTCAATTAGAAGAAGAAAAAAAACGCACAATCCTATGGATAAGTCTCTTTTCATTTTCATTCATAAGACATTTTCTTAAATTTGCAACAATCAACTGCATACAGAAAAGGAATAAAATGGTTAATCATGAAATTATGTCTTTGAATAAATCAATTTAAAACGCTTTTTCTTGGTCACACTACATTACAACCACATTACATTGCACTCATTTAAATTCTTCCCTGCATGACTTGATTTTTCAATTTTACAAGTTCAGCTATTCGATTTTTCAAATATATGATTTGTTAATGAGTAAACAGTCTACATTTAAACAGTTACAGTCATTAGATGTATACTGTATGGCATGAGAAAGTGTTACAGTATATATAATTTGTGCATATGAATGCAACCACTACAGAGAATGTAGTTTAATTTCAGCAGCAACAAAACATTCACTGCAAATATTTAAACAAAAAATGTTTTAAAATACTGTTGTCACGCCCTCACAATCATCAATCACTGCCACGCCCACTCGTTCCCCATCACCATCATTCTGAACACCCGGGCACCATCACCAGTCACCACTATATCAACCTGGCTCACCTTCACTCCCATTGTCTGGTCTCACACCAATCCTTTCATTGATTACCTGTCCTGAAGCCTTCACCTGTACCCATCTTCGTCTTCATCATCACCATCGTCCTCTTCGTCTTCACCTTCATCGCCTTCACCATCATCGTCCTTCGCCAATCACCAATCCCTTTAAGTATTACCTGTGTCTGAAACCTGTTAATAAACCTTGCACTTGCACTAATCCCTCTGTGTCCTCGTCTGTGTCTGACAACTGTCACATAGTAGCAGGAACACACCTCAGGCAACAAACATATAAACACACCTTTAGTAAGAAAATCCATTTTATGCACAATAGGTGAATACTTTTTTTTAAACATTTACAGTGCACATAATAGTTAACCATCCATTGTGTAATACATACCTATTCTTTTCTTTATCTTTCTCTCTTTGGAACAGTTAAATACTGTTTTAAATGACTACATTAATCAAAACTGTATGAGAGCTTTGCAATTACAGTAATTATGAAATGAGAAGGATCACTATTTTTCTTCCTGGCAGGCAGGTGTATGTATTACTGCTGTTCTGAATATTGTAGCTGATTCTCTTGGTTCTAACAATTAATTAATCTGCCAATAGGGTACTTAAATAAATGATGGCACACTAATGAATAGCTGTGTTTAGATCAGTTCTGTTAAAGATGAGAATGTAGATTTTGCATGGCTGCCAAATGCATTGCATCTAAATGCTGAGTGTCATTAAAGCGTTAGTTCACCCAAAAATGAAATTGATGTCATTAATAACTGCCCCTGGAATGTCGTTCCACACCCGTAAGATCTCAGTTCATTATCGGAACACAGTTTAAGATATTTTATATTTAGTCTGAGAGCGTATAAGTGTAGGCACACTATACTGTCCATTTCCAGAAAGGGAATAAAACATCATCAAAGTAGTCCATATGTGACATCAGTTAGTTTCATTAGAATCTCTTGAAGCATTGAAAATACATTTTGGTCCAAAAATACCAAAAACTACGATTTTATTCAGCATTGTCTTCTCTTGCTTGTTTGTTTTCAATCCTCAAATAAAGATTCAAACGGTTATGAATCAGCGTATTTTGATTCATATTTGGATCAAAAATGTCACGTGATTTTTAGCAGTTTGTCAGTTTGTCAGTTTGACACACGATCCGAATCATGAATCAATTCGTCTCTGTCTCTTTGATTACTATTCTCCTATGGTAATATGTCATCTGTTTTGTTTGTTCTACTTTAAAGTTATGTTAGCAGTGTTAGAGTGCTTTCACACTAGCACTTTTGGTGCGCACCCGGGTTCGATTAATGTCAGAGTTCGGTTCGTTTGGATGATTTGAATGCGATCTTCCGAACTTGGGTGCGCACCCGCGAACCGTACCCAAGTCCGCTTAAAAAGATGGTCTGGGGTTCGGTTGATGTGAACTCGGTTTGTTGCTAATGTGAACTTAATCATACTAAATCGTGGAAATTAACCACTATTAATGACAAAAATGTATTTTGTGTGTTTTACTCATTGACCTGACAAGCGTCACTGACATACTGCAAGCAGAGAGCTGTAGATATAATCTCTGCTCATCTTCGGCGTTCTTTAGAGCATTTGCAGTACATTCACGGCAGATAGATGCAAGTCCCATTACGTACTGAAGCTTTGGTAACAAATCCAAAAGTTCAAAAACAAAACTAGGTAAAACTTAAGAATAATGGTCCATTATTAATAGATAATTATGCAGTAAGTAATGCAGGACTAATAAGTAGCAGTACATTAACACTTCAGCTACTACTATTAACTAATATAGAAATAATCTGAACTAATCAGTAAATAACATTTAATTTAAGAGATAGTTCCTTATTAAGTAATCAATAATTACTGACTGAGATTAGCCTCATTAATAACTATTAACTAACTGACCAATTATAACATTATTGTGTGTCTGAGATGTAATTAATAATATTGGTAACACTTTACTCTGAGTCATAAAATGCATCACTAATTACTTAAGTGTTACCTAGTCATTATGCAGGAGCTAGTTATCTGGACCATTATTTTAAAGTGGAAAATATGGGTTTTCATTTTAAAATAATGGTCCAGATCCCCAGTAGTCCTTGAAGAGTGATTGGGTACTTGAGTAATTATGCATTTTATTCAGATTACTTTATTCAGAGTAACAAAGGACAATTTCTAAGAACTGCTAGTGATTTAACAATGTTTTCCACTTTAAAATAATGGTCCAGATCACTAGAAGTTCAATCAAACTCAGGTTCGGTCCAGGCAATTGAACTAAGTGTGAAAGCACCCTTATTTCTCTGTGATTAATAAAGTATATTGGGTTTATTGTTCACTCTGTGCCACGCATCTCTTGTTGGTTGGATTTAGGTACACACTCTACTGTTAAAGAATGTGGAATCTAGATTAGATTTGCAGCAAACAAGAAATAAAATATGTACTTAATGTTTGTTTGCTTGCTCTGCTTAGAGCAGAAAAATCATGACCTTATGGAGCACAGAGAGACTTCTTAGACCTGGCATGCCTTACACACTTATCAGATTGCTCCCTGTGACAAGAAGAGAAGGGCTGAGAGCCGTGGGAATGGAGCAAGGCCTGTGAACCTCACCTGCATGCTACACTGGTCTCGGGACTCACAGAGAAGCTCCGGGAGGATAAAAGGAGTGCAAGACAAGAGGAGATCCAAGGCAGGACCAAGCCTGGACTATTTAAGGTGTTTTATTTTTTAAGCGGCAGTCATCAGTGAAAGGGTGCTGCTTTACTTTAGTTTGGTTGCTTGTTTACCCTATAATTAATGAACTTATGAACAAACTTTGTTACAGTGGTGGCGAAACCCAAGGAGGGACACATTGTTGAGCCTTTGCTGCTGAGGGGATCGCAGTGCTGAGGAGGTTAAGCAGTACCAAGGAGTGGAGACCATCAGTGGCTGCCCAAGGTGGTAGTGCTGGAGTGATTGAGAAACAGTTGGGATGGAGAGCTCGCTGCCATGCACCTGAGATGAGGAGGGGTGGCTGCAGTCCTTGAGGGGACAAGCAGGCAGAGTGAGGAAACAGGAAGCTTGAGTACTGAGCTGTCCATCAAGGAGCGTCCAGTACCATCGCATGGCACCACGAGTGAGGGACTCCTGGCTGGTTGAGGACTGCGTGGCATTGTGTCCAGGAACCAAACCGGATTTTATTTTCCTCTCTCCCCTCTCTCGTTTCTGTCTCATCCTTCCATCTCCTATTCTCTCAGCTCATATATATATAATTACTTCCCTTCCTTTGAAATCAGATAACTGTGATTTCATGTTGCATTGCTGCATCAATATGAAGAGACTTTAATATCAATTAAGTTCCGAGTGCCCAACCAAAGGGAACACTGATCACCATAATGGTGAGAAATTTTAGGAAATCAACATAAATTTATGAAGTCAGCTTATGTGACACTCTCCCATTCAAGATGGCTGGAAAGTGAGTGAATGCAAGTAGGCATGTGCCGATATCAATTTTTCATGTTGCGATTAATTGCTGAAGTTTTATCACAATATACGATATTATCACGATACTGAAATAAGTTTTAAAAAATAGTGTTGCCATAGCATAACAGCTTTTAGAACTATTTTTGTAATAACAAAAATAACTGAATGTTTAAATACCACAATGCACCAAAAATATATACAGCTCTGGAAAAAAAAAATCTGTATTCTGCATGTCCTTTTGACGCAGAATACAGTGGTGTTGAGCATTTATACGGTTGATGGGCAAAGTATTCTTGAGTGCATTATAAAAAAATATTAATTGTTAATAAATTATTATTTACGATATTTTAAAGTGCCCACAATAACAATATCGTGTATATTCATTATCGTGATAAATCGCATTATCGAAAATCGGCACATGTCTACTAAGAAGAACGATGACTGCAGAAGTGGAGGTAATTAGTGAAAAATCTATTAAGAATTGCCCCGCCTCAACCTTTTGCCCACCCACCTGTTTTTTTTTTTTTTTCCTTTGGCAAAATGGTATTCAAACCAATTCAATATTACAGTCAAGTAATATTAACTTGGGTTTTCTGAGTAACAAATGCATTAGCATACAAATAGTTTTAAATTTTTTTTTTAAAAGTAAGTTCAACAAATATTTGGACATTAAGTCAAGTTAATTAAAAAGTCTAAGTAAGAACAACTATTGGATTTTACATTTACATTTATATTTAATCATTTAGCAGACGCTTTTATCCAAAGCGACTTACAAAAAAGGGGAGAGTAATAGAAGCAACGAAACAGACAAGGCCAACAACCTGTAAGAGCTGTAAGAAATCTCAATTAATTAGCACAGTACACAATTTTTTTTTTTTTTTTTTTTTAAATAGACATCTACAACAAAAACTCACGTACGCAAAATGCCGAACACTGGATTTTGATAGCTATGATAACAACCCATTAGGACTAAGGCTGTTGCCCCAGCTGTTGTCGTTAATGCAGATTCAGTGACCCAATGGGTTGGTTTTGTATGGCATTCTAGCTAAACGTGCAGCAATAGCCATCTACAACAAAAACTCACATACGCAAAATACAGTACACCGGATTATGATAGTTATGTAACACACCCGCCTGAGGGCACAAATCCGGATGAGAGACGTAGATATGATCCAGGAGTGTGCGCTTTTTGGTCGTTGCTGTGGTGATCAGTAAGTGCTATTCTGCATTGGTCAAGTGCAATTGGAAAAGATGTGTCTTAAGATGTTTTTTAAAAATGGCTACAGACTCGGCAGCACGAATTGAGATCGGCAGGTCATTCCACTAGGTGGGAACGGTCCAGGAAAATGTCCGTGAGAGCGATTTCATGCCTCTTTGGGATGGAACCACGAGGCGCCGCTCGCTCGCAGAACGCAAGCTTCTGGAGGGTGTGTAAGTCTGAACAAGTGAATTTAGGTATATTGGTGCAGAGCCAGTGGTTGTTTTGTAGGCAAGAACTAGTGCCTTGAATTTGATGCGAGCAGCCATTGGCAACCAGTGCAGTTTGATGAAGAGAGGCGTAACATGCGCTCTCTTCGGCTCATTAAAGACCACTCTCGCCGCTGCATTCTGGATCAGCTGCAAGGGTTTGATAGTGCATGCTGGAAGCCCAGCCAGAAGAGCATTACAATAGTCCAGTCTGGAGAGAACAAGAGCTTGAACCAGGAGTTGTGCAGCCTGTTCTGATTGGAAGGGTCTAATCTTTCTAATGTTGTATAATGCAAATCTGCAGGACCGGGCCGTTGCAGTAATGTGGTCAGTGAAGTTTAACTGGTCATCAATCACAACTCCAAGGTTCCTGGCTGTCCTTGATGGAGATATGGTCGATGAACCAAGCTGAATGGAGAAATTTTGATGAAGTGCTGGGTTGGTTGAGAAAACAAGTAATTCTGTCTTTGCAAGATTGAGTTTAAGATGATGCTCTTTCATCCAGTCAGAAATGTCTGTCAGACAGGCAGCGATACGAACACTGACTGTAGGATCATCTGGTTGAAATGAGAAGTAGAGTTGAGTGTCATCAGCATAGCAGTGATAGGAGAAGCCGTGTTTCTGAATGACATAACCTAATGACGACATGTAGATGGAGAAGAGAAGTGGTCCAAGCACTGAGCCCTGGGGAACCCCGGTAGCTAGATGATGTGACTTAGACACTACACCTCTCCATGACACCCTGTAGGACCTACCAGAGAGGTAAGACCTGAACCACTGGAGGGCAGTTCCTGAGATACCCATCGTCTTAAGTGTTGACAGGAGGATCTGGTGGTTAACTGTGTCAAAAGCAGCAGACAGATCCAGCAGAATGAGCACTGAGGATTTGGAAGCTGCTTTTGCCAGTCTCAGTGCCTCAGTTACCGAGAGCAAGGCAGTCTCAGTCGAATGGCCGCTTTTGAAGCCGGATTGGTTGTTGTCTAGGAGGTTGTCCCTTTCAAGAAACATAGAGAGTTGATTGAACACAACTCGCTCAAGGGTCTTTGCAATGAAAGGCAGAAGGGATACCGGTCGGTAGTTTTCTAAAAGTGCTGGATTCAGAGAGGGTTTCTTAAAGGGTTACTTCAGCGATTAGCATATGGCTTTGTATCAGTAGAAACCCTGGAGAATATTCAAATTATTGTGCTTTCCCCCCTCATATCTCCCTGAGACGAGAGATTTATGCATTTTATTTCTGGAAAAATTCCTCCTATGATGCAAAATGACGATTTTTGCATCATAGGAGGAATGCTTGCCCAAAGGCTAAAGACTACAGCCAGCAGAGGGAGCTATTTCCGCATGTTTTGAATCTGCTCATGGGGGATGGGAGATAACACTCAGCTGGCAGGGAGAGCTCAGCTTGCAGACAGGATCATTTAAACGGAGCTATGGTGAGCAATGTAAGTCTTTTAACTTCTCAAATTCATTTCTATGAAAGTTAAGCTTGCAAAGGAATGAACTGAAACGCGTGCCAGACTGAACTGGCGTTGTGAATGTATGCCGCGAATGTAGTCGCGATTACCTCAGCTCTCATCACTCGTGCAGTTAGTGCTCAGGGCTGTGATACTCGCGCTGTGACTCACTCATTATATTGAACAGACACGTTCAGTTTTTAATTGTAGTGTCTTCTCTAACTCAGTCACAGTAATGAAGTTGGTGATGTTGGGAATGGCCTCACAGGGCAGCGAAGCATTCTGGGAATTGTAGTCTTTCATCCCCATGGGACAAAAATACATTTTCTGTCTTTTCTCAGTCTAGAAGACACCAAATTCAAAAATAATTTCACATTTCTACTGCATTGATGACCCAGTTTAAATACAGATTCATCTTCCCAGCGCTGAAGTACCCCTTTAAGCAGTGGGGTTACCCAAGCCTGCTTAAATGCTGTGGGAAAGGTTCCCGTGTGAAGAGAAGTGTTGACAATGTGAGTGAGTGCAGGAGTGATTGAAGAAGAAATAGCCTGAAGGAGGTGAGTGGGTATAGGATCAAGTGGACAGGTAGTAGGGTGATTGGAAAGGATGAGTTTAGAAATATCTGCCTCGGAGAGCGGAGAGAAGGATGGAAGCGTGTTCGTGTTTGTGGTTGAGATGTGCGGGTCAGTTTGTGGTGAGGAGAACTGGTTGCTAATGAGAGCTGTTTTGTTTGTGAAAAATGATGCAAAGTCATCAGCTGTAAGAGTTGATGAAGGAGGGGGAGGAGGAGGACAAAGGAGAGAGGAGAATGTTTTAAATGTTTTTACTTTGCATAGTCTTCTGCACACACTATTATGTAATTGTCATGTTTTTGTCTGTATGGTGATTGCGTTGTTTCTTGGGTTGAGTTATTAAACCCATCTTTTGTGGAAGCTCTGAATCTTCTCTTTCCTGTTGCACTACACACAAATTTGTGACGGTTTTCTGTTAGGATTTACCTTCATTTTGTTGTTTGTTTCTTTTATAATCAAAGTATTACGTTGGACATTTGTGTTTAATATGATACTAAGAACGGATAAATATTTAGATGTCTGTACACTTGACACGCTTTTCTGTCTGCTCTTGAAATCCGGGTAAAAGTTAGTATGCTTTCCTCAGCCGTCATCTTCCCATGGGACTGATCGTTGCATTCAATGACAGCAAGGCTGCGTCAGGC
Organism: Pseudorasbora parva; assembly: GCF_024679245.1. Taxonomy (NCBI): domain Eukaryota; kingdom Metazoa; phylum Chordata; class Actinopteri; order Cypriniformes; family Gobionidae; genus Pseudorasbora; species Pseudorasbora parva. The sequence continues at coordinate 28,248,793 of NC_090173.1, forward strand.
GAGCTCTTTTGGGATGACAGAGACTCTTGATGTAATTTGAAGGGGCTTGCTATTAATTAAAAGTTGTTCAGTTCACTGTCAAAAAACAAAACAAAATTCTACCTTAAACATGCAGGGCTCAATAACAAGAATGTCAGAAGTTCAGATTTCTACTTATATTTCTTATGTTTTCTCATCACTTTTTTTTTTAGAACAAAAATGTGGTAAAGTTTAGAATGACATGGAGGTGAGTGAATGATGACATCATTTTCATTTTGGTGAACTATTCCTTTAAAGTAATAAAAAATTTATATACTCTAAATAAGTCGCAACTTATATTTCATATTTCAGAGGCAGAAATCCTGGAGTCAGTTTTTATTCCCCATGTGCCCTGTCAATTCAAGATACAAATTAAATGACAATAACTTAAAATAATCTAACATTTATCCTAGTCTTTGAGCTGGGAATAATCTGATATCAGCAGTTTTGGGGAGATGATCATTTGCTTCCCTGGCAAAAGTTTTCAAGACATTTAAGAGTTTTCGACCCAGACTAAAAAAGCTGTCATGTTTCATGTTTTATTTTCAAAGTTGGAAGGGTGGAGTATCCACCTTCCTCAGATAACTGGGGCACTCTGTCCATTGGACGGATAATCCCGAGCCACAAATCTATAACACTCACTCTGAACACTAAGTACAGAGCCACTGTTGATGGTCAGGTAATTTAAAAGATTGCAAAGCCCCACGGTAGCGCTTTATGGAGCCGTAAATCTCCAACGATCTACACGAGGCATCCCAGGCAGATTGCCCACCTATATTTGAAAGTCCAAGATGAACAGAAGCTGTCCATTCCCTTCAGCCTTAAAGCAATCAAACTCAACAGGGAATTTATACAGTTACTCATACTTCTCTTTTTTTTCTTCTTTTTTTTAAGTGATAATGACAGGGTTTTTTCATAATGGCTCATGGATCAAATGGACCTCTATCACTTCTACTACTCACACCCTCTCTCTCAAATTCTAGTCAATTTGGTCCAAAAACCAAAGAATTATCCTCTGCTACCACACACAAACATACCTAAAAATAGACCGTGGCTCAGTGCGGCAATTATTTATCGGGTTAGTCCAGTGGGGGCCAGCTAGCAGCGACACCCGGATATTAGAGCACGGACCCTGGACCGCATCCACAGTGGAGAAGAGCATTTTACAGCTAACAAGCCCTTTGGGAGAAGAGAGCAAGCATTGATTAAGCGAATACTGCTGCTGCTTTTGGTCATTATATTGTGTTCGATAAAATATAGTGGGAGCTGGCTCTGGCAGAGCCCGGCTCACCGGCGAGGTGCTGAGACAGCAGAGTAGCTAGTCTACAGTACATTTCATCTCCATCTCTGTCAGCACCAAGGTCTTCAGGGAAAATGACATTTTTGCAAAATCAACTCATGAACCAAACTCGAATCGTTATATTAGCGATTTATTTAATTGGACGAATAAAGAGCTGACACATACATTGTGCATTTATTTAACTAAAGGATGAAGTGTACATATGTAAATAAGGGCTGTCAACTGAATGCATCATTGTGTACAATTAATAAAAATTATTTAATAAAATAATAAATTAGCATTATTATTATTATAACAATTTTATTATTATGAGTAATACTACTACCAGTACAACGAACACTAATAATAATAATAACAATAATAATAATAATAATAATAATAATAATAATAATAATAATAATAATAATAATAATAATAATAATAATAATAATGATAATAATAATACACTAACAATAACAATACACTAATGATTGTAATACATTTTTTTATTTATATTTCTGTTAATGGTACCAAATTACATGTTTAATTAGAATTTTTGGGAGATTTTATATCAATGATAACAAAAAAAATGTATTAATATAATAATTATATAATTAAAATATTGTAATAAACAATAGTGCTGACAGAATAAAAGAAAGCATTCTTTATGAGTGGTCCATAAATCAGATTTATAATATGAGGTAAATAATTTGAATTAAAATGAATCAATTGACAGCACTTGTCTATATAGAATCTATATAGTTCTATTTTTACTACGAACATGAAGAGCACAGTGAAAATGTATGAAACTCTTTATCCATAATCCATTATCATGGGATCCAAGTGTTTGTCAGGTAGAGAGAATGTTCTAGGTCAGTGGAGCTACTAGGTGGCGGTCCAACAGCGAATGTCAGCCCTCCAACAGCTATTACAGTGATTAGCTGAGACCTGCGAGTGTCATCTGACAGGCCCTGCTAATGAAGCATGAAGACAGGTTGAGCAAGATGACTGAACAGGCCTCTGTTCCAGTCTCCCTTACATAGCCTGAAAGCCTGACCTAGAAGTGATAGCTCAACAATCAACCAGGCCAGCATATATGTCCCTTCACATCTCTCACTCATGGGCTCTTACCCAATGGAAACATATCAGTCGTGCTCTTAGGTTTCAGGTTGTATTTCAAATCTTAGTACCATTGGTGACATTTCAGGAGTCATCAATCAATCCTGACCTGTCTCCTTCATAAGGAGATACAGTATGAGTATCAAAAGTGCAGCGCTTAAAGACACCCTGCCAGTGCATGAGAAACATGAGCCCCTTTAATGACTAGTGGTATGTCACAAGCAAAATATTGTATAGGAAAAGGATAAATAATTATCTGTGACTCGTATGAATGTTAGAACAAACTGGACTAGTGATCTAATTAGTAAGTGTAGAACAATGTTTAACAATATCTACATCACAATTTAAACTTACAACTATGTGAAGCCTGTGAAGTCAATGATGAAAAAAATCTGACCTTTCTCCAAAAGTGAATAAATTATAATTAGTATAATTATTATATAATTAGAATTATATCATGTAATTATATTACACTGAATATAGGAGTAATGATGCTAAAAATTCAGCTTTGTATTACAGAACTAAATTACATAAATTACAAATTACATAAATATATTCAAATACTATAGAAAACAATTATTTAAAATTTTAAAGGGGGGGTGAAATGCTGTTTCATGCATACTGATCTTTTTACACTGTTAAAGACTTGGATTCCCATACTAAACATGGACAAAGTTTCAAAAGTTAAGGTGGACGTTTGATGGGAGTATTTCTTTGTCAAAAATACTACTTCCGGTTAGTCATAAGTTTCGACAAGTTTTTTGCGATCATGCGTCCCCTTTGACGTTAATGGGGGCGGAATTTCCTTGTATGGGCCTTACGGACAATTCTACCGGAAGAGCGTGAGAGAGAGAGAGAGGGAGAGAGCGAAAGTAACAGGCTACGCCCATCAAAGCGCTGGCTTGTAGGCTGCGCTGCACAGGTGATGTGCACAATTACAATGTCACCAAAAAAGTGCGTTTTTGGTTGCCAGACCAAGACAGTCCTGCACAGATTCCCCAAAAACCCCGCGTTAAGGCAACAGTGGATGTAATTTGCTTTTCCGGATCAGCAACTGAGTTGCGCGAATGTTTATATCTGTTCGCTGCATTTCGGTGCCGACTGTTTCATAAACAAGGCCCAGCTCGACGCCGGATTTTCCGATCGCCTAATGCTGAAGGATGGAGCCACTCTGTGCGGGCGGGTAGTAGTGCGGATGGGCGGATGAAAAATGAAAAATATGTGCAATATTTCTGTGGCAAAGTGAACGAGAGAGAGAGAGAGAAAGCGAGAGAGAGAGCGCGAGACCAGGGCGTGATTGTGAATGAGCGTCACCTGCGAGCCACACAGGTCTCGAGTCCTCTGAGGGAGCTCGGAAACATATAAGGACGAGAGATCACCAGACCTGGATTTGACGTTGAGTTGTGTTTATGTTTTATTGTGTGCGCTTGGCAGATGTCCATGAGCATGAGGGGCTGCCCACGTTACTTTCGTTTTGTTTGGTTAAAGTCTTTTAAATGTTCGCCGGTTTCTGGCTCCTTCTTCCCCCATCGAACATATTGTAGGCTATTACAATTTCTATGTCCAAATTACCATTGCACATAGGCCTACACGCAACAACGATATGCCATTTGAACCATCACGTAACCACCACTGCGACATTGAAACTTTTGTTGATGCAGATGGGGCGAGCGTTGCAGGAGTAGCAATGGATGAAGTAAAAGTAAAGTTGGTGAGTGGAGTAACGTTAGCTATATGAGTTGACAATGAGTCTTTAAAGGCACTTTTGACTGTTTCATTAGCCCATTCATGACGCGGTTGATGTTGAGAGAGGTGCAGGATAAAAAATAAAGCATTTTAATTTGAATGTTTTAGCGTGTTTGATTTATCGCAGGCACAGGTCGGGTAACGGGCCAAATATTAACGGGTCTGGGCGGGTACGGATATAATTTTGATATTTTCATGGGTCACGGGTCACGGGTCGGATCTGGTGCTAAACCTTGCGGGTACGGGCGGGGGCGGGTCTCCAAAAATGGACCCGTGCAGGACTCTGACACAAGGGGCACAATGTGACTCGGCAATACATCCTATTACAATTAGAGATGTTGTCTACACTGGATGACATTTTATGTTGTCTGGGCATGACAATTCCCAGACAGTAAACTGATGCCTTGTTCAATGTATGATGGTCGCTTTGTCGCATCCAGTGTTGACAGTTTTAGCTGTTGCAGCATGTCACAACGGGATGCATCAACGGTCGCGTCCGATGTTATGCTTAAAATAATTCATTATTTTGAGGCAGGCAAACTCAAATTTAACAAATTTCTTTGATCAAATTAACTTTTAAGAGTTTTTGAATTAGAATTTATTTAAAGAGTTTAAATAAATAAATAAACTAAACTAAACTAAACTAAACTAAAACATTTTACTTTAACATGCAGATCGACACGTTTGAAGACAATAAACACACAATCTCGACAATAATATGGTTGGTCTGTGTTCTTTATACCATGTTGTGTGGTTTCATAATAGATTATATTTATAATGCAATGCTATTCGACATAGCTTTTATCATTGTGTATTTTCTGTCCGATTTTTTGACCTGAAGCCACATGAGATCACAGAAGGATATATAAAACACTCGAAATTATGAAGTATAGAGTGATATGATGTAAGTTTTGAATAAAACATGATTTTAATCTTATAAATTGTTGTTTTGCTGGTGTGCTAAGATAACATGCTAGCTTGCCCTAGATGCACCTGCCACTGAGCAAATACTTTATTTTTATGAACAATTTTGAAATGTAAAATGTAAAACTACTGAAAAGTTTATTTGCTGGAAATGCATTTGATAGAGTCTCAGAGAAGGTAGATAGAGGCAATACACTGAATGAAAGCTCGGAAGAGATGGCAATAAACAAAATAAAATCACATGACTTGATCTTGTAAAACATTTAATACAATTCAGAGTTTTAGACTTATCATTTTCAGATCTGAAATATAACATGGTCAGACTTGTGGCTTTAGCTGTAGTGCATTTCTTGATTGCTCCAAAGCTAACTTTAATTTTATTTCCATAAAGATATTTCATAAAAATACATTTCTAATAACTTTACAAAACGATGAAGCTTATTTTATCTATTTTTGATTATAAAAAGGATTATAATTTTGACTTTACTGTAAACTGCCAAGTTTCTGCTTTCAAATGAGACCATAATTATGCTTAGTGCAAAGGATTCATGAACTGTGTTAGTCGGAGTATGCATTTCTTAGGATTTTTTCAAAAGTGGGGGTGCAGCCTATGAAGTAATGGTTAATGTAGTCTTTTGTTGTAGATAAACTTAAATTTACATTAAACTGGGCAATTTTTCAAGCATGCCTTGCTTTGCTACGCTAATGTGGAAGATTTTTTTTGCTGTTGTTTTTTGTTTGTTGTTGTGATGGGTTGAGGGGGTGGAGGGTGTTACCATCACAGTAACGAGTGAAGCATGAGATTGGTTTGAGATCAAATATGTGAAATGTTCTATATTGTTATCAATTGGTATTTGCTAAATTAGTTAGTTAAATTACTTTTTAAGTTAAATGTATGAAATAATTTTTTCAAAAACTTCAAGTTAACAGCAATTAAAATGTGTAAGTAAACAACTGAAAAAACAACTGCCAATTCAGCTTTCTTCAATTTTGAATTTCTTAATAAAAAAAAAAAGTATTAATTTATTACCTCAAACTTAGTAGGGATTACAGTGTAGTGTGAATCACTTATTGCAATAGCATTGCACTAACAAATGTTAAAAAGGCGAGGGGGTATGCTCTTTAAATCCTACAGATAGAGAAACAGATTATGGCATTGCTGCACACCTTTGGTTATTATGACCCACCATGAGTGCCTTTTTGTAGCACTGACAGATTAAATTATTGGCTATGGCCTGGTTTCACAAACAGCATTTATATTAAGCCAGGAATATGCCTTAGTTCAGTTAGGACATTTAAGTAGATTTTATATACAGTACATGATTTAGAAAACAAACAAACAAACCAACATAGGATCTTTCAGTGGCAGTTGTTTTCAGTTCAAACAGGTCAAATATACATTTAAATCTGGGACTAGTCTTAAGCCATGTTTGTGAAACCGGGGATGTTTTAGATGCAGATTTTAAATGATTATAATATAATGCAGGGAGATGGAGCTGAAATTGTCCTAGCCTTTGTTACAGGCATGCAAAGATAAATCATGCAAAATCTCATTGCACCTTTATTTGGGAGTCAGACACCCAAATTACTTATGAATAGCCCATCTAGAGAGAGTAAACATCTTAAGATGACAGCCTCATGAATAACCCAAATGAAAATGGAGCCAACTATTCGTGACCTTTGCTGTCCTGGAAAACATGGCACTATTTGCAAGCTGAAGGCATTTCATCCTTTCAAAGTATGTAAAATGCATTTCAGTAAGCCAATTAAAATGTTTATATTTCAAGAGGTGATGTGCAGAGAGATTTATCTATTGTTTTTATTATTATTTGTTTTAGTTTGCACTAAAATAAATGCACATCATTTGCTTTTGAAATGTTTTGATATTGTCTCTGAAAAATGATAAAGTCTTTTATCCTTTTTAATTGGTGTTTAGACACTACTAAACTAATTTCTCATGCTCAGTGATCAATGCTCTATTTGCTTTCCTTTGTTTTGAATAAGTAATATCAGTGGCTTGAGTGTGTTTATCAGCAGCAGAGATTAACTTCATTGAATCATCAAATTAATGTCTTTAGCTTTTCATTATACAGAGTGCATTTGGGCAGGTGCAATACATCTGAAATAATTATTGAAACCAGAATAAATTAGACAGAAATAGATTGAACCATATATCATATAATATTCTCCAAATTTAAAGTAATTCAAATATATTGAAGCCATGAATGTAAATAGTATTTGCGAATTAAAGAATGCATAAATAAAAACAAAACAAAAGATGATGACTTTAAAATAATCACTGAAGAATTTTTAAACATTATAAAATAGTATTATGTATTAATAGTGTGAACCAGACAAAATTAATGTTGCAATTTCTAGTCTTAAAGGAATTGTTCACCGAAAATTAATATATTTGGACATTATTTACTCCCACTCTTGTCATGTGTCTTGTGTGCTGTTTTATTTATACATTTTTTGGCCACTGTATATTTTTAATGTAGGTATTTTACAAACACCGACAATTCACAGTGACCACATATAGTGTATCTGAAAAGTGTTCACAGTGCTTCATTTTTTTTCAAGTTTTGTTATGATACAGCTTTATTCCAAAATGTATTAAATTCATTATATCACTGCATTCCACCAATCAGGCCTGTAAGGTAAAGTGCCAGATGGAATCCAGTCCTCAGTGAAAGGTACATGACAGCCCACCTAGAGTTTGCCAAAAGGCATGTGAAGGACTCTTAGACCATGAGAAACAAAATTCTCTGGTCTGATGAAACAAAGATGGAACTATTTGGACTGAATGGCAAGCATCATGTCTGGAGGCAACCAGGCACTGCTCGTCACCTGGACAATATCAACTCTACAGTGAAGCATGGTTGTGGAAGCATCATGCTGTGGGGATGTGTTTTAGCAGCAGGAACTGGGAGACTAGTCGGGATCGAGGGAAAGTTAAATGCAGAAATGTAAAGAGACATCCTTGATGAAAACCTGCACTATAGAGAGCTCTGGACCTCTGACTGGGATAAAGTCCCAAAGTCCTAAATAAAGTAAAATAATTATAAAGTCTTTGTCCTACAAAGAAGAATAGGAGAAATTGCCCAAAAACATGTGTGCCAAGCTTGTAGCATCATAACCAAAAAGACTTGAGGCTGTAATTGGTGGAAAAGGTGCTTCAACAAAGTATCGAGCAAAAGCTGTGGAAGCTGCACATGCATGTTAAAGGTAGGGTAGGACGGACTGATCTAAAACACTTTTGTCCAAATTTCTTTAAACTTTCTTTATATGTCAATACATAATTAAAATGTACGTACTCTGAAAAGGAGAGTATAAAAATCGAGTGACTCTAGACTTTTTAATCTGCAATAAACACCGCTCATTATTTTCGTTCGGGACGAAACAAATGGTTGGCTTGGGCGACTTTCACTCTCTCTCGCTGCCATGGCGACCACCGCTTTCGCTACAGGATCTGCCCACATGCGTGCGCTCGTTTGATTTGCTATCATAGCTATCAAAATCCAGTGTTCGGCACTTTGCGTACGTGAGTTTTTGTTGTAGATGTCTGTCTTTAAAAAAATTGTGTATTGTGCTAATTAATTGAGATTTCTTACAACTCTTACAGGTTTTTGGCCTTGTCTGTTCCATTGCTTCTATTACTCTCCCCTTTTTTGTAAGTCGCTTTGGATAAAAGCATCTGCTAAATGATTAAATGTAAATGTAAATGTAAATTTGAGCAGTTCAAGAGGCAAGAAACCTAGGCAAAATAATGGCAGAGAAAGAGCATTCAAAATTCACAGTGCAGGGTTTTACAGTCAGTGAAGGCAAACAATGCAAAAAAAGGAAGACAGTACGAGAAAAGGCAATGTACAGGAAGTATTTGAATAAACAAAGAAATCAAACTCGAGTACGATTCAATGATGGTGAGAACTGAGGGACCTGAAAAACGACTCATTGGCTGTATTTCTGCTGGACAGGTAATCTTTCATTTTGATTATACATTTTTTTGGTTTATGTTTTCATGAAGCATGTATCAAGAGCACATGAAGCTGCCTAATATAGACATAACATTACTTAGCATAAAGTTACAATGTTATACACTTAGCCATTACTAGAGATAAATACTCAATATGCTTAGCTCAAGTTGATCGCTGTTGTGTTGAATTTTGCCAAATTCAACTTTAGATAACAAAATGCATGTTAGGGCTGTCACTTTTTATTCGATGTTCGAAATATCCGTAATCGAACTATAAATAAACTATCCAGTTTTCAAAGTGCTATGTAGCGCAATTTTTTTTACTGTCGTGCGTTTACATGGAGCACTGTAATCGGTTTAAAAGTCCAATCTGAAGAAAAATGCTCCATAAACACCTCAATCATAATAAAAATGCCCAAACCGAATGAAATTGTAATCGTTTTGAGATGGGTGGATAAACCTTTTCATGAATCGTTCAAACAAAACATTTCACCATGTATACGACCTGACCGGATTACTTTTGAGTGTGCGTCCTTATGTGATGTACACAGCACGCGCCTTCACCACTGAAGAGCACACGTCGCGCTCATGCACCAAGCATGTTGACAAGAGAGGAAAATACATTTTTCTGAGGGATTAACTTTTTATTTCATAAAAAGTTATGAAGATAATGTTGGCATAATGACACTGTCCCTAAACCTATGTAAGCAAACAATCAACTACTTCAACTGCGCCTGACATTAGAATTTATTTTTCGGAGATGATTATTACACTTTACAACAAATAAATAGCTTTTATAAAACCGTATAAGTCCTGGTGGCCGTTGAGAGTTGCTATGGCATCCGTAAACACATTCCAGCTGCTGGAGAGGACGGCGTCGTAGATATTCCAATATATTTTAATGCATTGCTTGATATTTGATATCCATTCGAATTAGATTTTTTTTTAAAATGACAGCCCTAATGCATGTGTAAAAGCTAGTACACTGCATCCAGGAACTTTTTTTTTTTAGAACTAAGTTAGCTAGCTACTACTAATCAACAATGCTTTCATCATGGAAACTCTTACATGCAAAACACAGTATATGTTATGAATCTTACACGAAATTCATCTTCATTACAATATAAATGATGTTATTGAAAAAACATGATGCTACCCGTTTTCTTTGCCTTGTAAATATAACTAGCTCGTTACCAAATCAAACTAAAATATATTTTAAACTTTCTAGCTTGATAGTGAGTACTAAAAGACATATTTGTTTATATTCAAACTGATAAAGTTAGATGTTTTATTACATGTAATTCTGACTTGATAAGCACACTGCTCCTCTCAGGTAAATAATGCGTCTTCCAGCTGAGCGGCCGGTGTAGCGCGTTCATGTATTTTGGGGGTGTGGCTTTGGAAAGAGCCCAGAAGGGAGAAGGTGGAGTGAATGAAAATAATGAGCTGTCTTTAAAACAGTCATGAGAGGTCTACAGACACTCACTTTTTATACTTTCTTTTTCGGAGTACTTACATTTTAATTATGTATTGATATATAAAGAAAGTTTAATCAAGTTTGGAAAAAAACGTTTTTTAACCAATTTCTACCTATCCTACCTTTAATTCAAGTCAACTTTATTTATATACCTACCGCATTTTACAATGCAGATTGTTTCAAAGCAGCTTCACAATGTTACACAGGAAAATAATGCAACAGATTTTGATTCGGCTGTACAGCCGCTCTGAAGTAAACATGATGTCATCTAGCTCATTTCAATTATCATATACTGACAATGTGGGCAGAACAGTAATTTACTTTCTGGATGCATTGTAAGTTCCAAAAATAACAAATATACTGGTTCTTTTCAGTTCAACTCACTCAATGATCTTCAACTGACTTAATGATTTGGTAAACACTTAAATGCATACCAACATTTTCCACTCCTGATGTAATTTCTAGCAAGAAATTGCTAATATAGTAATTAAATATTTGCTAATAAAAAGCTCTCTTTGTTTTGCTGGCTGTGATTTGTGCTCGAGACTCTGACTCGGACCATATTTTAATAAATGAATAAATTAATGAATGAGGCATTTATATAGCGCTTTCATATGTACTACTGTAAACCCAAAGCACTTTACACTCATGTCAGGGGTCTCTCCTAAAACCTCCACCACAGGCTTGTGCAAAATTCAGAATTTCAGAATTGGCCTCCATTCAATTCATGAATTGAAATTGGAATTTAATTGACTCCGCCCCTTGGGAAGTTGAATTTGAATTGAAATGAGAGGAAGCAGAATTAAACTCATGACAATTCAAAGAATTTGTCTCGGAGTCGACCCTTTTTGAATTTGGTCTCTACTTGGACTCGACCCTTTATGAACTCGGTCTTGACTCGGACTCGACCCTTTATGAACTCGGTCTCAACTTGGACTCAAACCTCTCTGAACTCCGTGTTGACTCGGACTCGAATGAGCTGGTCTCGACTACAACACTTTTTGCTGTAGATCATTAAACTACACAGCCTTAGAAGTCTGTCTGAAATTAGTGAGATGCCTTCATGCACAAAACGCTGCCTTACAAGCCATTGTCTGATAAGGCAGCGAGGCAACAAGTCAGCTCCCTAGGTTTTTGGACGCAGCCACAGTTACGTCCACTAGCTTATAGCTATGGGTGTTGTGTTATTTAAAAAATGGCTAAACTGCCATTTATGACATTTAAGAAAGAAACACGTCTTGACAAAGATGACAGGATGCCAGAACACTTTTGTCGTTTAAAAGTGAACCAAGTTAACAGAATATGATGCTATTATCAACAGCCAACTCCGATTTGTTTAGAACAGACATCAGCTGTACAAGGTAAGCTATGGGAGGTTTTTAGTCTGGCCCACCGTGGCATAGCATTTACATGTAATATTTGTAAGCAAGCGGTTTTATTAAATGTACACAAGCCAAATGTACTGTAATAACAATGTTTGTTGAGACAGGACTCAGACATTGTGACACTGGTCACACTTGATTGAATGGAGCTTACTGCTTACAGTATTTCGCTTCTGCAACAATAGTAGCACCTAGCGGCACCTAACGGTCCTTCCATGCACCGTGCTGACGTCAAACGTCACAAACACAGCTAGTATGGGGGCGTGAGAAGGCATCAAGATGTAGAAGACTATATTATTATAATTACTGTATGTATTTCATGAATAAAAAAATAAAAATAAAAAATAGAAATAGACCATATTAAAAGACAATAGACAATACAGGGTCCAACAAATGAGGAATATCCTGCGTTTAGCTATGTTGCTAACTTTAAATAGTTTTTTTTTTTCCTTTTTCTTTTTCAAATTAAGGGGTAATGTGTATTATTCTGGCGTCCCACCCACACTATTAGAGGCCCATCCATCGTCCATTTTCTGTCTATGCCAGACAGAAATCATGAATAATCTGCAAAACTTTAAATGGCTCAGCAAATTACTGCAGAGCAATTACTGAATACAATCAAATATTAGTGTCACTGTCACTTGATGATGGACCTGGTGAAGAAGCTATATTGATATATTGAAATATTGATTTTGAAGACGTTGAAAATTAGTTTTGAGAATATGTTTTAGACTGCAAATATGAGCCAGATGCTGAATATACTTGGAAATTATACCTCTGACAAGGACAGTGATGATGGTATAAAACATCTGCTCAAACTGAACCCCTTTCAAGCTCCAAAAGGTAACAAAATATGCTTTATTTTATCCTTCTGTAATTCTTATTATCAGGAGAGTTTTATATTATCGCGACAGACAGAGTTCCATATGTGTTATATATAGGCTAGATCTGAGAATAAATGTCCCCTTGAAATCCCTCATATTTGAGTCTTTGTAGGCAATGAAAGGAATTTACAACTCTCTAAAACACTGGTAGAAAATCAAACCTTGACTTGTTAGGATTCCTGTGAGCAGATACTTGAGCATAGGTGAAGAGGAGGGAGAGGGAGAGGGAGAGGGAGAGGGAGAGAGCGAGAGAGAGAGAGAGAGAGAGAGAGAGAGAGAGAGAGAGAGAGAGAGAGAGAGAGAGAGAGAGAACAAAAGCAAAACGAGACAGAGAGACATTCATGTTGATGTATGACAGTCCCAGAGAGCCAATTCGACACCTTAGAGGCACTGAGAGATGTCCAGGTCAAACAGCGTCCAAGGAATTCTGGGATTCAAGAAGGATGGATTTTACAGTGGAGAAAAAAATGGCTTTGAAACATTTTTCACTCAGAAATTAGTAAATAAATATCACAAATAATTATGAAGTAATACAATTAATATAATAATTTTTTTGTACATGAAACACAATCAAAAAATGGTAATAATATTGGCCGGTGACAGCCTGCAACCAGGAAGTATATAAGGGGCACCTAGAAAACATCATCCTCATTTTTGACACCAGATGACACACTCAACTTTTTTGTTTATTCTTTGGGTGAAGAGCATGCATGGGCAGTTCTTGAGGGGGCAGTTATTTTGCTAACTGTGAGCTTTTTCCAATGAGGAAGCTCTGCTCTCATTTAGCCCTCATTTCGAGGGAAAAAGGACAGGCATCAGGGCCCAGTTGTTTCGGGTCCCACTCAAGCTGAGGCAGAGCGAATCATGGGGTTCCCGGATGGAGCTCACCGCAGAGTCTGAGAGGGATGAGTCCTGCGGTGGCTTCCAGCAGCTCACGAGAGTGAGCTGCTGGAAGAGGATGTGTTGTTATTTACATCCTCTGATCCAGCAGTGAGTGCTCTACTGGCTGCTAGTACAGGAGAGCAGGAGATGACTGGTAAGGAAGAAGCTCTGCAGAGTTGTTAGAGGTAATGGAATGTGCTTATAGCAGGATTCAGCTGCCTTGGAAGCATGTTTCACGAGTTCACCTTCCCCCCATGTGATATAAATACTCTAGAACTAGATTGTAATGTATTATGGATTGTGTTGACATCTGATTAGAGTTTATATTAAAGAGTTACTTCAGCGATTAGCATATGGCATTGTATCAGTTGGCTCGGGCAACTGCAGGCATTCATGTAAAAAGAGCTATGCTGAGCAATGCAAGTGTTTTAACTTTCTATGAAAGTTAAGCTTCCAAAGGCATGAACTGAAAACGCGCCAGACAGAACACGTGCTGTGAATGTATACCGCAAGCGTGGTCACGTTTACCTCAGCTCTCATCATGAGCTCATTCAGCTCATTCATGACGGTAAATGTAATCTGACTCCTGCAGTGTTTGTGCTGTGACACTCGCTCAGCGACTCACTAATTATATTGAACAGACATGTTCAGTATTTAATTGTAGTGTTTGTTCTCCAACTCAGTCACAGTAATCCAGCAGCGGTGGCTTGGGAGTGGCCTCACAGGACAGGGTCATTAATGACCCAGTTTAAATATAGATTCATCTTCCCAGCACTAAAGTACCCCTTTAAATTAAAGTGAGGAGATGGGGTGGTGGAAGAATGCTAAAATAAAAATGGTTAACAAAACACGGTAAATGTGTTGTATATGTACACTTCTTATCGTTGATTAGATTGATTAGCTTAAATGTGCTCCACTCATGTTTAATTAGGTTTAATTATCTGAATGTGCTCCACTTGTTTAAATAGGTTACTTTATCTGACGTGATCCACTTGTTGATTGGGTTTGATTATCTGATGTGCTCCATTGTTTAATTAGGTTTAATTATCTGATTGTGCTTCTCCCGAAATTTGTTAATAAACACATTAGTAAGGAATAGACCACTTGTGGCGGCTCAACATTGTGTCCTTTCAGACCATTACCCCCAGCTTTTTTGAACCTTCCATTCCTTCCAGATCTTCATATTGAGATCGAGAAGGCATGGAAGAATCCATATTCAGCTCGCATGCATCGGCGTCAGCGGGATAACTTTGGCAATGTTGTGGGAGTGGGTGAATATGGTGTCGATTCCCCCAATTGACAAGATGTTCGCAAACTATCTCGCTGCTGGGGAGGCACCGACATTGCCTTCTAAGCTCCTTAAAATTACATCTTGCTCGAATGGGAGGGCATATACAGCAGTGGGTCAGGGTGGTGCTTCATTGCACATGATGGCTGTGTTGCAAGTATAGGATGATCTGCTGAAGGATTTGGAACAGGATCAAAGTCTTTTTCCTGATGCAACAGAAGAGCTACGCTGCACCAAGGATCTCGTTCTCCGGACCACTAAACAAATTGCTGATCAGTAGGTCAATGGTGGTGATGGTGGCCACCGAGAGGTGTGGCTGAATCTGGCTGACATCGGAGAGAAAAATAAGAGCTTTCTCCTCTATGCCCTGGTTTTGCGCTCTGAACCTTTTGGCACCTACATCGAGGCAGTGGTTGGAAAGTTACGAGAATCAAAGGCGTGCTCTGCAGTGTTTAGGTCCTGTATACTGCTGAGGTCCAAATGCGCGGTATAATATTTATAACAATAGGGCCATTAAGTTCTCATTTTGTGTTGGCTGGAATGGTATATAAGATGTTTGTGCTCTTTTGAGCTAGATCCCTAAGTTTAATCAACCACCTGGCATCTGATATCCCTAGCACTGGCCTCTTCTCACTACAAGAGTCATCCGGCCAAGGCCTGCCTTTCTGAATTAGGTTGAAGAGTAGATAGCAGCTAGGGTTGCAGGTTATCAAGTAAAATGGATTGAGTGGGGTTAGGCCTCTTAAGTGAGGCCTCCATTTTCAAAGGGCTTAGCAGTAGACAGCAGTTCTGACTTAATATTGAGAGCTACAACTGGTAGGCATCCAACCAGTAGCATGTCTCAGGGTCATGCTGACAGTACTCCCTTGAGTACTGTTAGAGTACTTTTTTAATCAGTTTAACCTGCCCTGCACCATTGTGGCTCGCGTTGAATGGAAAAGTTTTTCCTCCCATTTAGGTCAGGTTTTTGAGTATGCTCCCTTAGAGCCCGAGCACTGCCATGAGATGACAGTTGTGATCTTTTGGAGTAGAAGGCCACTGGTTGGGCCTCCTCAAGGGGTCTGTGGCAGGACCATCATCATTCATGGCCTGGAGATGTTGGCTGTGATCAGGGCTTTGAGAAGCTTCCTCACAGATTGCCGAATCAGATTTTTGATATGGCAACTAGTAAATACACTACTTTTTGTCATGCTGGTATGCGTGGAACATTTCAAAGAATGTGTGTTACAACTAAACCTTCGTTATGCCCTGCTCACCCCTTACATGTCTGGTCTATATCTATCATCAAACTCAGTAAATTCCCTTGCGTGAGTCATTTAAATACTCTCCTCCCATAATTCTTGCACCTGAAAGGGAACCTCCTACAAATGCATATGCAATAAGGTCAGCAGCAAAAATAACTGTGTCCACATCTTCTCCGCAATACTTTTCACTGTGTGTCTTTAGAAAATCCTGACAGTAGTTTTATTAAAGCCAAACAAGGGTTTGCATTAATGAAAACTGTTGGTAAATATGTAATATTAGGCCCTAATTTGTGTGGTCTTCCTTCATTTTTAATTTGTAGCTATTGTTCAAATGGTAGCTTCTTAAAGGAACACTTAAATAGGCTAATTTTCCAAGTCCCTTAGAGTTAAACAGTTGAGTTCTACAGTTTTTGAATCCATTCAGCCGATCTCTGTATCTGCCGGTAGCACGTTTAGCATTGCTTAGCATACATCATTGAATCGTATTAGTCCATTATCATCGCTCTCAAAAATGACTGTAGTTTGGTTCTTGGGTGTAAGGAAGAAGGCGGGGTCGGCTGGACTGAGACTCTGGTTTTTATTTACTTTCTCAATAATAAACATAACAGGCGCACGTGGGCGCATCAAACACAAGCCGCTGCTCCAAAGTGTTTCTCAATCAATCTCTGCTTTCACGATTACTCGCCACAATCAGCACACCGTCTCAGTCCCAGTCCAAAACTCTCTCTCCCTCGTCTCTCTCTGTCGTGGCTTTTAAGCCGGCTCTCCACGCCAACTACTGCAATCAGAGAGAGGTGTTATTCATTTGCACTTGACCCACTTACGCCCCGCTCGGCTCCGCCTTCTCTCTCCCTCTGCCGATCCCGCAAAACCACGCCTCCCCTGCCACAATGACCAAAGACTTTATTTTTTGAAAGATAATATTTTTCCTATTTAAAACTGGAATCTTCTGTAGTTATACCGTGTATTAAGACCAATTGAAAAATAAAAGTTTAGATTTTATACCGATATAGATAGGAACTATTTTCTGATTTCTGCATAATTATGGAACTTTGCATTGTACCATGGGTTCAGCGGCGCAATGATATTACACGGTGCCTGAAAGTAGTCCTCAGATAAGTAACTTCCAATGTGACCGATTCAAACAAGAAACTGTATATATATATTTGTTAGCTTATAGGATCAGATTGAAAAGCACTGCTGCGTGGGAGTTTGTGTGGCCATTTACTTTATACAGTATATAACGTTAGTAGTTTTGTTTTAGTTCTGGTGACGTAGTGTATAGTTTGATTAAAATAGAATGTGGATTTGCCGGTATTGTTTATCTACACAGTTTCTATGGTACAAAATACTATGTTAGTGATGTTACGTTCTGTGCAGAGGCTTCGGAGCATGTCTCCTGTATAGAAATTTATTTGGTGGCCGCCAAAAAAATGTTTCTCCCATCAAAGCCTTATTTGATCAGTTATTGTGATTTATGAGTGATGTAGATGACAGGACACATGTTAACTGAGTGACAGAGAGAAAGCGCAAGCACTTTCCCTGTCTTAATAATAAGCAGCACCGTCTTATACCGTATATTACGTTAGTCAAAATGAAAAGGTTGGAAGACCGAATCCATCCAGTCGTACCATTTTCCTTTGAATTTTGACTCTTCTCTGACTCATTAGTTTGAATCTGCTCTCTTTGTCCATTCTGCCCCAGTCTGTTCAGTCAGCCACACTTTCTCTTTTTACATTTCAAAAGCTCATCTTCAGTGTAACTGTTATCCTGGTAATAATAGATAAGGTTCGGGATCTGCACCAAAGTAAATATCTTCTGAATTGTCTCTCACCATAGACTGAAAAAATAGTCTCTCACAAATGTCTCCATGGTTACAAATCATGCTCTCTGTGTAAGCAGATTGTCGCTGGTTATGTTGACAGAAGTTTGCCTATTTTCAAGCGCTGGGTAATATCATTGCGCCGCTGCACCCATGACGGACACAAAGTTCCTACGCAGGAATGAGAAAATAGTTCCTAGCTATAACAAATAGTCTAAAAAATAGTAACTTTGCTTTTTCATTGGTCTTAGTACACAATGTAACTGTAGAAAAGTCAAGTTTTAAATAGGAAAAATATTGAAAGTCTTTGGTCATTTTTTTGAGCACTGATGCTGATGGTCTAATATGATTCAATGATGCATGCCAAGCTATGCTAAATGTGCTACCACCAGATACAGAGATCTACAGAATGGATTAAAAAATGGTAAAACTCAAATGTATAACTCTAAAGGACTTGGGAAATGAGCCTGATTTTTTTTTTTTAAGTGGAGTGTTCCTTTAAATTTGTTGGCAATCAAATATGCAATATATGTACTCTCCATCAAGGTAATTGGCACTTTATCAGCAAGTAGCAGTTCAAACTAAAATCACATAATACATACATTTCATCTCTGTGATGACTGGTTGATATACCAAGGGAGGCTAGCCTCTGCAATTGACAATGTTCTGGATATTGACCAGTTTTTTTAGTTTTCTTTTTCTTTTTTTTCTTTTTTACCAAAAGTCTCCGGCTATGAATTTGGCCTCCCCTGGCCTTCTCTATCCCCTCAGTCACACCTTAGCACAGTTTGCTGTACAGCTGTAATTACATCGGCCGATTCGGCACGGTCAGAGAAACGACAGTGGTGGTTCCGACTTCAGTAATATTTTATGGTGTTACAGTAGTGAAATTGCAAGCAAGAAACACACATCCTGAGACATGAAATTAATAAGTCGGAATTTCATTAACAATAAACTGCCTCTTCCATTTTCAACAATTTTTGTTTTGAACTAATGAACTCGACCTTTAATGAATTGAACCTTATTGTAAAATGATGCCAAACTATGCCTGACCTATCAACTTTTCTAAACTACCAAACTTTTTTATAATAGTAAGCCAAAGCAAATATTCAAAGCATTTTTTGGATTGGCAGTCAGTGGCTTGCCATCAGACATGTGCTAACACAGAAAACAGTACAAAAACATATTTTCCCACATTCACATTGAAATCCTCTAATTAATTCTCTTAATTCATTGAAGAGGAAGAAAAATACCATCTGCAGCAGTCCCGGAGGCAAATGACAATTCAGGGATAAAAAGGAAGAAAGAAAAAAAAATCTGAAATAAGAAAAAAATAAATAAATATTGTCGTAAAGGCTGCTTCTACCACATCACCACACAGCTCTAAAGTTTTATTTTAAGACTTCTCTTCAGTTAGGGAGCATTTGGGGTACACTTTCTCCCAGGGCATTAAAAAACAATTTCTTCTATCTGGAAAAGAATAGAGGTTAAAAAAAGAAAAGTAAAGCATCCACTTTTTGGCTGTTTTGTTTCCTTGATTCTTATTAATGTTACTGTCCTTATGATGCACAAGGAAAAAAGGCTCCATATCGGCATTGAAAGGGCCTTTTCTTTGTGTTTTGTAGAGGTGCATCCCTCAGGCAGCTCATTATTTTTACGAATTGTAAATCAAGATTTTCTTCTGCTTCATTTGAAGTAATGCCTTTTCTTTTCTTTTCTTCTCTCTTTTTTTTTTTTTTACAACAGAGAACAACATGGTTGAATCTGGCATGTTTGCTGGGTATTTATGGTATCAATTAAAATGCAGGAATGTAAATGTCAGAAATGCTGCATGTCCGAGCAGCTGTGCGATAATATCTTTATTTACTCTTGTGCAAGGCTAGAGCTGATTCAAAGTAGAATCAGGGTCAAAACTTGAAACTAAGCTTTGTAGTCGAGACTATTATTAGACTAGATGGTGCATATCATGAATATTGCATCATCAAGACTCCCTTCTACTGAAACACATCAAGTCATCAACGGTAAAATGCATACTCTCAGACACTTCACGTGCTTTATGTTCTTTATATTTCACCACACTGCAGTGCAAAACCTGCACACCAGACTGCAGCAAAAATTATCTGACAAACAAAACACTAGAGCATGTTCTTTAGTATTTCTCTCGGTCAGTCCCATCAGTCTATGTTCGCATCAAGTCTACACATGGTCTTAGCTGGGAGGTCAGCAGGCAAGCTTTTCCAAAAAGGAGTTGGCAGTGGAAGAGCTGTGTGCGGATTTTGTGAGGATTTTTTCCGCCGCTGCCCCTCGCCGAGCATTCTCCCAAGCTCCATGTGTTGATTCCGAGAGACAAGTTCACTCTGGATCCACCACAACATGTGACCCTCGCTCTCCTGGGAGGTAAATAGCACAGACCTTTTATCTTCGAGGAGGAAAAGAGCGAGACGTACCATAAAGGCTGAATCTGATCAACACCTCAAAGGTCTCACCCTCTCAGCTATACCAGAATTGAGAGATACACAGGAATTTATAAGACGCAACAGTATGTCTCTCAGACTTTATACCTCTGATTTTAACAGCTCCAAAAACAGACCAGCCTTCCTACGCCAAAACTGTCTGGTGCATTTGTTCAATTTCAAGGAAGCAATAGAATACTTGACAACTGCTTGTGCTTAGTGTCAGCCTGCAATGTTTGTCTCCCCAAAATGAACTAAAGTACAGTCATTACTTACTCATGTCGATACAAACCTTTGCTCTGCAGAACAAAAAACATTTTTAAAGACTCTTATCCATGCTATGACCGACAGCTGTAGCATATAAGATAAAATAGCTGAAAGTGCTTTGCTCAAGGTTGTGAATCTTATTCAGAGTTGTGAGAACTGAGCAACCAACATTCTGGTACAAAGTCATGAGCAATATCTAATATAAAAGCAATGTCCATAATATACAATCTCTGTGGGTTAAAAATACATTAAAAACTGTTAATTATTATTACAGTTTTAAACAACTGTTTTCTATTTGAATACATTTAAAAAATTGATTTATTCGTGTGATGTCAAAGCTGATTTTTCAGCATTATTACGCCAGTCTTGCAGTGTCACATGATCCTTTAAAAAATATGACAATTAGCTGCTCAAAAAAAAAATTTGTCTTATTATTATCAGTGTTGAAAACAGTTGTGCTGATTAATATTTTTGTGGAAACAGTGCAATTTTTTTTTAGGATACTTTAATGAATAGAAAGTATTAATAAAAAATGTTTTGAAACAGAAATCTTTTGTAAAAATGTTAAATGCCTTTTGGATCCATTTAATACATATTTTCTGTATTTA
This sequence comes from Pseudorasbora parva, assembly GCF_024679245.1. Lineage (NCBI taxonomy): Eukaryota > Metazoa > Chordata > Actinopteri > Cypriniformes > Gobionidae > Pseudorasbora > Pseudorasbora parva. The sequence goes on from NC_090173.1 coordinate 28,270,162, forward strand.
AAAAAAAAAAAAAAAAAAACTTTTAATGTATTTTCTTACTTGCCCCAAACTTTTGAGTGTATAAACTGCACTCTAGTATTATACAGTATGAACTTTCATCACATGTGAGATATTTTAGATTAATAGAGCAAATTCCCTATGAGGGATAAGGTTAAACAATCAGGGTCATGTTATGCTCAAGGTTCCTCAGAAATTCCTTCACATTTGGTTGTGGGTGATTGCTTTGGACCCCAGTCCACTAACCTTTATGACCTTAGGTTTAGCTCTCATCCGCTCATTTACTACATCCTGCGGTTTGATAGCATTCAACATCATGTGGGCTCCTGGAAAATATGTCCAATACACATTTTAACCATGTACAAAGCCTAGTTTTATATTTTTAACCCCTCTGACATGTAGTATTCAGTAATACTGCATTATCGTATTGTCTCACTATTGTATTAACTATTGGACACTAAATATATGATTAAAGTTATTCTACTTATTATACAAATAAAATGTATGAATTAGGTCTTATTTAATTCTATAAACTATAATACTGATCTGCCAACATTGTCGCTATATGATAAATTAAAATAAGCTGATAACATCACTGTTTTCTCCAGTACGACTACAGCCAAATCTAATTTTGTCGCAATATTATCCTGTTTGACACTGTGAAGCTGCTTTGACACAATCGTGATTGTAAAAGCACTATATAAATAAAGTTGATTGATTGATTGATTGATTGATTGATTGATTGTATTCTGCAGAGCTGCTTTATACCTGAATTGACGTTTTATAATTGACTAGTTTTGCAACATCGAATTCAACATTGAATTGAATCAACACTGAACTCAATAATGACACTTGTCTTTTAAGAGATGCTTTGTAGCAGAATTTTAATACATAATATTTAACGTTGATTGTTATTTTCCTGTTTATTACAGTGAAGATGCTTTGAGATATTCTGTATTGTACATTTAAATAAAGGTGACTTGATTGAGATAACTTTTTACTTGAAATATAGCCTTTCACAAACTCACTTTCAAATAAAAAAATATTTAACTTTACAATAGCACAACACACACTCTCTCACACCTTCTCACATGCACATTCAACCGGATAAAAAAAGATCCATGGGTTTTGAACGTTTTCTGGAGTCTACTGCATCCCCTGAGATGGATATTATCTTGCAAACTCTTAAGCATTTCCATTAAGGCAGTGTTGCTGTGTGATTCCACATTTATATTCACAGAGTCCTTTCCTGGAATGAGTCCAGCATTTATGTGCAGCGCACCTGCGCATAAACATTCCTTATCAGATCCTATTCAGGCAAATCACTCTCTATATCTCTGTGTTTGGCTGATGGTTCAGGACCCAATTAAATGAAGCCGTAATGTGGTGTTTATGAGTAGCGGTTGAGTCTGCACAGCCGGCAATATGAATGGCACACTGATAGTATTAAAGAAGTGTTGATTAGAGATGACATCCCTGAATAGGTAATTAGCTTTTCTGGCAGCTTTTTCAATAGACATCTCATGCTTCAAATGTGATTCTCTTATGCCTCCGCTGATATTTTTAGCCAATGACATTGGGTGGGAGGACTCTGTCCAGCATTTGTGATTAATTGACATTTTTTCATCTTTTGTAATACAACATGCAAACATCACATACAAACATTTGCTTTCTGCACACTTTATTCATGTTCCTGCAAGGTCCCCATCATCTGAGTCTGTACAGATCTACCCAGCATTGAAAATAAATAAAAGTCAAGGGTATTGGCCTCTGGCATACCACTTTTTAAAATCATAATTTAATCATTACCAATGGTATTTTATTTAGTACAAAACACAATTAGAGTACAAACAAAAAGGACCAAAAACCACAAGAAAAATACTCCTCATTTCTCAAGTAAAAAGATTCAAATGAGTGAATTGATCTATGTGAAATACGTGAATATCAGGTAAGGAGTGAATTCTGCACACTCAGAATGTACGAGGCATTACATCACCACCTGGTTCAGGTCATACAAATACACATACCAGAGGAGAGAATGGAAGAGGCAGAAAAAATAAACAAAACAGGGAGAAAGACTGGAAGAGGCACATGGCGCTGTGATGTATGAAGAGTGCAAAATAACATGATAGATGAAGCAAGGTAGAAAAGGACAGGGGGGAAGAGAGCTGTTGAACAGAGGTATGCGGAGGGAGGGAGAGAGGGAGTAGTTTCACCTGCTGCTGCATTTTGCTGCAGTGTGGTCTTCCTGCAACTATATTTGACTGCACCTGTGGAACAGTGTGTGGTGCTGCTCCCTAGAGTTCACCAAGAGAACTGCTTCTTCAGACCTCAACAATACAAAGCACTTGATCTGATTTCCACATTGTACATGAGATGTGTAATCATATACAAATGTCATTTTTACTATATTTCTAAGAATTGATTACTGATAAATGAAATAGTGCATTTGCATGCACTATTTCTTATACCTCTGTCTCATAAGGCTCAAAGGAGAGTACAAATGTACTATAATTAGTATCATGAATAATAATAATAATAATAATAATAATAATAATAATAATAATAATAATAATAATAATAATAATAATAATAATATTTTTGCCTTATATATGAGATACTGCAATTATTTGGTTTATTACGGTATTATAGTTATAATAAAAAGTAATACTAATTATAATTAGTAGTAGTGTTTTTTATTAGTTTTTCTGCCTTACATTTATCATAAATGTTACTATAATCATAATTATTTATTATAATTCTTATTACAAATAGTTATAATTAATCATCATAATCATAATGATACTGTCTAATATTGTCCCAGCCTGTGTGTCCCTGTCTTGTGTGAGGACTTTCGTTATTTCCAGTCTTATGTTTTGTAGTTGTTTGTAGATTTTCTTGTTGATTAGTTTTCCCAGTTTCCCCCATGTACCACTCCCCCTTGCTACCTTGTTAACCTTGTTTCCCTTTGTGTATACTGTGTATACCCCAGTGCTTCAGTTGTTGTTTGTCGGTCGTTACTCTCGTGTGTGTGTTTTTATTGTTGTGCCCGTATTGTTGTGCACGCTGTACTTGGATTCTCATTGAGCTTCATCCCTGCTCACACGTGACAGATATACACTCATCCGCCACTTTATTAGGTACCTTATTAGAACAGGGTTGGGCCCACTTTTGCCATCAAAACCTATTATTCTTCATGCAATTGATTCAAAAATGAGCTGGTAACATTCCTCTGAGATTTTGGTCCACATTGGGATAGGACTCTGGTTACATCACATCCCAGGTAGTCTATTGGTGCCTGTAGGGGCCATTTGAGTACACTTTCAGAAAAAAAGGCACAGTGGAGGTACAATTTTGTTCCTTGTGAACAAAACATATAACTGTACCTTGGTCCTTAGGGTACAACTATACCATTGTTTTCCTCAGTTCCTCGAGTCACTGTCCTGCAGAGTTTGGTTCCAACCCTGAAAGACATCTATATTAGCTCTTATTGAGAATTAACAGAGGTTTAGATTTTGATGTTTTATTGAAAATGTTTGATCACCATTATGGAGATCAGTATTCCCTTTCAAAGGAGAACTCGCGCTGCGTCAGCTGACGCTACGGGGAACGCCTCCAGCGCAAAGAGGCGGACTCCCAGAGACGAGGAAAGGTGTATCACAACGCGGTTGGCGTGAATGATATGGTCTTCCCCTGGTGGGCGAGTTAAGAATTACATCTGACTTTTCTCCTCTTCTTCAGCATCTTCCCAGACGCTTCTTGCAATCGGCCCATAGTGGGGCCGTAAAACGTTGATACTTAAGGTCTTGCCTGGCGTGAGAAGCGCCCCCCCTCAGGTTTGGTGTGCCGAAGCATGCATGTTACATGAAAGCGATGAGGCACCGGAGGAGAGTGGTTGAGTCCACTTTATAGGGCAAACATTCTTTCTTCCCCATATGGTTGGACTCTATGCTTCCCTGAGGGGTTTTGTGGGATGATGGATGTGGGAAACAAGTTTCTACAGAGAAGATTGGGCCTGTAGTTCCTTGTGGGGTGGCTAGAACGATGTTTGTGATAAACACTGTGTGTTTATGTTAGGCTGTATGTTTTGCTAGTGCAGCACTGTGGTCTGTGGTAGGCTCATCTGAATATGTGAATATGAGCAGTTGAGGCCATCGCGCATGCTCACGTGCATGTAGCGTCGATATAGACTTATGTGCATTCTCCAAGTCAAACTGTTAGGCCCATAGCCACCTCTGGTTAGCGTTAGCACCTCTGTTAGTGAAATATCTAGATGAGTGTATGAGGTCAGGCTAGCGGATTAACAGCAGTAAGGTCTGTCCCAGCCCTTTTTAGGGCCTTGGTTTTTGGGTTTTTATCAGATCGATGCTGGCTGGCCCTCACAAGGGCGCTGCATCAAGTCAATGTAGTGACTTTACATGTTAAGTCAATGCAGAGACGCGAATAGGCATTCTGCGGCGCGATTTGCGCGAATGAGGCGGCGCGAATGGCGCGATTCGTGCGAATGAGGCAGCAATGATCATGCGGATTGAGCGTTTTGAATGCGTGATTCGCGCGAACCGCGCAAAACACGAGAATCGCTCAAGTTGAAAAATCGGAACTTTAGCGGATATTCTCGCCGCGTTCACCAATGAGGAGCTTTCGCCAGCTTACTGCTGTCACGTGGTGAAGTGATGGATGGGAAACCCACAGGGGAAACCCAGAGGCCAGAGTAATTTAAAAATACTACTGTATTGTGTCACAAAATATAGTTTTAATAGTTTTTCAGGCAAGAATGTAGTTGTTTAAAGCTCAAATATGTGATTTATTTATTAAGAGAGCTCCTATTTGAAAATTTGATCTAGTGTTTTCGGAGGTGTGACACACAGGCGATCACCGGAGCTCAGCGCTCATCAACCCCGGTGAGAGCAGCCTTAACTCGGATAGTCCTTCTGCCGACTGCCGCTGCCTGGCAGAACCCCGTCCCATGACGCGAATTGGCGTCTGTTGTGTAGTTAATGTCACACGCGAATGAAGCGAATTTCATGCGCGAATGAAGCGAATGGATTCAAATTGTTCACGCGTCCAACTTCGCGTCATTCGCGTGCGGTGTGAACGCAGCATAAAACAGGCCTCTTGGAGGCGAGCTCCGGGAACACAGTAGCTTCCCACAGTTTGCATATCTGGCTAGCTGGTAGCAGGCCTCTCCAGGCCTTCGTCTGAGTGGACATCCATGACATGCAGAGTGCCACAAGGGTCAATTCTAGCACCACTCCCTGTGCAAATGCATTGATGAAGTTAACAACTGGATGTGCCAAAACTATCTTCAGTTAAACAAAGACAAAACTGAAATCACTACATTTGGAAACAAAGATGAAATTCTCAAGGTGAATGCATATCTCAAAATATCAAGTCAGGAATCGTGGAGTGATTTTGGAGTCAGACCTGAGTTTCAGTAGTCATGTCAAAGCAATAACTAAATCAGCATACTATCATCTGAAAAATATTGCAATTAGATGCTTTGTTTCCAGGCAAGACTTAGAGAAACTTGTTCATGCTTTCATCACCAGTAGGGTGGAATATTGTAATGGCCTTCTCACCGGCCTTCCCAAAAAGCCCATTAGACAGCTGCAGCTCATACAGAACGCTGCTGCCAGGATTCTGAGCAGAACCAGAAAATATGACCATATCACACCAGTCCTCAGGTCTTTACACTGGCTTCCAGTTACATCTAGGATCGATTTTAAAGTACTGCTACTTGTTTATAAATCTCTCAATGATATTGCAGATATGCTGATTAAATACAAACCCAACAGATCACTCAGATCAGCAGGATCAAATCAGTTAGAAATACCAAGAGTTCACTCAAAGCAAGGAGAGTCTGCCTTTAGCTATTATGCCAGTCGCAGTTGGAACCAGCTTCCTGAACAGATCAGATGTGCTCCAACAGTAGCCACATTCAAATCCAGACTCAAAACACATCTGTTTAGCTGTGCATTTACTGAATGACCACTGTGCCATTGTACGTTCGCCTGATTGCACCTTATCTATGCATCATTTTTTAAATTCTTTTTATAACTGTTTTAGTTTACCTGTTCTTTTCTTTAGTTATCATCATTTTATTACATTGTATTCTTTTTCTTATGCATTTTTAATCCCTATTTTAATTCCTTTCTATGTAAAGCACTTTGAATTGCCATTGTGTATGAAATGTGCTATATGCCTTGCCATTGTGTATGAAATGTGCTATATGCCTTGCCATTGTGTATGAAATGTGCTATATGCCTTGCCATTGTGTATGAAATGTGCTATATGCCTTGCCATTGTGTATGAAATGTGCTATATGCCTTGCCATTGTGTATGAAATGTGCTATATGCCTTGCCATTGTGTATGAAATGTGCTATATGCCTTGCCTTGCCTTGCCTTGCCTTGCCTTGCCTTGCCTTGCCTTGCCTTGCCTTGCCTTGCCTTGCCTTGCCTTGCCTTGCCTTGCCTTGCCTTGCCTTGCCTTGCCTAGCCTAGCCTAGCCTAGCCTATGGCATTTAACAGCTAGCCTCAACGGTGCCAGGTAGAGGCTCCTTCAGCCTCCCTGGGGCGAAATGAGTCCCTTGGACGGCAACACATAATTGGCTTTATGCTGACAGCTAGTGCATGCCCGCTGTCGGGTCCCGGCCTTAGCCGGCAGTACCCAAGGGCGGGCTCATGCCCTAACACGATGAGACGAGGCCCTTCAGGACAGGGACCGGCCAGCCTACAGCATGGTTTACCTAAAAGGCAGGCTTAAGAGCTCCCCTCAGCAAGGATTGTCTGCGAGCTTATGGCCGCCTGAGCCTGATCAGACGGTCAGGCCCCCCTCGGGGCCTCCCGGTTAGATCAGCCCATAGGCCTGTCCAGCCTCCTGAGCACCCCTGTAATATATGTGTTCAGTAGATCCTAGGATCGAGCAGAAGAAACTCCCCTCGCTTGCAAGGGTTAGAAAGCACTATGCTGAGTACTGCTCTCCAGGATTCCCGTCTCCAAGTTCCGGGTTCAGGAGGACACTGCCAGTTTGCAGTCCCTCAGTCTGGATGCTCGTGAGTAAGCAAAAGTCTGGAGGCTCTTTTTCTAAACAGACAGGGTTGGCCAAGCCGGGGTGTCCCACATAAGTGATGCCAGTTCAGGCCTCCCTGGTGGCATTCGGTGAAGGATTTCCCGAATGGTGGCTGACTGGGGTGCCCTCGGGCCCCCTAGCCACATTCCCATAAAGGGACCCCTTCCGTTGAAGTAGTTGGTCCCAGGCCTTTTAGCAGCCGAGGGTAAGAGACCTCAGGTAAAAGTTTAATAAGGTCCTCTCTTAGGCATATAGCTTGGGCTATGACCGTAGGGAATGCTGTCACTGACAGCCTACTGTGACCAGAGGGGGAGTGCTTCAGACTTTTCTTTTGAACTCTTGTCCGGGCAGTTGTCACTGCCAGTAAGGGGCATGCACTCCCCTCAGCATGGCGGCATGGGTATATCGTTTCCCGTAGCATCAGCTGACACAGCGCGAGTTCCCTTTCGAAAGGTAACGTCCCTGATTACGACTGTAACCTTAGTTACTTGAGAACAGGGAACGAGACGCAGCATCATGATGCTTAGTTTGTACCAAGGGCCCAAAGTGTGCCAAGAAAATATCCTCCACATTACACCACCACCTGAACCATTTTTACAATGCAGGATTCATCCATGCTTTCAGGTTATTTATGCTGAATTCTGACCCTAGCACATTAAAACTGTCGCAGCAGAAAATTAGACTTATCCAGAGTTTCCCATAGGTTGAGAATTTACTTGTGGTGGTGGGCAGGGCGAAGTGGAGCTGCACAGAGTGTGGCACGGCAAGGTGCTTGATGAGCAGGTTCAAAATAAACTAGTGAATATTACAGAATATGAATTACAAATAATGTACAATTTCACATATTGGTCTCACCAATTGGCCATTGGTCTGTTCTGCACACACTCAAATCTGATAGGTCTCCCAGAAGTAATCTTAATTCGTCTAGTGACATCCAACCTATGTTGAACGTGACCGACTGAAATGGAACTGCATCTACAAATAGTTGTTTAGTCTATTTTGTTTACAGTTTTTTCAATTGTTTAAGCACAAATTTGAAACCAAAGTAGAACAACACCTCAGATCATTTGTAAAATGAAACACTTTTGTCAAAACTATACAATGTCTTATAAAAACCTTATTTCGTTGTAATAACATTAACACAACCATCATATGGTCTGATTCTGTATGAATCAGTTAAACACTCCTGTACTCAACCTAAAACACTTTAATAATTTACACAGAGAATGTGTACCATGAAACCATTTAACCCTTCGCCACAAGTTTGATTGACTGACGATCCGATCAATCACATTGTCAAATCTACTGTTTTGTCCAACAAAGCAGTCAGGAGAGAGTAGATTACAGGTTTTTTTCAAATTGCTAGCACACAATTTTGCAAACTAGGCTGGTTTTATCAAAATATTTGACACAATTCACAAAACCATGCACCCAAACTGTAATATTTGTAGATACACATACATGCTGTTGAAACATTTATTATTTACATTTTCACCAAACAAGTCGTAATCCAGTAGATATATTTACAATGGAAAAAATATGCTCTCAAAAAACAGTAAGCTGAAGAAGAAAATTGCAAACTCCATCTTCCCCTTCCTCTCTCTGCAACGTATTCCATTGTTATATAAAAAAAGGTGCTCACCTCTGGTAGTTTCATAGTGGTTACTTCCCTATGGAAGTGTTAGCATTATCCAATGAGGTGTTTGGCCAGCTGACTCATGTATTGGCCATTTAGCTCATGTGTCATTTTGAATGGCAGTGTTTTACCATGGCAAACATGTGAATTTGTGTCAGATTGTTGTGTCTTATGCAGAAAACCGTGTGCAGTGCATTTAAAAAGTGCCATTTTGAATTGCAAAATATGTGTAAAGCAGAAAATGTGTTTAGACTTTAGGAGACTTGACTTGTCAGTTTAAATAATTGTGCTGTGCATGTCATTTTAGTGTGTTAGCAATTGGAAAAAACTGTAAAGCCGGTGGACTTGAACTTGAAAAATGGTGTGTACTGAGACAGTTCGAACAAGATTTATTTTAGTGTTCATTCATGTTTATTTGATGCTTATCAATGAACTAGAAGAAATGATGATCGGTTCACTGGCAGCTTTAACTGAGGTGCAACAGTGATCACAACACCCAAAACAATTTTTATTGTTTAAATTTCTTTGAAATTTTTTTTGAAAGTTAAGACTGTTTTTTATATCGAAAGTAACTTGCTCTGTCCTGTCTGTCGCCTTGTTGTCAGTATCCTCTTTGCTCCGTGATGTATTTTCTCTACGTGAGAATGTGTGTGGTGTGAGAGTGTTATGGCTTGTCAATCATAGCAAGAGTAACTGAAGGGGGCCCGGTCTTTGTGAACGGTCAGTTTTGCAGACTAATAGAAATATTTATTTATTTTCAATACTGAACATTTCAATAAAACATTTTCCAGTTTTCATACAGTATTACTGAACATTGTACTGTAAATTTAGCCTACAATACTGTAACATACATATCCAGCTCCATGCCATATATAACCATATATGTATAGCCATATATATATATATATATATGTGTGTGTGTGTGTGTGTGTGTGTGTGTGTGTGTGTGTGTGTGTGTGTGTGTGTGTGTGTGTATGGTGTGGTCGACACCACAGGCTATTTTTTATCATCTGATCACATGGTTTCTCCATAGCTTGAATGAGGGGCATCTGGACATAGGGCCAGAGATCATAAACCTTCAACGGCCATGCTGACAATGTATTGCATCTGGTCCCTTTGCTTTGCTGCTGTGGAAATATTTGTAATCTATCTAAAAATGTAAGAATGAGGTTAGTGTTGTAAGGATCAAAGTTGGCATGACGGTGGAGGACCCAATTCTTAGTAATGGCAAGGTAATGTTGCCCTCATGTTGCCCTGGTACATTGCCAATAGCCCTGTGGCCAATGATGTTTCTTCCCGTTCTTCTCACGGTTTTCAGGTTAAATCCAGCCTCATCATTGTATATAAACTCATGCAGGACTTCCTCCGCATTCATTTGCAAAACTCACATTGCAAAATATATCCATACAGCAAAAGAACACATTGTGTAGGGTGATTTCAGGGTGAGTAGGACACTTTTTTCCATTTAGATGACTTGGGAAAAGTGTCCCAGTCACCCTGAATTCACCCTAGATCAATATACTGTAGGTCTGCTGTGTGCACAATACTACAGTCAGGGAACAAAACGCACTACCACATATTCACACCACAGGATTTTTCACCCTGACTGAATTTCTTTCAAATGGCACTAGTTGTTTCGTCAGGACTTGATGTTTTTTTAAGGACACGGCTATTGTTGACAGAGACCTGTTGGCATTATTAAAAACTGGGTGATTCTCTCTCTCTCTCTCTCTCTCTCTCTCTCTCTCTCTCTCTCTCTCTCTCTCTCTCTCTCTCTCTCTCTCTCTCTCTCTCTCTCTCTCTCTCTCTCTCTCTCTCTCCTTATGTTGGCAGGAATAGATACCAAAACTGTTGCTATAGTACATGCAGAAAGCTATGGATTTTCTTTTGACAGAAGATGCATTTCTTGCCTCAGTATTAGTCTGTGGTTTATTTATTTTGTTACGCAGATTTGGTTGTTTTTTTCTTTGTGCATGTCCTACCCCGGCTCCAGGTCTTCCTCTCCCTCCACATTGTTCTCTTCAGATTCCCCCTCTCATCCACACTCTCCGTCTTCATCTGACACCGTCCATTATTGTTGAAGACAGGTGAACTTTCCTGTAGCCTTTTTATAGTGTTTGAACCTGATTGGTGTGTCTACAATTAAGTACCAGTGTCTGTGCACACCTGGTGGCTATTATACCAATTGTTTCATGGGTGTGTTCATATGAGACCATTTGCTTTGAAATTGTAAGGAAATTACATCATGATACATTTCTGTGCCAAATGCATGCAAGTGTGTTTTGTGTTTTGTAAATCACTGTGTGTAATGTTTTGCAAAAAGTGTGAATCTAATGTTACCGGCCTCAGACCTAGGGGATATCTGGGCAGGCGGCAAATTATACACAGGCAGTGTGCACTGTGGATCGGTGAATAAACTGTGAAAAACACAGGAGGACAAAAGTTATGTCTTTCCACAGCGGCAGCCAGTTTATTTCTCAGATTGTTTATTAAGTCGTGATGTAGGAACGCCGTTTCTGGGTTCAAGCCTCAACTCATTTCACTTGAGAATGCCATTGAACGCCCGTTTATGAGTATTAAACATATTAAACATCAAACATTTAAAAAAGGTAAACATTTTAAATATTACAGTCTACACAACAGTCTCTATGGTCACAGCATTACCGAAATTAATATTTTAACGATTTATAAAAGATGAATCACTATCTGGACATCTGGGATTTTTATATGGAGAAAAATGATTAAACTCACTCTTTAGCTGTTTTTATAATCCTTTGTAAATTACAACTCTTTTTTAGATTAAATACACTTTCTAACTCACTCAAACTCTATGCATCACACTTGGTGATTTACACAAGTTCAATGAAATTAACCTTTTACTGAATGATATTCATACCTGTAAAAAACACGAGAGTTATGTCTTTCCACAGCGGGAGTCAGTATTAGTGTGTAAGCAATTTAAAAAAAATGTACCAGTGTGTGTGTGTGTGTGTGTGTGTGTGTGTGTGTGTGTGTGTGTGTGTGTGCGCACACCTGGTGGCAATGTTAAAACAATTATTTCAATTAAACAGTGTGTTCATTCTGAAAAACTTTTTTGTTTGCAATTATAAGAAAATTACATCATGATACATTTCTGTGTCAAATGCATGTAAGTGTGTTTATTGTTTTGCTGACAATGTGCTTACAGTTATGAAAATCTTGACTGGTGTTTTGTTCCTTGAGTGTAAAGTTTTGCTAATTGTGAAAAAAAAGACTGAAAATTTACTAAATCTTTTTATGAGTGACAATTAATCTTTGTTTTCTAATATTCACAGATTCTCTGGATTCATTAAAATGAAGTCAAGATGACTTACATGAATTAGGTCCTGGACCCCTGTGGAATTCGAATATTATCTTTCCAAGCAGGTCATAATTTAGACCTTATGAATGGGAAATCAGACCAGGCAACCTCTTTCTAATCTTCTATTGTTTAATTTTGGTGAGCCAGTGAGAATTGAAACATCAGTTTTCAGTTCTTACCTGACAAGAGTGGCACCTGCTGTGGTCTTCCACTGCTGCAGGCCATCTGCTACAAGGTTCAAAGTGTGCATTCAGAGATGCTCTTCTGCAGACATTGGTTGTAATGAGTGGCTATTTGAATTACTGTTGCCTTTCTATCAGCTCAAAAAGAGTTGAACCCGTCAAACCATTTTCCACTGACCTCTGGCATCAACAAGGCATTTTCACACACAGAACTGCTGCTCACTGGATATTTTCTCTTTTTCTGGCCATTCTCTGTAAACTGTAGACATGGTTGTGCCATCACATTCCTTCCCCATTCTGCTGCTCAGTTTGAATTTCAGCAGATCCTTTTGATCATGTCTACGTGCCTAAATGCATTGAGTTGCTGACATGTGATTGGCCTACTAGACATTTGCATTAATGAGCAGTTAAAAAATAATAATATTTTAAATACTATAGAGGTATTCACTTGTTATTTTGTAGTTCATAATAATACTACTACTACTAACAACAAAAGAGATATCTGAAACAAGGGGAATTTGAATTAGCATTATTTTCTGACAATAGCAATCTCTCATGAAACCTTGACCCTATTAATCTTTTTGATCTCTTATCCACATCACTGGTTTTTCCTGAGCAAGTCCCACAATTCCTTGGCTATACAGCCACACTGCAGTATAATTCTGCAATGATCTGTGACATCAATCATATCGGCCCACAACTCCTGCAACCCCTTCCTGACTCCCATCCAGCAATGGTTGCCAAGTGAGGAGCCAATGCATTAGTCCAGGCCCCCACTATTAATTCTTCATGCCAGGTCTGCAGGCACTCTTTCAGATTGCCTCCACTGAACTTGCCTTGCATCGGCAAAACATCGGCAAGAAAATTATAACACAAATATATATATATTAGAGAGAGAGAGAGAGAGAGAGAGAGAGAGAGAGAGAGAGAGAGAGAGAGAGAGAGAGAGAGAGAGAGAGAGAGAGCGAGAGAGCGAGAGAGCAAAGAGGAGCCAAAATAGTACCACACTGTATTTAGTGCTGGTTTTAGAGTGACTAGTCAAAGCCCTAACTTTGACACAATGAGATCATCTGAGCTGCAAGAAGGAATACATTAAACATTCTAGGCCAGCAGCTCTGGGAACAAACACAAGATCATGGGGCTGTACTACTGTGGGAAAAAAATTTTTGGTACCGCTCAAGTCCACCATCTTGCTTTTTCTGTCCATTTGATTCTCTCTTTCTTTCTGTCATATGACCCTGTAACGCTGTCAATTCACTAGCCAATCTGGCGTGTTACTTTTATTTACTCATTTTTCTGGGGAAGTTTGTGTAAGCACAATAAAAAAAAAAAATTAAAAACCTTGCCTGGGGTAACTAACCCCAGTGAAAAAAGGCAAGCAATGAAGCAGAGCCTTATCCTGAGAGCACAGGCTTTGTTTTTTCGACGCGCCATCCTAAAAGAACCCATCTCTTGCGTGATACCCACAATTTTGAATATTCCTATCTAATATGATTTATGACTTGCAGGGTTGGCAAAATAATAATTATACACTGTTTAATATTAGGCCAGAGGAGAACTGGCACCCCGACTGAGTCTGGTTTCTCCCAAGGTTTATTTTTCTCCATCATGCCCTGATGGAGTTTTGCTGAGACTGAACACTGAAAAGAGTGTGTTAATGCCCTCCCAGAGGACCACCTGGGAGTCGTATGGGACTCAACAACGATGCGGGCCCTAATGTCCCCTGCTCGTGTCGAGTCCATACGAGTGGAAGTCTCAGCTATGAAGCTAGGCCACAGCCGCACTGTGAAGCAGTTCCAGAGACTGCTGGGCCTTATGGCAGCAGCGTCCAACGTGATTCCGTCCGGCCTGCTATACATGAGACCCCTTTAGAGCTCCCTGTACGAGCTGACTGTATAACCTTAAGTGGAATGTCTTTTCCAACTGGTGTCGAGAACGGGAGGTGGACCCAGTCAACTACGCTGTGGCCTCAGTGCTGGAGTTCCTCCAGGACGGTTTCTCCACCAGGCTAACCCCATCCACTCTAAAGGTGTATGGGGCTGCCATAGGGGCTTTTCACTCACCTATAGATTCTGGACCTTTGGGGAGGCACCACTTGGTTGTACGGTTCCTCCATAAGGTCCGGAGGTTGAGGCCTGCGGCGGTTCTTGAAGGGTTGGCCGAGGCCCCCTTTGAGCCACTTGAGTCGGCAGAGGCAAGAAACCTGACACTTAAGGTGGCCTTTCTCCTCTCCATCACTTCTCTGAGAAGAGTGGGGGACCTCCAGGGCTTGGCGGTGACACCAATCTGCCTGGAGTTTGCCCCAGGCGAGGGGAAAGCCATCTTACACCCCATACCGGGCTTCGTGCCCAAGGTTCCATCTGTGGGGATGAGGTCAGTGTTTCTGCAGGCTCTTCATCCTCCGCCTCACGCAACGGCTGAGGAAGCTAGGCTGCACCTGCTCTGCCCGGTTAGGGCCTTGAGAATTTATCATGAGAGGTCAGCACAATGGAGGAGATCGGACCAGCTGTTGGTGTGATTTGGCCCACCCAAGAAAGGGCTGCCTGCTGCGAGACAGAAGATCAGTAATTGGATCGTCCAGGATATAGCCACGGCTTTTTGGGTACGCAATTTGCCTTCACACATGACCGTGACGGCTCACTCCACGAGGGGCTTGGCCTCCTCGGTGGCCCTCTTTTTCGGGAGCTTCGCTCATTGAGATTTTGGGGTTGGGCCAACCCTCACACCTTCATAAGGTTTTATAAGCTGGATCGGGCTAGGGTGCTTGCATCCTAAGTGTACCTGGGGCCACTGGGTGCCAGATTGGTGCCAGATTTCATTCATACTTCAGAGATGTCACGCCGAGGGCGTTTCCCCAGAGTGTTGTCACTCGACGACGCAGTGTCTTGTTCCCTCACAGGGAACAAGGGTTATATACATAACCCAAGACGTTTATTGCCTACAAAAACAGCCGGTTTGGACTACAACAAGCTTCTTCCCGGGTTGGTGACATCATAAACCCTTGCTAGTCACCGGAGATGTGACTTCTGCCGGTAATGGTAAGGGGCGTGGCATTTCCAGACAACCTGTGTTTGGCACTTCAGCCAATAAAAATACATTAAATTACATTTGGCCATCTAACCAATTTAAGACCATTGCGCTTTTTTGGTGGGGGTGGGCTTTATAGAAGCAGGAAGCAAACGAGTCATTCAAAGGACAGTGGAGACAGCGGTGTGGAATAAAGGTAAAATATAAGAAAAATATGGCATAAAAAATTATTAAGACATGTTATATTGCGTCCCTAAAACACAACCAAGCCTAGAAAAAAACATGGAACCACCCCTTTAATAAATAAGCTACAACATTTTATTGAAATAATGTATTAGTAAATGTTAAAATTAACATTAACAAATATTAATAAATGTTGTAGATGTTAAGTTCATTATTAGTTTGTGTAAACTAATGTACTACTGTTAACCAATGAAACCTTATTATAAAGTGTTATACTTTTTCTTTTCTTTTTTTGACTAATAGAAGTTCTGAAGGCCGGTAACTTAAAACTTTAGTAGCAAAATGGGCTTTTGAATGAAAAAGTTCATTTCAAACCCTGCCTACAGTATTGTACTACTCCTTAAAAAACATGACTACTTAGTTATTTTTTTATGGAAAGTAATATACTACACTGAAAAAAAGGTGTGTTTGATTTACATGATTTAATCATGTACATTGGATCCACATGAATCAATTAAGTTAAACAAACATAATTTTGTTCATATA
The DNA here is from genome assembly GCF_024679245.1 of Pseudorasbora parva. NCBI lineage: Eukaryota > Metazoa > Chordata > Actinopteri > Cypriniformes > Gobionidae > Pseudorasbora > Pseudorasbora parva. The sequence continues at coordinate 28,286,143 of NC_090173.1, forward strand.
ACTTCAACATCATGGAATGAAGTAATTTTTAAGTAACCAAATTGAGTAGTCTCAAAAGGATTTTAATGTCTCCCTAACAACAGTGGTGTGCAAAGGAAGATTGAGACCTAGCCTTTTTATTCACATCAAGCTTATTTTGTTTTTGTATACTTTTGTGGTCACTTGACTGTTTTATAAGACTGTACTAACTAGCTTTCATTTTATTAGCCAGCAATATAGCACATAATGAACATGTCAAGTGCTATGAAATGCTCTTTAATGACATGTGCTGCCTCAGTCCACAGCACTGCTCTTCTCCACTATGGTAACCCAGTGTAATTTAAATGGTTCTAATTATTAAAACATAATTAAACATTAAACATACTTAACTGGTTCACATTCACTTCAAAAAATATAATCTAGTAGATTGCACATTTTAATATGATTAAGTAAATTGGACAATGTGTGGTTTCTAGTTTTTTCAATGTACGTTACGTTTGTGTTGCTTTTTTCACATGGACTGGGCTTGCTTGTTTGTTTCTTAATCATTATTATTCATTCATTCTTTCACACCAAAAGTGCAAATGCAAAAGGAAATTAAAGGTCGGGTAAGTGCTTTCTGGTAGGCCTAACCATTGTTGATATTTCAAATCACCCAAACAAACACGCCCCTGCCCCCAAAAGGGTCTCGGCCCTATTTTGATAGCTCCGCCCCACACATATACGTAACCCAGGCAACGACTGTAGCAGAATCTGCGTAACTTATCCAGGTTGATTATTCAATGAAAAAGTCACCGTTCTCATGAACAACTCGATAGAACACGAGTACAAAAGTAAAACTAACAACATATTACAATTATGACCAGATAAGAGTTATAGCGATCACAAAAACACACACAAACCGTTCTCATGAACAACTAGTACACAAGCACTACAGTCCAACTAAGGAACATATTACAATTATGACCAGATTAGAGTTATAGCGATCACAAAAACACAAACCGTTCTCATGAACAACTAGTACACAAGCACTACAGTCCAACTAACGAACATATTACAATTATGACCAGATTACAGTTGTAGCGATCACAAAAACACAAACCGTTCTCATGAACAACTCGATAGTACACAAGCACAATAGTGCAGAAAAAACAACATATTACAATTATGACCATATTCACGAGTTCACACTTACATATAATTATATAGAGTAATATAAATGCGTATTTGGCGTGCTGTCCGGGGGGAGGGATTCGAGCTCGAACTTGGCCCGAACCCAGAGTACCCCCCCCTTCGTGTAAGTGGTTAGAACTAAAAGAGCAAAATGTGGAGAAGGGGTGGAGGAGGGATGCTGATAAACTTTCAACAGAATGGAGGTAAGACTGCAGTGTATATATATGCACCTCTCGTTGATTAGCTGAGTGCTATCCACCTGTGTCAATTATCTGAAAGCCCTCCTCCCGAATCTTTGTTAATTAACATCGTTTCACGAGTTCACACTTACATATAATTATATAGAGTAATATAAATGCGTATTTGGCGTGCTGTCCGGGGGGAGGGATTCGAGCTCGAACTTGGCCCGAACCCAGAGTACCCCCCAAAAAATGCTGAGCATAGGACAGCCGCCTGGCTAATTACCCCCCAAAAAGCTGAGCTTGGCGGGCTGGCATTCGGGAAAGGGCCTGGTTGCTTGACCAGGGGGCCCCTGATGTTGTTTTGGTGTGCGTAGGTGGTAGATTGTCTAAAAGAAGAAAAACGGGAAAAGAGAAATATGAGAGAAACAACAACAATAAAACATTTCCTTACTGTGTGGAAACTTTCCACTCTTTCACGCTGCGTGGAAACTTTCCACTCTTTCACGCTGCGTGGAAACTTTCCACTCTTTCACGCTGCGTGGAAACTTTCCACTCTTTCACGCTGCGTGGAAACTTTCCACTCTTTCACGCTGCGTGGAACCTTTCCACTCTTTCACGCTGCGTGGAACCTTTCCACTCTTTCGCGCTGCGTGGAACCTTTCCACTCTTTCGCGCTGCGTGGAACCTTTCCACTCTTTCGCGCTGCGTGGAACCTTTCCACTCTTTCGCGCTGCGTGGAACTTTCCACTCTTTCGCGCTGCGTGGAAACTTTCCACTCTTTCGCGCTACGTGGAAACTTTCCACTCTTTCGCGCTACGTGGAAACTTTCCACTCTATCACGTTACGTGGAAACTTTCCACTCTTTCACGCTACGTGGAACTTTCCACTCTTTCACGCTACGTGGAAACTTTCCACTCTTTCGCGCTACGTGGAAACTTTCCACTCTTTCTCGCTACGTGGAAACTTTCCACTCTTTCGCGCTGCGTGGAAACATTCCACTCTTTCGTGCTGCGTGGAAGCTTTCCACTTTCTTTTGTGCTGGGTGGCGACTTTCCACTCTTTCGTGCTGCGTGGAAACTTTCCACTCTCTTTTGTGCTGCGTGGGAACTTCCCGGTGGCTCGCTGAAAAACATGAAAGAACAGCATGAGTGTATGACTGGGAGATTAATTGCTTCATCCGCTGGGCCGGTGGCGACCCGGAGGATTTTAGCCGATAAGGGTTTGGTGGGCTTTTTTGATGTGGAAACGGTTGGTCCTGATGTAACTTTGGAAAGCGTCTGAGGACCATCTCCCGAGATCTTGGATCTGCTGTTGGGAGAGGCCTTTTTGAGCTGCTGTGGTTGCAGCGCCAATGCGGAATGAATGGCTTGAGAAGTTTTTTGCTGGGACACCTGACTGCTGGAGAACAGATTTTAGATGTTTTTAGATGGAACCAAAAGCGTGTCACGGGTTTGTTTGATTCGTCTGTGAATAGAGGTTCCAGGGGAGATTTAGCTTGGGAATTTCTCCATTGGAGATAAGCCAGAACTGACTGGTATGGATGAATTGGTGATGAGAGATTAAAAATGTAGATAAAATGGCTTTTTTTTTTTTTTTTTTTTTTGGGTTTGGTCAGTCTTACTTCGCTTAATCAAATAGGAGATTGTTTCTCCATCTAGTACTGATAAGTCTGAGATGGTGGGATGGCTTTTAGGGTCAAATTTTGAAGTGATAGCGAGTTCTGAGCATCTGAGAAACCCAAAAAAGGCTAGGATAAACATGGCGTCGAGTGTCCGGGCGGTATGGAGAGGTTGGTAGCCTGTGCGGAGGGTACGGATACATTTGTTGAGGATGTCTAGTGTTATGGGTTGTCTGGTGTCAGGACGGGTGGGCTGAGATTTTTGAATCCCTTTGATCAGGAGGGAGGTTTGTGAGTTATTTATCTCCTGAGAAGGAGCACCATACATCAGTTTGTGGAAAAACTGAATGCCGCTCAGGTAACCTTTAATAGACCCAACTTGGAGGCCTTTAATGGTATTGAGGTAGGAAATAAACGAGGTGATTGAAAGGAGAGTGAAATCGGGGAACGGTATGTTGTAGGAAATGTGGAATACTTTGAAATTTCTCCAAGCGGTCACGTAGGATTGGAGGGTCCTAGGAGACACCGCTTGGAGGATGGCGTCGAGCGATGCGTTGAGTAGGGGTTTTAGCGGGTGGGATACGGGAATATTAGTTGCGAATAGTGAGGTACTGGAGTTGGGAATTTGTCCGCCTCTGGAGCCAGCGTCCTGAATTTCTGAAATAGAAAGCAAGACAGGGAGTCAGCAACATAGTTTCTGATCCAGGGACGTGTTAAGCAATTATGAATATATGTTACTAAATATATTATAAATGTTCGCAATATAATAATATTATAATGTTGATCACAAACGAGGCACCTTAAAAAATGGCATCATAGCAGATGCATAGGAATGGATTTAATTTATGTAATGCACCATTGTGTCGTTGTTGCAATGCCCTTAAAAATGCTTTTAGTGGCCCATTATTTCTCCCACGGGAAAGCTGGTACTATGAGCTGTTAAAGCTTGAATAGTGCTAAGGACTGTCATGTCCTGAGCTCCGGTGACCATGGAGAAGCGAACCAACTACCTTGATAAAATCCCCCAAACCGATTGAGGGGGTAGCGTCTGTGAACGATTATATATCGATGGGGCACGAAACGAGATAGCTATAGCAAAATAGAGAAGGCTTTCCAATGAATTAGAAATATTAACCATAACCTGAGTTCGCCATGACATGCTTGGGTTATGGAGATGGGATCTTCTAGCGCTTGGACTGAGGATGCGAGCGAGAGGAGATGCGATATGAAGGGGCGACCCTGCGGAACGATGTGCATTGCAAAGTTTAAATGGCCAAGCAGGGCTAGAAATTCACGTTTTGAACTGTTGGATTTTATGTTGTCTCCTCTGCTCTCAAAGACACGAGTTAGCCAGAGAAAACTGGGCTTCTACGGTAGCAGAGGGAACAGCACTGCTGGTGCAGTGGAGAAAGTTATTCAGAGAAACTGAGCTCCTGCGGGAGCAGAGGGAACAGCACTGCTGGTGCAGTGGAGAAAATTAGTTAGAGAAACTGAGCTCCTGCGGGAGCAGAGGGAACAGCACTGCTGTAGCCGTGGAGAAAATAACCAGAGAAACTGAGCTCCTGCGGGAGCAGAGGAAACAGCACTGCTGGTGCAGTGGAGAAAATTAGTTAGAGAAACTGAGCTCCTACGGGAGCAGAGGGAACAGCACTGCTGGTGCAGTGGAGAAAATTAGTTAGAGAAACTGAGCTCCTGCGGGAGCGGAAGGAACAGCACTGCTGTAGCCGCGGATAAAAATAACCAGAGAAACTGAGCTCCTATGGGAGCAGAGGGAACAGCACTGCTGGTGCAGTGGAGAAAGTTATTCAGAGAAACTGAGCTCCTGCGGGAGCAGAGGAGACAGCACTGCTGATCTGGTGGAGAAAATCATTCAGGGAAACGAAGCTCCTGCGGGAGCAGAGGAAACAGCACTGCTGTTGCAATGGAGAAAATTAGTTAGAAACTTAATTCCTGTGGGAGCAGAGGAACAGCACTGCTGGTGGAGAAAATTAGCCAGAAAAACTGATCTCCTGTAGGAGAAAAATGAGAGAAAATTAGATGGACAAATGGGAAACACGTTGTGTAACCAGATCAATCAATCGATAAATCAACTTTATTTATTTAGCACTTTTACGATGACGATTGTTTCAAAGCAGCTTCACGGTGTTAAACGGGACAATACTGCATCGGAATTTGATTTGGCTAAAAGATGAGACTCTTATTTTGAAATGTAGGCCTATATGCCTTATATTGCAAGATACTCACTAAAATTCATGAGGGACATGGAATACAGCCTTACAATTGTATACAAAATATGACGATATAATCATGTTAATAAAATAATGTAATTGTTCACAAGGAGATTTGCATCAATATCCAAAGTGCTCTGAAGCATTCTGAAAAACTTGCAAGCTAGTAGAACACACAACAGTGCCACGTTCAGTTTTTTGAAACGTGAACGCTCAAGTGCCCACTAATTACATTGTATGGATCGCACACATCTGTTCATAGTCGCAAACGAGAGTATGGTCACGCTGTGACCGAGCTTGTGAGCGTCAGCTGGGAAGTATTGAATCAAAGCAATGATTATCAGCTGATTCCAATAGTGGCTGATTTGTTTGGCAAAATAAGCGTTGTTTACGTTGCCGTTATTTTAACGATTTAGCCTCGCGATACGTTTTGCTTTACCAGCAAGTTTGTTGTTCATCACGAGATCGCAAGAAAAGCTTGCTGCTGTACACATCATTTAAAGACAGGAACTGTTGTGTTCCCTGTTGAAAGTCTGTGCGATGTACACTCTTTACGCTGTCCGAGTACTGCTCTAAACACACCACGTTATTAATAGAACATAGCTTATTTTGTCAATCGGTTAGAAGACAGAGACGAGCTTGTGAACGTGACGAAGAAATGATTACATCTCGTGAAAAGCATAAGTTTATTTTTACCGTGAATGCTGATCGACGCGGCCCAAATAGGGGGTTTGAGGTAGCTTATAATTTTGAAAGAAAAAGATTTTAGCTTTGTAGAACTGCTTCAAGAGGCGTGCGGAGCCGTAGACAGCGTGAGGGGGCTGGCAGGCGGGGCGAATGGTCGGAAATGCCGCCCGTGCTGATAAACTTTCAACAGAATGGAGGTAAGACTGCAGTGTATATATATGCACCTCTCGTTGATTAGCTGAGTGCTATCCACCTGTGTCAATTATCTGAAAGCCCTCCTCCCGAATCTTTGTTAATTAACATCGTTTAGAGTTAAAGCGATCACAAAAACACAAACTGTTCTCATTAAAAACTTGATAGAACACAAGCACGACATTACAATTATGACCGGATAAGGGTTATATAGATCATGAAAAGAGGAAACACATATTTTTTAACATATATTAGAGTATAGTATCTTACTTGTCGGGGACATTGTGTGAGCTGATGCTTGAAGTACACAGGGAGGAGATTTAGATGCTCCATACAGTGTGGGAATAAACGGGTCTTTATCATCGCTGAAGTGAGCCACAATACGATCGCAAATGGACAAACAAGTGAACATGACACACGAGCATGAAGCAAATGCCAGCATACTAGGCTAGTTCTCGGCTAATGTCCGTCATGTTTGACTCGTGTGTTTTGAATAATGAAGTGCACAGAGCGAGCGCTCTTCTCACCATCATTAGTAGATACGCCCCTTACCTGCAATAACCATCATTTTTACACAGCACACAAAACACCTCACTCCTGATTTCTCTTAACATGGGGAAAGGAGGGGTGTCAGTCAATAAATGGGAAAACAAAAGTAACTTTTGTTACTTATTTGAAAATGCGACTTCTATGTTTAAAAGTAATGCATAACTTAAGTAGGTACACTGTAAATTTTTTTTTTTTTTTTGGTTTAACTTTAAAAAGTAAGTAACCTGGTTGCCTTAAAATTTTGAGTTTATTGAAATTAAAAATTTGAGTTGATACAATGAAGGAAATTTGTTTAATAAATAGAAACTCAAAATATTATTGTATCTGAACCACATAAAAAATTTGATAAATCAATTTGGCATGTTTCACTGTGTTATCAGAAATAAAACACATACAATTACCCAATATGCTTACAAAATCTTTTAATAATATTTTAATAAAGGTTGTCAAATCTCAAAAAATTTTCATTGTATTAACTCAAAATTTTAATTTCAATGAACTCAAACTTTTAATGCAACCAGGTAACTTTTTTTCTAAAAAAGTTTTTACAGTGTACTTAAAGGGTTACTTCAGCGATTAGCATATGGCTTTGTATCAGTAGAAACCCTGGAGAATATTTGAATGATTGTGCTTTCCCCTCCTCATATCCCCCTGAGACAAGACGTTTATGCATTTTATTTCTGGAAAAATTTCTCCCATGACGCAAATATCGTCAATTTGCGCCATTAGAGGAATTGTTGGCCAGAGGCTAAAGACTACAGCCAGCAGAGGAAGCCATTTCCACATGTTTTCAACTCACGGGTGAGGGATGGGAGATCACACTCACAGCACTCAGCTCGCAGCTGTAGCCTCTGGCATTCATGTTTAAACGGTGCGGCCACCACAGCAAAGTAAGTCTTTCAACTTCTCAAACTAATTCCTATGAAAGTTAAGCTTTCAAAGGCATGAACTGAAAACGTGCCAGACTGAACATGCGCTGTGAATCTATGCTGCGGACACGTTTACCTCAGCTCTCATCACAAGCTCATCCATGACTGTCAATGTAATCTCACTCTCAGCGTTTTGGGCTGTGAGACTTCCTCAGTGGCTAAATCACATATTGAACAGACACGTTCAGTTTTTAATTGTAGTGTCTGTTCTCTAACTGAAATGATTCTATGAAAATGAACGCGGTCGCGGTGGGAAAGTGAAAGTAATTCAGTAATCTAGTAGCTGTGGCTTTGGGAGTGGCCTTGTAGGGCAATGCATTTTCTGTCCTTTCTCAGTCTTGGAAGCACCAAATAAAAAAATAATTTCACATTTCTACTACATTAAGGACCCAGTTTAAATACAGATTCATCTTCCCAGCGCTGAAGTACTCCTTTAAAAAAAAGTAATCTGATGTAATGCATTACCCTCAACACTAATGGTAAAAATAAAAACTAAGTCGATAAAAACTCAACACCTCATTCACACGTAACTTTGTTCTTTAAGGCTGGAGAAAGTTCTGCCATCAACTGCATGTGGGACTGAGGAGGGTCTAAGGATTAAGGGATAGAGATGATAGTTTATAAAGTAGGATATGGTGAGGAATGTGTACAGTATGGTGACAGCCAGTGTAATGATTGTGAGGACACTGTTTGACTCATCAGCTAAAGCCTTTGCAAAGCTCACTGTGACTTATTGGCCATTTTAGTTTTTTAGTTTTCTGCAGAGGTGCAGTGCCAACAGATCTTCAAAATGTCCCTTCACTGATCCCTGACACAAGATGAAAGAGATCACCACGATTTAAAACATTGCTGCGGTAAGGACAACAACTACTAACTGGAATCCAGCAAAGAAACAAGCCAATTTCAGGAAATAAGTATTAGTGTCATTAGGTGATGTATTGTATTCAAATTGCATCACTGGGGAGAAATAACAGCGAGTTCAGCAATATTTCTTGACATTGCTCTATATAACAAAGCTCTGCCGTTGTACTGAAGCATGATGGCTTTTAAGGAAATTATGAGGTGCTTAGATTATTTCAGAATAGCAGTTCATCTAATATTAGCAGCATAGAGATCAGTGCCAGGCTTAATCAGGAGCTCTATCTCCCATATCATTCAGGAAAATGGCCCCCTACTTTGCCACTAATGTCCTATTACTCAGCAGTTTAAAGAAACAACATTATCATATGCAGTCATATTCTACTAAAAAATGACATTGCAATTGTGAATGTTAAAGCTAGTACTACTAAATATAGTCTCCAAGATCTACTTTAAATATATCAAATAGAGATATAACGATTCACTCACGATGCAATACAATTCACGATGCTAAGTTCATGATACGATTTTCTCGCGATTAAAAAAAGAGAGATTTAAGACAAATTATAAAATAAAAGTGTTATTTTATTTCTCAGACAAAATTCTGCATATTTCTTTGTAAAATGTAAATATATATTTGATGTCAAATAAAAACTCAATTTTGAAATTTTAACTTAAAAATTGAAATTTTAAAACAAATCCTCAAAAAGTCCCTACAAGGAGATCTTTCAATGGTGTTTTCTTGGGAGGAGGTTGTTCATTTTTTGATATAGGAAAAAATCCTGTAAAAAAAACAATAGGGCTGCATTTCCCAAAACCTTCTTAACTCTACGTCATTCTTAAGTTATACCTTAAGGTATCCCTTAACGTTAATATGTGTTTCCCGAAACGAACTTAGTTAAGAATACCTTCTTTAACTCATACTTTTGTAAGGTTGGTCTGGACCACTCTTAGCAATACCTTATCACTATTAACAGTTCATTCCACTAGTGGCCACCACTGTGCAAAAAGCTTCTTTATATGTCAGTCTATACGAATATAATTCCGAAGTTGTAATATACACCCAGTGTTCAATTAGGCTAGTTTAATTTTTTTTTTTTTTTTTAAATTTTATGCAAGGATTAAAATTGTCATAAAAAATTCATTACAAACACTAATGGTTGTTAGCTTTTTAATTATATTATCCAAAGGTACATCAGCTGGCAAATCATTAGACAGGAAAGTCTTAGGAGCCTATTTGAAGGGAATGATTGTGGACGAGAGTTTAGTCAAACTTTGGCACTGAGGCAGCAAATAGAATTGTGCTAAATCAAAGATGGCCATTCAGTGTATGTGCACTATTTCATACGTGAAAACTTTAGTCCCCTGGCTACCATGTCATATGCTGCTATTAAAAATAAATTTCGCCTACCACGAAAGCAAATTCAGCAGCCTTTAGATCTTGTTGGACCAACTTTGTCGAGACACAACTACCCCCTCAGCCCAAAAATCAGCTGCTGGCGGCTCTTTTCTCTCTTTCTTTTTTCTCAAAACAAGTGACTTGGGAATCACATTGTTATAAAGGCAAGATTTTAATTATAATTTGTATATGCAAGAGTTAGAAAAAGCAGAAATATGAAAAGTATTTTAGATAAATATGCCATAATAATCAACATTTGATTGAAAAAAAAAAATATTAAGAGAAAGAGATAAATTCAACACCTGTTTCTCCAACAGCACAAATTTCTCCTTCAGTCTGTCCAATACATCCTCATCAATCAATCAATCAATCAATCAATCAACTTTATTTATATAGCGCTTTTACAATCACGATTGTGTCAAAGCAGCTTCACAGTGTCAAACAGGATAATATTGCGACAAAATTAGATTTGGCTGTACAGTCGTACTGGAGTAAACAGTGATGTTATCAGCTTAGTTTAATTTATCATATAGCAACAATGTTGGCAGATCAGTATTTAAGTTTATAGAATTAAATAAGACCTAATTCATACATTTTATTTGTATAATAAGTTGAATAACTTAATCATATTTTTAGTGTCCCAAACTGAGCAAGCCAAGCCAAAGGCGACAGTGGCAAGGAACCAAAACTCCATCAGGGCGTGATGGAGAAAAATAAACCTTGGGAGAAACCAGACTCAGTCGGGGTGCCAGTTCTCCTCTGGCCTATTAACACACCGTGTAAGATTATTATTCTGGCAACCTTACAGGTCAGAAATCATATTAGATTGGAATATTCAAAATTTCAGGGTATCACGGAAGAGACAGATTTATTTGGAAATAAATGATGGGATGGCGCGTCGATTACACAAGAGTATGAATACATGAAAGATCAGAATCTCACTTTACCTCACTTTATCATGCTGGTCTATCTTTCACTGTAAAAACACTGATGCACCTTGTGATCTCCATGGCAATCGCCCTCGACGCCACGAGTGGGTAAATCTGCCGGTCAGTGGTTTGGTCCATTATCTTTTACATGCAGACAGAGGTGACTGGAGTCTCTCACTGTGATTATTAGTCGCCGGAAAGTCAAAATGCCGCCAGAGCGGCCACACCTCCGATTTGAATGAGTCAACGTAAACTACGCGCTTGCCGTCGCCATGCTTCTGTTTGACGCCGCGTGCACACACTTCCATATAATTGAACAAAAAACATTTTTTTATTTCACTCTACAGTTTATTTCACTCTACTTCGAGCCAGTGTGCATGCAGAGTAATGCTAGCTAAATCTAGCTTGTTGCTATCGTGCCTGTAAAGTGAGGTTACAGTATATGGTTTCAGGCTTTCAGCGTCCCTGCTGTTTTAAACAAATCGCGATTTAACATCTCATCCGACTTGAATCGCCACACATTTGTATTGATTTTCAACTGACTCTGACTGATACAGATGCATGATATGGTTAATCATGGTCTGATTTATTACTGGATGTAGTGGTTTAACTCTTCATCGAGTTAACTGGACATTTTTGACAATACAATTTGGTTTGTTGGAGCCCTATCACACATGCGGTGCAAAGCGACATCGGGTGTGACTCAAGTGTTTCATCCTGACGTAGTTATCATTTTCATGTCCTGCTTCACGTTGTTTAAATGTAAATGCATTTGTGCCCATTTGTGCACCCATGGTCGAAACCGAGGTGTGTTCAGACATACTGTTGGCACGCTGCTATTTTGAGGCAACTGAAATCGACTGTGCCATTAACCGAGGTACAAGCGCAACTGGCTTTTAAAGGGATTGAGAGACAAGACTCTTATTGGTTTATTGCACGTTATGCCCAACACACACCCATTAATCATTTAGAGAACAGGTGCAGCAATTTAGACCATTTTCCCCGTCGTTACACTAGCAAAAGTGGATTCGGACACGCCCTAAGTGCACTTGTGCCATACCATGGATGGTGTCTGGCTTATGACCTGAATGAGTTTTATTGCATGTTTGAAAAACCCAGTCTCACACCTCACGCCTGTTCTGACCTTCTCTTCATGCATCCATCAACACCTCCAGCAACCCCCCTCTCTCTTCCACCTGCAATTACGATCTGTGTAGGGGATGTGTGCTAGGTTTTCCGGAAACAGAAGACAAGGAAAGCACCAGGCCCAGACAGCGTTTCACCAGCCTCTCTGAAACCATGTGCTGACCTGATGGCCCCTATTTTCACAAAGATCTTCAACAGATCACGGGAGCTGTGTGAAATCCCTTCCTGATTCAAATGTTCCACCATTGTCCCGATCCCAAAGAAACCCAAAATCACAGGACTGAATGATTATAAACCGGTCGCTTTAACATCTGTCATTTCAAAGGCTGGTGTTGGCCCACCTAAAGGACATCAATGGAGCCTTGCTGGACCCTCTAGAGTTTGCCTATTGGGTAAACAAGGTCTGTGGATGATGCAGTCAGCATGGGACTCTGGACTACATCCTGCAACACCAACAAAAACCAGGGACTTATGTAGGCATCCTGTTTGCGGACTTCAGTTCGTCTTTCAACACCATCATCCCAACACTCCTTCAGTATGGATCCAGATAAGTCTCATTAATAATTCACAAAAAAACAAAACAAAAACAAAAACATGGTGCACAACATGCATAGCCAATTTTACATGCATGAAATAAAATTCAAATGCAAAAAATAAATAAATTATAATAATAAAAAATTCACATGGGCAAATAAAACGGTATATTCATAAAATACATTTAAAAAATGCAAAACACAATTCGTAGATATAATATACAACTGCACTGAAAAAAGGTATGTTGGGTTTACATGATTTAATCATGTACATCGGTTCCACATGATTCAGTTAAGTTAAACAAACATGATTAGTTTACATAACTAACATCATGGAATTTAATAATTTTTCAGTAACCCAATTGAATAATCTGAAAAGGATTTTTATATGGCTTCCTAACAACAGCACTGTGCACAGGGGGGCTTGAGACTCTGCCTCTTTAACCAAATAACAAGCTTATTTTGTTTTTGTATATTTTTTGTGGTCACTTGACTGATTTATAAGACTGTACTAACTAACCTTCATGCTGTTATTCAGCAACAGCACATAATAACATGTCAAGTGCTCTGAAATGCTTATTAATGACTAATAAGCTGGATCAGTCCACAGCCCAAGCAATCCCTCCACTGTTCTCCACTATGGTAACCCAGTGTCATTTAAATGGTTCTAATTATTGCAACATAATTAAACATTAAACACTATTCAACAATATAAAGTCTCCCCCTTATCCAATTTTGCCCAAAAAACACATAGAATAACACATAAGTTAAACAACTGCACTCTTCTTGTCAAGTCCCAAGCAAAGCATGCTGGGAAATACAGTTTCAGCAAAAATCATTTTGGATTACTTAATTGGTTCACATTTACCCCAAACAATGTAATCTAGTAGATTGCACATTTTAGATAATTACATTAATTGAAAGCAAAGAAATCACATTTAGAAGAGAAACACAATTTTGTTGCATCACAAATTATAAGACTAAATAAATTGGACAATATGTGTTTTCCATTTTTTTTTTCGTGTGTGCACAGAACGTTTGAATGTTTAAAATGTATGATTTTATCCTTGAATGTTAATGTGCAAATTATGATTTGTGTGTGAAACACCTTGGACTTGTGTGTGTGCATTTTTGAGAATTTCCTGGCAGCGCTCTCCTCCCACCTGCATCAGCTGAATGTATGAACCTTGACCTTACCATTCTACTGTAATTCTTTCAAAACAGTCATGCTGCAAGCCATCCATTTTAACAGTTGTTTCAACAAGAGGCTGAAAGTCATGCAATGTTACTGTATTCATGTGTATCCTGTTGAATGCACAGGCTCAAGGAATAAAAACCTGCTGCATTATTAAATGTTTTTGTTTGAATGTCAGAATTAAAGATTTAAAGACATTTGCTAAAGGTGATGTATACGTTTTATGAATTTAAATGTGTCTGAATATATTAAATCTATTGGCCATGATTATATACTGCTCCTGTACTGTTACATATAAAGTTCTGACAATCTGACAAAAACTCAAGTATGAAGGAGCACAACATTTAGCAAAGCCAGCTCCATTTCTTTGATATTATAATACATATAAATTATTCCTTCTTTTTTATATTATTTAATTATTCAGTATTTTTATATAAATGAAAATAACCCTACCAATTTACCAGCATACATTTCTTAAGTAAGCACAATGCAACCTATGTGATTTAATAATAAATTAAAAAACTCTCATTTGCTTTGCTAGAGAAGAACTATGTTTATTATCAGAACAGGTATTTCCAACATGATTTCAATCAAAAAGGTCTGTCTCCCTAAGACCTGTGATAAATCCTGGTAATAGGATACAGCATAAATGAAAATATGATTAGAATAGCTGGGAGAAGAGATCCCTTTAATAACATATTAACTTGTCACTCGTATCAACAAATGATGTCTGCTCATGTTCCCCTCTGCCGTGGCTGCAGCAGAATGCATGTGGCGTTATTGCATCAGTGACTAAGTAGGACACTACAAAATGCTCCTTGCTCATCTGTCTCTTTCAGCAGGAGCATAGAGCCCTTAGGTCTATGTGTACATGATCACATAAGAAGCTCTGTTTTAGAATAATTCTCTGGAAAACCTAAACATATCTTAAATCCTTCCAATAAAAAGGTAATTTGTTGTTAATGGACTGAGTCATTTTATATCCCTGTCCCTTTTGAATGGGGTTCCTTTCAGTCATTGATTCAAGCACGTCATATGAGAACAGAGCCACAAAAATCTGTTGGGAATTGCTGATTTGTCATCTGTAAGGCATGCAATAGTCACGCACAGTAAAGGGAAAGACAGAAAGTGCTTTAACTTGAAAGTGGAAATTAACGATGTTTGGATGAATACTGAAGCATCTTATTTGTGTACCCATTATGATGAATGTTGTCTGAGTATACGAATGCAATGAGGTTATGTTTGTCTGCTGTCTGACCTAAAACTTAAAAAATTAATGTCACAAGTACAAATTGCCATATTATTATCACCTCTTTACATAAAAGGTCATTTTAGACAGCTTTAACAAGCATGCTTATAAGGAAAGTTCTAATTCTAAGTTCTAATAGGAAGACTATAATACCACATCATTCATTCATAAAAATAGGTCTGGCCAACCACTGCTCAACACTTGGAGTATATAAGCATTGAATTCTGTTTCATGTTTGCAGTTGACGATGCTGATGTTACCCTCCATACTCCCCACCACCACCACCAGGTTGGCCCTGTGCATCCATCAGGAGTAGGCTCCACTCCTGCCTTCATCTTCAGGCAGGATCAGCCAAATCTGCATCCCCAGGATTTGGACTAAAGCTGGGGCATACGCCAAATAACTTTTCTATTCAACTAAATATAAATTATTGTCGCTCAAAATCTGCTGTTTATAATTTATGGAATAAATACCATGTAAATGTTCACCTGCCTTCTGAGTCTTCATGGTAGAAATAGATGAGAGATGAGTGGTGAAAATATGGCATGATATTCAATTCAGACATTTCTGCAAATTAGCTTGATTTGCATACACTGCATTTTAAGCAATTTATGTGGATAGATGTTTACCATTAGTTGCTGTGACATGTAAATTGCATCAGTTCTTAACTGAGAAATGTGTGAACTTGTACATAACATATGGTACTAAATAAATTAGCATCCAGTTAAATTACTTCCTAAAAATATGTTGTGCATCATATGTAGTGCATCAATTATATAGTGCATCAATTCCTACAATACCGCGTGACGACTGTTAATACTTGTTGTCTAAAATCGGATTGGATGGTCAGTGTTCAAAGAAACTGCAAATTACACTTCAAATCTGTATAAAGTCATTTTTTGTAGCATTGTTTTAGCATCAGAAGTAATGGGAATATAATAAATGGCCTCTGGTTAGACTGCATCTGAGAAAACTTCAGTGTAATAAAATGTAAAAGATAAATCAGCCTAATGCCATGACTGTGGGGGAAGATAGTGCTGTGTGAAAGTACTGTACCTCATTAGTTTCTGCCCTGTTATTCACTCTTGATTGATCTCACAGTATTGGATGCCACCTCGTATCAGATTATTCCTATGTCAGCAGATGAAGGACTCATTTCATGCATATCAAGTGCTGATAAAAGTGCTGAAAGCAAGTTTACTTAAGTAAATGTTGAGTTTGTCACAAAAAAAACTTGCAATGCTGCTCAGTAGGAACAAATTTTGGCACACACACACACAAAGAATAAAATAAAGATAATAATTTGTAAAAGTGTCTATGTTTTGCATTTTACCGTGTAAATATATAAATATAACATGGTAGACAGCCCGTCAATATAATCTCGCAGTATATACAGTACAGAATAAAATGAACAATGATTGACCAGACGAAGAGTAATAATGCACAAGATTATAGGCCAAATATACAGCTGAAATGTATAATGTTTTTATTTTTATATAATACTAAACCTAATCATAATGCCCAACACATCCCAATACTCTCTGTTGAAACCATTCAGAAGTTTGACAGCAGTGAGCCAACGGTGTGAGTACTGTTACGTCTCACCTTAACACACGCCATTACATTTTCAAAATGGAAGAGTATGATTATCTCAATTAGCATTAGAGCTCATTTGTGTTAGCCACTCACTGGCAATGGCTTTGAATACAATGCTCATTATAGCGTCTTTGAAGACTGACATAATTAACGCAGGAATTCCAAGGTATGCTTTGCACATTTTAGGATGGCGGGGTATGTACAATCTTCTTGTGAAGAGGACCTTATCAAAAATATCAGTGAAATGGTTCTTGCAATTTACCAGTAAGGCAAATGTGAGCGCAGAATGAAGATTACTGTTATGAAGCCATTAAGAAACCAGAACGTGCTGACGTAAGAAGTCTGCTATGGGCCAACAATCAAAGATCTTATGGATATTTGATATCACTTCGCACTTCAAGCTTTTTAATTGTTTTTGTATGTAAATATGTGCTAGATGATCATCTTAGGACCATTGCACCATGTCTCACAGCTGTTTGCCCTTGAGACCCAGCCTTCTTTTCCATTTGTCAGAGCTGTGGGTCTGCAGTTGTACACTAGTATCCGCATTTCAGGATTTTAAGAGCAAAATCGCATTCTATTTGATCAGGCTCTCACACCTATTACTCAGACATAAAAAATGTTGTCAAATTGAACAGAAGTGCTTCTTCTCATGAGGGTGAATGAAGACAACAGTTCCAAGACTGACATTATGGAATTTACCGATATTGTGGTGTTGATGCATGTGAATAGTTTCTAAAAAGCCATTGCTTGTGTGAACAGCATAGTTGTCTGTTTAGCCTACCAGTAAATTTGTTCTGGTAATCTTACAGTAATTTACTGGGATTGCTGTGTGAAAGGGGATTATGTCCACCATCACTCATCTGTTCGTTGCTGAAAAAAAAAATCATTTAAAAAAGGCATGTGTGTGTGTGTGTGTGTGTGTGTGTGTGTGTGTGTGTGTGTTTGTGTGTGTGTGTGTGTGTGTGTGTGTGTGTATGTTTTTGTTCCATATGTGCAACATTTTGTGTACTGAATTCTGCCTGACCTTGTTACCCTTATTTCATTCTTGAGTTGGCCTCAACATCAGCTGACGGGCCTTACAGGCGCAGGCCCGCCCACTATGATGACTGACCCCCTCAGTTTAAATATAATAATATTTGTTAAATAACAGTTGTTTCAATTATTTTAACACAATTACAAAATTATTATAACATCTCAAATACTGGAATAAATAAAAAAAGTTTTTTATAGTCTATTTTTTTGTTTTTGTTTTTTGCATGATGTTTGATTGACAGCTGTGTTAAGGCAATAGGCTGTCTCATGTAGCTATGTAACGCGGCTCGGGCCTGTGACTTTATGAAGTGTGTTTACCTATTCACTTAGCCTGTAATTTGCAGTTGTGTGATAGAGAAACAGCAGCGATGCAAAATCCTATAAAAAGGACTTTTAAAAAATCGCGTTGAAGTGAGAGAGAACCCATCCATCAGGCCGCATGTAACGTTAAGACTTTTCAATTGCCTGTGCGAGGATGACAGTGCAGCGGAACATGAGGAGGACGAAGAGGAGCTGTACAATAATGAACTTGTAGTAGAGGCTGGCGCGAGTGATGAGGAGTTTACAAGGAGAGATGAAGAGGAGGATGAAACTGAGGAGGACGAGGATTAAACAGAATTGGAGGATTTTTTTTTTACTTCAAACCAAACAAGACAGGAATGGTTAAACTTTGGAGCGGAAAGGTGTCTGTTGCCTTTTGTTATGAATCAATAACCTAATTATCACCGTGTAAGTGTTTACAATGCACTTCTGGTAGCCTATGTTTGCTATGTATTTGTTACAATATTTTCTACACTGGAATTTAGCCTGAATTACCGGTATTTGTTGTTAATGTTCTGTATGCATACCATAACGTTATGGTAACTGCACGTTTTCAATAAATGGACCTATAGTATTTTATAGGTTGAAATAGGCGCAAAATCTCATTTTTATTCATTCTACGGGTAGTTTGATTTTTTTGCTCAAATAGAAATTGAGGCCTGCCTCTAATTCTGGCCTCCTTCCAATAAAGCTTGTGTGAACAGCATAGCTGTCTGTTTAGCCTACCAGTAAATTTGTCCTGGTAATCTTATGGTAATTTACTGGGATTGCTGTGTGAAAGGGGCTAATGTCCACCATCACTCATCTGTTCATCACTCTATTGTTGCTGAAAAAAAAATATTCATTTAAAAAAGGCACATGTGTGTGTGTGTGTGGGCATATTTTTGTGACATGAGGACACAAATGTGTATATTGACATGGGTATGACATAGGTATTACAAGGAGAGGGTGAAATATGAGGACATTGGCCATGTCCTCACTTTTCAAAACACTTATAAATCATAAAGGATGAGTTTTTTTTAGTAAAAAGTAAAAATGCAGAATGTTTTACTGTGATGGGTAGATTTTGGGGTAGGAGCAGTGAAGGCGGATAGAAAATGTGGTTTGTATAGTATAAAAACCATTACGCCTATGGAATGTCCCCATAGGTCACAAAAACAAACGTGTGTGTGTCTGTCTGTGTCTGTGTGTGTGTGTGTGTGTGTGTGTGTGTGTGTGTGTGTGTGTGTGTGTGTGTGTGTGTGTGTGTGTGTGTGTGTGTGTCTGTGTGTGTGTGTGTGTGTGTGTGTGTGTGTGTGTGTGTGTGTGTGTGTGTGTGTGTGCGTGTGTTCTATACTGAAGAAGTATCTGAAAGTGTTTTGCGTTATTACAAGAGGTAATTTTGCATTATATGGTTTCAGCAAAATTTAAATCTTACAAAGTACACCCTGCAACTCCACATTAAATACATAATGTCTAGATATGGTCACCATACAGACGGTTTTCAAGGATGGGGAAAGTAATTGTGGAAATGTCCTGATACAACCCTACCACTTCAAATGGGCTATTGCTTTTCAAAAACTGCTGACTCAGTTCAAAGCCTAAATCCAATAGATCTTTGATCGGCTCCAGCTCTATTCTATGACCACACTATGCCTCTTACTTTTAAAAAATATGATTAATTTTGGCACTGATTCAATGTTTAACTGCAAAGCCACATCAAAAGTGGTTTCTTTTTTTTTTTGGATTCTGTACAGTCAGTCAAATATTTGCCTGTTTTCAGGAAAAAAGCCCCCCAGTGGCATAAGGTAACTGCTCTGAAATAAGGTGTTTATAGCAATGGCAGGAAACTTTCCAAGGTTAGAGCTTGTGCAGGTGGGCAGAACTGCACAAGGCCCGAGCAGAAAATCTCCTCAGGGACTACATCAAACAAATAGGTGTATAAATCCCAGATGAAGCTCAATTTCAATTACAGGTGTCTCGCTTGTAAATCTTGCGTGTTTGTGGAGTACACACATTAGGAATGGAGTAATTAGACAGCCAGCTGCCAAACTAGCTCAGAGAGGAGCCAGCTCACTCCCAGCAGACAGAAAAAAAAAACAAGTCATACCCAGGGATCAAGTTCAGAGAAACAAAACCATAATGGCTAAATGTGTTATTAACTTTGACGCCTTAATGTTTGTAGCTTAGCCAAGTAAATTCAATCTGCATGTTTGTTTTGCTAAACAATGTCCATGACTTACTTTCTTTCTAGCATAAATATCTGTTCAAGGAGATATAAAAAGTCATACACTGATCCTGGAAGTGCAAAAGGAGAAAAAACTTATTTGTATGTAACTTTTAGGGGAGACCGTGTATGATTGTAACACTTTTTGTTTCTTCAGCACCTAAAACTGAAGTTTTAGAAAGAAAAACAACAGTTGGCAAGTGAGCATTAGAACTGGATCATGGAAAAATGGAAGAATGTGGCCTGGTCTGATAAATCAATTTCTCTTTTACATCATGTGGATGGCTGGGTGCATGTGCGTCATTTACCTGGGGAACACATGGCACCAGGATGCACTCATTGGAATTTGCCATCCATGTGCATGTTACTTTGACAATATACCTTATACCTTATAAGACTATTCCTTAGCCATAAAAAAACAAAAACTTTATTATTAGCTTAAGATTAAATGATAAGTCATTGGATACGAGTTGATTTTACGGTACCAGATATCATGCAGAACAAAATTAAACTGTTATAATCTTAAATTAGATAAATGTTAATTAATTCATCACACAAATTAAATCCAATTAAATTAAACCTATTAATTTGATTACTTATAAATTATATTAACGTCTATTAAATCTCTAAAGATGTTCATAATGGTTACATTTAGATTCGAAATGTTAATAATTTAAAACCTTAATTCAGGTTTTATGCACACGGTTTGTCCCAGCTGGAATGTTGCAAATTGGTTGCATCTTACTCCACTGTCACCTATTTAACTATTTAAAGCCAGATAGCTTTCCCAGTTATTATAGACCTTCTTGAATGCTCAAACATTCTGATTGTCATGTAACCCACCTTCTTACCAGCAGCAGAATCAATTGAATGAGCCACAATAAATTAACATGGAAATCATCATGTCAGACTGCAACAGTCATCCATATGTATGAGTTCCATATCTGCAACATTTTGTGTACTGAATTCTCCCTGACCAAGTTAGGGACAGTAGTGGTGGGATGGGTAAATTTAAGGGTAAAGTTAGGGACAGGTGTGGTGGGATGGGTAAGTTTAAGTGTAAAGTTAGGGACAGGTGTGGTGGGATGGGTAAGTTTAAGGGTAAAGTTAGGGACAGGTGTGGTGGGATGGGTAAGTTTAAGAGTAAAGTTAGGGACAGGTGTGGTGGGATGGGTAAGTTTAAGAGTAAAGTTAGGGACAGGTGTGGTGGGATGGGCAAGTTTAAGGGTAAAGTTAGGGACAGGTGTGGTGATATGGGTAAGTTTAAGAGTAAAGTTAGGCACAGGTGTGGTGGAATGGGTAAGTTTAAGAGTAAAGTTAGGGACAGGTGTGGGATGGGTAAGTTTAAGAGTAAAGTTAGGGACAGGTGTGGTGGGATGGGCAAGTTTAAGGGTAAAGTTAGGGACAGGTGTGGTGATATGGGTAAGTTTAAGAGTAAAGTTAGTGACAGGTGTGGTGGAATGGGTAAGTTTAAGAGTAAAGTTAGGGACAGGTGTGGTGGGATGGGTAAGTTTAAGAGTAAAGTTAGGGACAGGTGTGGGATGGGTAAGTTTAAGAGTAAAGTTAGGGACAGGTGTGGTGGGATGGGTAAGTTTAAGGGTAAAGTTAGGGACAGGTGTGGAGTTATGGGTGAGTTTAAGAGTAAAGTTAGGGACAGGTGTGGTGTGGGTCAGTTTAAGGGTAAAGTTAGGGACAGGTGTGGTGGGATGGGTAAGTTTAAGAGTAAAGTTAGGGACAGGTGTGGTGGGATGGGCAAGTTTAAGGGTAAAGTTAGGGACAGGTGTGGTGATATGGGTAAGTTTAAGAGTAAAGTTAGGGACAGGTGTGGTGGAATGGGTAAGTTTAAGAGTAAAGTTAGGGACAGGTGTGGTGGGATGGGTAAGTTTAAGAGTAAAGTTAGGGACAGGTGTGGGATGGGTAAGTTTAAGAGTAAAGTTAGGGACAGGTGTGGTGGGATGGGTAAGTTTAAGAGTAAAGTTAGGGACAGGTGTGGTGGGATGGGTAAGTTTAAGAGTAAAGTTAGGGACAGGTGTGGTGGGATGGGTAAGTTTAAGGGTACAATTAGGGACAGGTGTGGTGGGATGGGTAAGTTTAAGGGTAAAGTTAGAGACAGGTGTGGTGGGATGGGTAAGTTTAAGAGTAAAGTTAGGGACAGGTGTGGGTGTATGTGTCCGTTTAAGAGTAAAGTTAGGGACAGGTGTAGGGGTATGGGTCAGTTTACGAGTAAAGTTAAGGACGAAGTGGGGGTATGGGTCAGTTTAAGGTTAAAGTTAAGTGTAAGGGAAGTATTAACAGTGTAATTATAAATGTAATTACAGAAATTAATTACAGATTTAATAACATGCAAGTATATTTAAATGTTTGTACACATGTATGTACACAATAATTGCATTGTATCAAATTATTAATTTAAATGTTAGTACATATTAATATAATATATATGAATATATAATATAATATAATATAATATAATATAATATAATATAATATAATATAATATAATATAATATAATATAATATAATATTAATAACCTAATATAAAGTGGCTCCGAAAATGTGTACCTTGCAATGTGATGTAAGTCACTTTCTATAAATGCCTCTGCCATTCATAAATGTAAATGTAAATGCAAAAACTAATACTACAGTACTATATCAGATACAGTAATTTCAGCCAATATTACATCTTTTTAAAACAGATTGTTACTGGTCAGTCAAGATTGATTTGTGGATGCACAGCACATTTTCACTATTTTTACATTCAGATTAACTTTGCTGTCATATATTGGTCACACAAGTTAATCTTTGAAAACAATAACACTGTTCAATGTATTTTTTAACAAATCTCAAAATAAATATATATATTTTTTTTAATACTGGGCATGTATCTCTAATTCTAAAAACATAAAGTGTTTTTTTTCTTTCTTTTTTGCAAAAAGATCAATCATTTAACATAGATTTAAAGGTAGGGTAGGTAGGAATTGGTTAAAAAACTTTTTTTTCCAAATTTGTTTAAATTTCTTTATATATCAATACATAAAATGTAAGTACTCTGAAAAAGAAAGTAAAAACTGAGTGTCTTTAGACCTCTCACGACGTTTTAAAGACAGCTCATTATTCACATTCACTCCACCTTCTCCCTTCTGGGCTCTTTCCAAAGCCACGCCCCCAAAATACATGAACACACTACACCGGCCGTTCAGCTGGAAGACGCATTATTTACCTGAGAGGAGCGGTGTGCATGTAGTCACATCATGTCGGAATCACATGCAATAAAAAAATCTAACTTTATCAGTTTGAATATAAACAAATAAGATGTCTTTTAGTACTCACTATCAAGATAGAATACTGGTACTGGTAAAGTTTAAAATATATTTTTGTTTGATTTGGCAACAAGCTAGTTATATTTATAAGGCAAAGAAAACGGGTAGAATCATGTGTTTCCTATAACATCAGTTATACTGTAATGAAGATGAGTTTCGTGTAAGATTCATAACATATACTGTGTTTTGCATGTAAGAGTTTCCATGATGAAAGCATTGTTGATTAGTAGTAGCTAGCTAACTTAGTTCTAAAAAAAAAGTTCCTGGATGCGGTGTACTAGCTTGTGCATTTTGTTATCTAAAGTTAAATTTTGCGAAATTCAACACAACAGCGATCAACTTGAGCTAAGCATATTGAGTATTTATCATCTCTATATGGCTAAGTGTATAATATTGTAAATTTATGCTAAGTAATGTTATGTCTATATTAGGCAGCTTCATGTGCTCTTGATACATGCTTCATGAAAACATAAACCAAAAAAATTTATAATCAATATGAAAGATTACCTGTCCAGCAGAAATGCAGCCAGCAATGAGTTGTTTTTCAGGTCCCTCAGTTCTCACCATCGTTGAAAAGCCACGCAGATATTTACTCGCATTTGATTTCTTTGTTTATCCAAAGACTTTCTGTGCATTACCTTTTCTCGTACTGTCTTCCTTTTTTTGCATTGTTTGCCTTCGCTGACTGTAAAACCCTGCACTGTGAATTTTGAATGCTCTTTCTCTGCCATTATCTTGCCTAGGTTTCTTGCCTCTTGAACTGCTCAAATCAAACGAGCGCGCATGTGGGCAGATCCTGTAGCGAAAAGCGGTGGTCGCCATGGTAGCGAGAGAGCGTGACAGTCGCCCAAGCCAACCATTTGTTTCGTCCAGAACGAAAATAATGGGCGGTGTTTATTGCAGATTAAAAAGTCTAGAGTCACTCGATTTGTATACTCTCCTTTTCAGAGTACTTACATTTTAATTATGTATTGACAAGTTTAAACAAATTTAGACAAAAGTGTTTTGGATCAGTCCTACCTACCCTACCTTTAAACAACCGCAGAAAGAAAGAAAGAAAGAAAGAAAGAAAGAAAGAAAGAAAGAAAGAAAGAAAGAAAGAAAGAAAGAAAGAAAGAAAGAAAGAAAGAAAGAAAGAAAGAAAGAAAGAAAGAAAGAAAGAACCTTACACAAATGATAGAATGTCCAACTTTTACTTCTGCTTTGTCTAACATCAGTTTCAGTGATGCATTTGACAAACTAATAAGGACACTGAAATACACATTTTTTTATTTTGTTCTATTCTTACTTATCTTACTAAAATTACAAAGCATGACATGGCTGTGCCCTCCACTGATGCTCTCTGGCATTTGGGTGATATTTGCAGAGGTCATGAATAATACACTGGCCGTGTACTAAAGCAAGTTGTGTCTCTGCCACCAGTGTATTCTCATCAAACAGCAACTCAAACACTCAATTCATAGTAATCTGTAAAAGTGCCAGAGTCAGTGGCCTTTAGAGCCCCTGCAACTCTATAACATGCACCTGTGGGTAAATTAAGTAAAAGAGTGTATGGCAAATGTGCTGTAAGGGCCAGAAAAAGTTTCATCTGAAATGTTAGTAGATGCAGGCAACAGCAATGGCATAACAAGTGCCACAACAAAACATTACTGCTTGCTTTAGAGTACAAAAACTCTAACCTGCTGTCAGCAGTGAAGTTCCTTCAATGCAAATTCACGTTCTGCTGTGTGAATAAAACATGTAAACCTGATCACTTTTGCTATTGCTATTGCTATTACTTCTGATAGATTACTATCCTGAATTGCACAAAAGCATCCACAGGCAAAATATCTATCAGGTGCAAACCTAATAGATCTGTTGCCCGCGGATCCTTTTCCCACACCTTTAGTGACGTGTGATCCAAAATCACAACGTCGACGGAGTCCAAATCACTACCTTACGTGACCTTGGGTGGACAAAAGTAAAAATCACTACAGTATGTATGTTTTGTGTATGTACGTGTTTCATGTCTGTTTGATCTTGTTCGCGATTTAGTTATTAAAGTCTGACTCGATCTGGTTATGTGCTCTAGGTCCTTATGTAAATACAAAGGAAGAATTATTTTTCTGTAGCCATGAATGATATCCTTTTCTTGGAATTAATTAATAATCAATACTGAACGTTCACAAAATGAACTGATTGCAAGCTCAGATTCCGATTTTCCACCATCCAATCTACACTTACCCTTACATCCTACACTTTTTTCTTTTCAGTAAGCCCTTGCACTGTACAGATGTACAGTTTATCAGATTTATTCTGACTTTAATGTATTAAACAGAGTAAAATTAAGCCATTAGTGTGATGAAGCTATACTAAAATGGCATGTAATATTTTTACATGTCATATTTGATTTGAGCCTGACGTGGTCATACTCAATTCTAGTCAGAATATGAGTCTGATACTGCTCCATTGGGCTGTGATTATGGGGCGTGTTTAAACCAAACCAGGAAAGACCTCAATTGGATCTAAAACCAATCAGAGCAACGAAGCGACGCATTATGCTAGTTGTCAAATGTCAAAAGAACTCAACTGTTTCCAAGTCTGCGTTTTTTTTCCACGGGTTGTTTTCAATGTCCGCTTGTTGAAGTGACTATTATGTGATATATAGACCCATGTGTGCGCATTTTAGCAGGCAACCATGCCAAAATAACACACATTTTACCCCCCAAACGCCATTTTTTTCCCCGTAGAACTCCCAGAGAAGCTATTGTTTAGGGCTAGTAGTTGGTGGGTTTTGTTGTAAAAACTTGCGCGCTGGAATAAATGATCTTTACCGGTGTTGTAATAAAATAAAATAATTTAATGATACACATAGTACCTACCCAACATGATCATCATTTCTGAGAGAAATTGTGAAGGTGAATGCATATACAAACAAGCTCTCCGTTTAGGATGTGAACAAATATAATCCAAGCCCCTTTGATGACGTGATGATTACGTTACTGTTTATCATCTGTCCGTCATCGTCTAAAGCCCACCCTGATGATTTCATTGGTCCGAACAGTTTCTGTTCGGGGATAATTACTCCTCTATGGATCGAGGCCAGACCGAACCAAATGTTGTGGGCGGGGCTAAGATCGGCTGGCATCCAGGCTAGATTTGAGAACTACAGTGGAGAATTGTTTCAGCTAATCCACCTCTTTCCGGGGGGCGCTACTGTAAAAAAGAACGTGGGTACAACTTCCGGTGAGGCAGCGGAAGTAGTATGCCAATGGTATTTTGTGTGTTAGTTACGGTTAGTTAGTGACGAGGCTACGTTTTTGTGAAATAATTTGGATCATTGTTTTAATTTGTAAGGTCGCAAACATTAAAGAGAGATGTCGTTGCGGAGCTCAGGGACAACATGTGCTGTTCGCGGGTGTACAAATAATCGGACTAAACTAATTCAGTGGGCTAAACGTGAGTGTTTTGAACATAAGCCAAAAACTAAGTTAGAGTGTTCCTGCCAACGATGGTACAGTTTCCATCGCCTCCCAATAGACGACGAAACAAAAAGAATATGGTTGAAGAACTTAAACTTAAAACAACCACCCAAACATCTGTTTGTGTGTTCGTTTCACTTCGCTGACAAGAAGCCAACACAGGATAACCCGTACCCAACGCTTTTTCTGGGTTACGAGAAGCCACCGGAGAAGAGACGCCGACCCAGGGCTCGACATGTCACAACACCTGCAGGTAACATTAATGTAATGTCACCTAACTTGCTGGTTTTAAATTAATACTTTGTTAGCTAGCTGCGTACATTTCTGAAGTACATAATTTGGACAATCATCTCTGATAACATCACTCTAAATTGTAATGTAGACACATGCATTTTCTGTAAAGCTGCTTTGAAACTATATGTACGGTGAAAAGCGCTACACAAATGAATGTAAATACCTTTTTTAATCACTAAATAGATCGTCATTGAAAGACTAGCCACACAAAACACAGACTGCCACTGCTAAATATATATTTAATTTAATCCCTGCAGATGAGCCAGATGTAATGGAGGTTTCTGGAGAGCCAGATCCTACCTCACAGACCTTCCATGATGCCCAAACACAGTGGTCAGACCCAGCAGTGGAGGACCACACCTACTCCAAAGGACCTACCACAATAACATGCAGTATGACAACTGCACCATCGTCTGAGAGGTCGCTGTCTGTTGCAGATGTTCTATTGAAAGTCGATGCAGACTGTCTGTTGTACACAGGGATTCCACTGCTTGAATTCAAAACCCTTGTGTCTTGCTTGCAACGTTTCGCCCCTACACTATCAGCATTGCCAGCAGAGGACCAAATCCTGTTGACACTGATGAAGCTTAGACAGAACTTTGTTATAGCTGATTTAGCAAGACGCTTCAAAATGTCACCTGGTCAGGTCAGTAAAACACTGAAATTCTGGATAGATGCTATTGCTGAGCACACCCAGGATCTCATTCCATGGCTGCCTCGTGAAACAATAACGGCCACTTTGCCGCAGGTTTTTATGGACAATTTCCCAAACACAACATGTGTCATTGACTGCACAGAGAGTGTCTTGCAGAAGGCTAAAAATCTGGATTCAAGAACTGAATCTTACAGTCACTACTATGCCAGCAATACTGTCAAGTATCTAGTAGCAACTGCTCCATCTGGAATTGTTATGTACATTTCAGAGGCTTATGGTGGTAAATGTAGTGATAGATTCATCACACAGAACTCTGGGTTTCTCGATCATTTGCGTCCTGGAGATGAGGTGATGGGAGACCGCGGCTTTACCATCAGGGATTTGCTTGAGGAACGGAAAGTTCGTTTAATCACACCAGCCTTTACGCGCAAGAAATGCCAGCTGACAAATGAGCAGGTCACCCGCACAAGACGCATTGCTAATGTCCGCATACACATTGAGCGAGCCATCAGGCGTCTTAAGGTGTACAGGATCCTCTCTCAAACTGTGCCTATTAATTTTGTGCCTAAAATCGACAAAATACTAAGAATCTGTGCAGCACTTGTCAATCTGCGAGGGGAGATTATTTCTAGAACCTAGACACCATATCTTACACAATCATCATTACTAAACATAAGTGGTGGGATGAATATCTAAAAATAGATTTTTGCTGAATATGTTAATATTTTTACTTAAGATTTTGAAGGCAATGAATTGTTCTTTCACAGTACGGTATTGCTAATTTTATTTAATTAAATGTTCTGGATACCACTGCTAACTGAATGTGCAAGTTAATTTATTCAAATGGCACATTCATTTATTCTTGTAAATAAAATCCAAAGCACAATGACTAATTGTATAATATTTTATTAATTATATCATATATTTTAATTGTTTGTCAGCTCACACAAATTGCTGTCACCATGCCTTTAAACTTGCAATAAAACTGGGATTTTTTTGTGATAATTACTGTCTTTGTGTATTTATTTCTTCAGAATATCCGTGGACTAAAACTGATTGTATAGTGTAAATCAGGGCTATTCACATCTTACCCTGGAGGGCCAATGCGGTGCAGAGTTTAGCTCAAACCCTAATCAAACACACCTGAACATGCTAATCAATGTCTTCAGGATCATTAGAAAATCACAGGTGGGTGTGTCTGATCAGGGTTGGAGCTAAACTCTGCACCGCATTGGCCCTCAAGGGTAAGATTTGAATAGCCCTGGTGTAAACCCTCCCCCAACTACTCATTAAAGATATGCAGGTATGTTGAGCAGAGATTTATCTTCTTGTCAGCAAAATCATCAGCCAACCTAGGTAGCATGTGTAAAAAGTAGAAATTCTGCAGCTGTTGCACTTGTGCATCTGTGTAGTTTTTGTCAAATGGAATGTCCAATTCGATGTCCTCACTAGGTGTCCAGATGACCAGCTTGCAGCTCTGTAGGCCCAGACACATCATTGTCAGTTGTGTCTGAAAGAGGAGCGTAAGTCTTGGTATAAAAAAATATCTGTTTAATTCATTCATTATAAGTTTAAAATACAATGTTTGTAGACCTAATCTATTTTCTTTAAAAAAAAAATTCACCTGGAGGTAGTATCCATCCTTTCCTTTGGGAAGAATCAGGTACTGTCCATCACCTAAACTTTTGACGTCACCATTTGGCCGTCCCAGAAATTCTGCCAGTGAACTTTTGAAGGGGCACTTGATCTCAAGGAGTTGTGTTGAATCAAGGATCCCATCTGGGCTGGCGCCCAACCAAGGATGGTCAGGGTGCACGACCAGGCCTCTCTTCTCCACAGAATGCCCTCTGCTCTCCATGAGTGTGGTGACGTTGATCTCATTTTCTTTGCCATGCTGTGTTGCTGTATTGCCGGTGAAGGTTGGGTACAGGTGCTCATATAGAAATTTTTGGGGATCTGTGGTGCTTCGTTTTGGGACTCGTTTTGCTGTGCTGGCTGTTATACGCAGCTTTCTAGCATCATGCCATAACTGTGAAGCACTTTGCATCCTGGTTCCTTCCATCAGTGTAGCTGCTTGTGCAGGGGACACTTTGATGTAAGCCTCATAAAACTTTGTGCACTTTAGACAGGTTAGTGTCGTGCTGTGTTCAGTATGACAGAGTGTATTACTGTGGGCTGGATCATGTTTGCTGGGCCCTGCCTTGGTGCTGTCTACATCTGCTCTGTAACTTAATTGAAGAAGACCATTTGTCTGGAGCTGAAACAGTGGGGCCATCACTGATGAATTGCTGTGAGTTATGAACTCTCTGTGGTTCTTAAAAAGTTGGGGGGAGGTTGTGGATCCTTGTGCAGAACTTCCTGATGGGCCTGAATATATTTGGTATGGTCTATGATGGTTAAAATTAATGTCCTTCACCTTCCTCATCCCTACGTTTTTTTTCACACCAGAATTCCACTTCCTTTGCACATCAGTGCATGCCACACCTGTCTTACCCTGCCTGACTGCATTCTCAACCTAAATGAAATTGTTGGATGATAAAATTCAATCTTAGACTATAGACTGTAACCCTTGTGCGACCTTATGGATTTTTGTCTATATATATATATATATATATATATATATATATATATATATATATATATATATATATATATATATATATATATATATATATATATATATATATATATATATATAAATAATGTGTGTGTGTATATATATGTATGTGTATATATATATAATATAGAGCATACATTTTGCCACTGGTGTGTATGTTTATGGGAATTTTACTACTTCATCCCTATTACCAATTTTCCTAATTTCAGAATCTTTGTTAATGGGCTTTCATTGTGTTGTCGGCAAGGCTTCAGATTTTAAATTTGTACTTTTTTTACCAGATTGTGCCACAAGGGTTAAGTGAAAGTTACTGTGAAGCAACATATGCAGAACATGAATGAATGACACACACTAAACATTTCAATTTAGTACATTTATTAATTAATAATATCGCAATACAATAAACAAACACAGTGCACTTAATTGTCCTTACTTTACTGACCTTCCACAAAAGTGCTGCTGCATGACTACAAGAGCGTCCTGGCCCTGCAATACATGAACAACCCGCTGTCTGTACTTCACCTGTCACCGATGCTAGCACCCAAGCCTTATGATGGGATACGTGAAGGCTCTGGCTCGGCTCAACGTCCGCTTTTAGATAAACTAGGTTGTTTCCAACATCCTTGAATAACACCCGACCGACTTTATCACTATGCAGATACTGATACGCCTCTGAGCTTTTCAAATTGCTCATTGCCTTACCATCACAGGCTACTGAATCAATAAAATAGCTAAAAATACTACCGTACGTGATACGAGGCCACTTTTTAACGTCATCTTCCCAACCAACTACAGCGGAGGGTAAAGGTACTGTTGTTTCACCATTTTTAAGTTCGTTGAGGTTGTGTTCCCACATATTTAGCACGTTTGGATGGGGCTTGAATGACTGTCAATTGTTAAATGTCAATGTCGTCCCGCTTGTTTATTTCGAACCGGAAGACGCGCCCACTTTTGACGCAAGGGTTCATGGGGCGTAGGAAACTTGTGGATAACAACTTTAGAATTTTCATTAAACAAAGTTTTTATGTGGTTCAGACTAGTGTACATATGATTATACTTTTATTTAGACTTTTTCCCCAAGTCCTCATTTACTTCCATGATATGAAAAAGAGAAGTTAAGACACTCTTCAAACATTCATCTATTCTGTTACACTAAAGAAAGGAATTGACATGGGAAAGAAAAACATTTGACACTTTCATTTTTTAATATCCTTTTAAAATCAAGTACAGTGAAATTATGAAAACTGGCTTCATTGTCATTTTATGTAAAAAAAAAGAAAATTCATATGCCCAAACTGATTGCATTTAAATGCACAAAGGTCATATTAGAGTGAAAAGGGAAAAAATAAATATCTTCACAATGTTTCCAGGATTAGACCACCTTTATTTCCTTGGGGATTCAGTGGGGGATGTTTGCCCTCTGAAATGCACAGACGGTAATGGTGAAAGTGTTTTTTTTTTTTTTCTGTCATCCTTCCCACCTGGTCCAGTCAGCTGTGATTTAAAATAGTGAAAAAAAGGAATTGCTGCACTGACACTGACATAGGCCAGTCTGCCCATTTGCTTATTGAGATGGGCCAGGATTAGAAATGAACACATTAAGAGATGAAAAAAAAAGGAAACCGGGTAACTGTGTGCTGTCTTGAAAGCAGCAAACCTGGAAGATGAACGCCAGCTGCTCCCAGGTTTTGTTAAAACTGCGAAATAGCTCTGTGATTTGATGAAAAATAGAGGACGAAACACATATTCTGCATGACCTCAGCATGCACCTCAGTCACAGAAGGGACTCAGGTGTCATCAATCTCTTCCAAGTCTCCTTTTTGGTTCCACCTTGTTTTATTCAGATTGAGCCCCTTAAGAGATGCCTGCCTGAACGTCTGTGTGAAGAGTTTGCTCATTTGGAAAGTCATTGTGTCAAAGTGCTCCCGGGGGAGGCTGTCATATAGAGGTGACCAGGCATGCGAGCTCGGCTGACCCTGGCATTCAGAATGGGGTTTTATTCTCAAAGGCAAATTCAGAGGCAAAAGGGAATTACTTATAGGTCAGTGGAATTTCAACCTAGGAGGCTTTTCACCCAGGTTGCTCCAGAAATTGCTCCATTCACTACACTAATGGGACAATGACACCCATTTTGTTGGCCTGTCTATTCATTTATTCAAATGTAATTCATACATACAATGACTTGAACACATCCTCTTCTATGATCAGCATATTTTTCATTTATGAAAAACTACTTTTAGTAGATAAAAAGTGATTATTATCAATATTTTTTTAGTATCTTTTAATATATTAAAATATCCAAAAATCCCTAGCACAGTGCTATATATTTTGTTCAGTTGTGTATTATTTTATAGGGCATGTGAACAACTGTTTGGATACCTTTAAAAAAATAGTCATTATTATATACCAACTTTGGGACACCTAAATTTCAACTATATTACAGATGTGCCCGCATTGATGCTATATGGTAATTGAAATTAGCTGGAGAACATCACTATTTTCTCTAGAGCGGCTGTACAGCCAAATACAATTCTGTTGCATTATTTTCCTGTTAACATTGTGAAGCTGCTTTGAAAAAAATTGGCATTGTAAAATATATTCCATCACACTATTATATTATATTATGTTATATTAGGTTTTATATTATGATTTGGAGGGGTGCCCTATATATATATATATATATATATATATATATATATATATATATATATATATATATATATAAATTAATTAATTAATTAATTGAATTTAATCGCATTTTAATTGCATATAAATATTTGACCTGAGAACAGTGAGAAGTAATTTTTCACATGGATTTTTAGTAGACCATTGAATAATGACTGAATACATAAGCTTAATTAACAAAATATTGTTTAATTATTTCAGTCCAGCAGACCAGTGCAATGTTTGCCATTAAGTGTAGCAAAAGCATATTTATGATATTTGAGGTTCGATGTGCTGCGGTGATACGCAAATTCCTTGTTGCATAGCTTGCACACAACCATGCTCTTGTCGACACTTATATCCTTTCGTTTTTTAAAACAAAATTTCCCATCCACGGGGCCGAGCAAAACGGTCTCATCAGCTTCTTCGTTCATGTTCACTATGGTTAGTTGTTGTCATGACTTGTGAACGCTAGTTGGTGTTCCAGTATAATCGGTCTGTCGAAACTCATTAATTGAAAAACTTTCCGCGGTACAAAAATAAGTGTGGTTAAAATTATGTTATTTATTTTTTGCGTAATTAATCTTAATTAGCACGTTAAAGCATCGTAATTAATTAATCTTAATTAACGCGTTAAAGTCCCGGCCCTTATATATATATATACAGCGGTATGCCAGGGGGATCCTGTAACACACAACATATTGCAAGGTCCTTATTTATTCTGGTGTCCTTTTGTAATGTTGCCATATATACAAGTTTGAATGGTTTTGACACACAATGACCACAAAGACATTAACCCACCTGCATGCAACTGCCCAGTGAGCGTCGACTGCCTCTGGCGACTTGAAAAGGCGAATGCCATCAAGGCCCGCTGGTCCCTGGAACTCAGCAAGGATGGACTCTATCGCCAAAGCAGTCTTCTGTAACACATAGGATATATTCTCAGGGTCAAGTGTTTAATCACATTAAACACATTCACCCAAACATTTATTTTCAAAGCTGGATATGATAACGAAAGCCACACTTACCACAATCCCACGGGTAATACGCCTTACATACGATCTCATCTGATGAGGCTTGAGGAAGGCCATCATCTCCTTATCAGAGTACCTGCTGTAGAGCTCTAGGTTACTGTTCCTGACCGCCTGAACCAGTAGCATCATGTCCGCCCTGTTGTAGGCGAGCACGACACCCAACAGCGTCCCAGCGGTGCAGCCAATGGCGGGTGTCCAGCCTGATGACCTACCCCTCTTCACCCAGTCACCAAACTGGTTCTCCAAGAACGACGAATCGCTGTCACTGAAAATGATATCATGACATTTTGTGTAGGTGTGTTACATGTTCGATTATCAATTTTATCCTAGGTTTTAACTAGTGTAAAATCAGTACAATATGACATTTTATTAGTAGTGGTACTTTAAGAGTGATTGCAATCTAAATAATAAGAACAGTATTTCTTTATTTTGCATTGATTTATGACAGCCGGAGTCAGAATGTGTTCGCTCTAATTTTTAGGAATGGAAAAACAAGTTTAAACTGTCCGTCACCGTTTTTTTTTCGCATAGACATGAAAATGCAGCCAACCTTAAATTTCTGTAATTAAAGAATGCTTTGGAATTAGAACTTATTATTGGTCTTGTTTTTAAAGAAGACACTTAGCATATTATTGTAGAATAAATAAATACATTATTGAAGAGAAAAACTGTTATAAAAGTTTAAGTTTGTGAAAATGTTTTAAAATATACTTTATAATCACATTATTATATATTTTTTTATAATATTAGGCATTTTACGAAACGTTTTACTCTAAAACTACAACACAATAAAAACGAGAAATATGAAAATGTTGTGTTCCAAGTTTTAGTTTGATATTAGCCTAGAAATCTAGACGCACCCTATCGGCAGTAAATCGAATCTGCTGCGAGTGTCATCTAGCAACTCTCAATACACTTCTGAGCTGTAAAAACCAAACTTTGGTCGGGCCAATCACATTGTGTATAGAGTCAGTGGGCAGGGCTTAACATAATGGCCAAGTTGTGCTTGCATGCTCCTAGTAAACACAGAAGCTGGTGAATGGCAGTCTTTCGAATCAGCTCTGTCTGCGACTCTGGAAGACTTGGAGTTAAGCTTTTCTCTGAGAATAGAACAAAGAACGACACTGAAGTCATTTTTAAGAAGGGAAGATGTGTTCTGAATTTTGCCGACTGGATACAGCGAAAGTTTAATCTGTCAACTAGGTTCGCTTCACCTTCGTTGCTCTGGTTGGTGTAGCGCTATCCTATTACATGCAGAGGGAGTTTAAAAGACAACCATTTATCCCAGCCGGAGCCCTCTCTGGACTCGGGGCACGGGCCGGAGCCCTCTCTGGACTCGGGGCACGGGCCGGAGCCCTCTCTGGACTCGGGGCACGGGCCGGAGCCCTCTCTGGACTTGGGGCACGGGCCGGAGCCCTCTCTGGACTCGGGGCACGGGCCGGAGCCCTCTCTGAACTTTGGTCAGTGGCTTGAGGTTCTGGAAGATCCGCTGAGATGACACCAGGCTCTGGAAGGTCCGCTGAGACGACACCAGGCTCTGGAAGGTCCGCTGAGGATACATGAAACCAGAGAAATGCTCAGAAATGCAGTTGTGACACTAAACAAGACTTCGCAATGAATGACAGAGAAAACCAGGCATATATAGGCAGAGGTAATGAGGTGATGAGACACAGGTGTAAACAGTAAGTGCTAATGAGTCCAAGGATTATGGGTAATGTAGTTTGTGATGGAGTGACAGTCCGGGGTGGAGTGCCCTCTGGTGGTGATCACGGCACTCACACTGGTGAATTGTGACAATGAGAAAGGTAAACAAAAGTTTATTTAAGTTTACACAGATTACCCTTGCATCAAAATGATGAGAATCATTTATCCATCAGATCAAACTGCTTGCTATTCCCATGATGAGAGTAGAGGATAGTAAAGATTAGGGCTGGGCGATATGGCCCAAAAAAATTATCACAATATAATTTTTTATATCAGTCAATAACAATAAATATCACGATAAATGTAAAATCTTTATTTCTTTAAAGTTTATTAAAGGCATATTTTTGCTACTGAGTGAAAGTGAAAGACATTTAACTGTGGTTTTAAACTATCCTTTATTGTCAAAACATGACAAACACTTCCCAAACAGGTGAACAATTTATTAAAACTAAGGTAGAACTAATGTATTTATTAAAATTTTAATTGTGGTCAACATTTTTTTTACTCTGCACTGTATATCAATAATATCATTACAAGGGGTGACCCCTAATAGTCGAAGATTCGATGCATCGATGCAAGATACCTGAGACACGGCGCTGAGCTTCAGTCCGGTGTGCTATCCCCTTTAGGCACAATCGGCTTGAGAACATGCCTATAAACGCGCTCAAAGTGTTCTTTTCCTCTCTAGGCAGGTATTTTTTTAGGTTTATTTATCAAAATGTTCTTTTATATATTTGTGTGATGTTCTGTGTTTCGCGGCTTTTAAATGAGAGAATGGTTAATTTACGAATGTGTATAGTTTTGATCACTTTATTAAAAGTGGTGGCTGTGTGCCGTGTGTAAAGTAAAATAAAAATAGTCTTAGCCTCCTGCTGACTAGTGTCCTGCCCTTCTCAACCCATTCATACCGTTTATTTTTTTTCCAGTCTATGGTTTACACACACATATATGACTATAGAGAGATTCGAAAATTCTGATTCAAATCTGTAAATCCTTAGTCTGGGACACCCCTGATCATTACTAATCATGTAAGTAGTAAAACACTAAAAACGCAAACGGGCAAAAAAAAAAGCTCCACTGTGCATCTCTCTCTCACACACACCTCACCGACAGTGGGCTGGTCGCGAGTGTGACTGTAAACAGCACCCAGAAGCCCGGTCTCCAATACGCATGCGCATCATTACACATAGCGTGTAAGCATTATATACAGAATTTATCGAACTGTTGTTATCGTTTATATCAAGGAAAATTATATTGTGATAATTATCGCTATCATGTCTCAATTGGTATGAGGTCTTTGTATGATGTTCAAAGAGCCTTTGGAATGTGTGGGTCGAGAAAGGAGGTGGAAGAAGTGGTAACTTCGTTACTTTACTTAAGTACATTTTTCACGTATCTGTACTTTACTTAAGTAGAATCAATAGTGCATACTTTTTACTTTTACTTTGTTACATTTTGCAGCAAATATTTTACTTTCTACTCCACTACATTTCTACAGCGTTACATTTTCGTTACATTTTCTGATCAGTTTCAGGGCTCGGGATTAAGGTTTGTTCGGATAATTAATGGATTATAATAGGCTAATGTATGAACTGACGGTTGCACTGTTGACAGTCGCGCAGCCTCTCGAGGAGAAATGGAAACAAACCAACGCTGCTCGTACAGAGAAACTCAGTAACATACTGCATTAAATATTCTAAATGTGACCAAGAGTGCTGTTTTCCTGAATACCACCACGACTGAAAATGTGACACTGATTTGTTCCATAAACAATTAATTAAAATTAGTCACTTACATTTTAGATGCAATATAAACTGCTTTTGTTCTATTACAGCAGCGAAAATATTTCCAAGATCAGATCATATTTCCACACTTTTGAATGAATCAGTTGAATCAAAGATTCAATGACCTGTTCGTAAATGACTGCCTCATTCATGAACGAATCAGCTGTTTGAACAAACCGACTCAATGACTCACTCATTAAGACCTGCCGCCACCTACTGGTAGTTTAGTTTCATGTTTAAACATTCTTTCCAACGTTTCTTATTGTATTAAAAATATATAGGCCTAGTTAAAACAATCTCATAACATTATTTAATGCAGTTGTAATTTGTCAGTGTAAATTATTTAATTTAACAACCATATAGGCTACCGTTATTCTAATTTAATTTATTGATCAAATTTAAGATTATAAAAGGAAAGCTGAAGCATATCCTATATTTAAGATTAATCCTCATAAATATGAAGATTTAAATACATCAAAGCTGATGAAAATGTTACTTCTGAATATTGATATTTAACTCTGCAGATCACCCTGATATTGTGAGTCAGAATGTAAACTGGGCAGCAGATGATACGCACAATTAGCCTACATTAACCCAAAACTAACTTAATTAAATTTGAACAGCCCATACTGTTTTCTTTTTTTAATTATTAGAATATAAACATTAAGAGAATAAAATGTTATACAAGTACTTTTACTTTTAATACTAAAAGTACATTTAAAATCAAGTACTTTTCTACTTTTACTTAAGTAGGATTGTCGTTGTAGTACTTCTACTTTTACTTAAGTAAATATGGCTCTGGTTGTTTGTACTTTTACTTAAGTACTGAGATTCAGTACTTCCTCCACCACTGTAAATGAGTCCCTTCTTCGTGAGGTTATACCCGCTGTTACGCTTGTAGAACAAAAAGGAAACAAGTCACGTGACTCATCTTGTCCTTGTGCTGGTTTTGAGATAACACAGGTAAAGGGGGAGAGATGTTGTCTCTGGCCCGTTTGGCCATCGTTGATCAGTTTTACGATCGGTTCAGGGTTCAGAGAGGGGGTCTCTGCATGCTTTGTTGTGTCAACTCACTGCTGGAATATACATATTCCTACAATCACTACACAAGGGGACTAGTTACCGTTACACTGAAGAGGACAGTAACTTAGTAAGCAGTGCAATTGTTATTTTAACTGCTCTTTAATATTTGAAAAAAACTTCTATCTGTATAGAAACAGAAAACAGAAGATGATATCATAGACAGGTTGAAAACCCTGTTCTCGTGACATAAGAGTTGCACCTATGGCAGCCGAGAAGGCCATTCTTTGTGGGTTTTTGTTGTTGTTGTTCTTGAGAATTCTCGGAGCCTGATGAAATCAGTATAAACGTGTTTAATACGGCAAAATACACTCAAGTCTACAGTCATTGCCCATGCCGTCCAGAATAAAAGAGAATATTTCAATCAAGTGAAGGGATTTGTGGAAACTGTGGTTCCTAATTATTGTGATCCAACATTTTCCTCTCATTTCAGGATGAAAAGACAAACATGTCTTCTAATATCTTCAATTGTTGCGTACTGCATATACCGAGCTGCAGCGGAAACATTTATAAACGACTTTACTTGGACCCATTGTGCAAGCTGTCTCTTCAATATTGCATGGTTTATTTACAGTACATGTTGCTGCTGATGGGCTGACATTTTTGATATACCCACCAAGCAAGATAAAAATGTATCTTAAACCAGGAAACC
This sequence comes from Pseudorasbora parva, assembly GCF_024679245.1. Lineage (NCBI taxonomy): Eukaryota > Metazoa > Chordata > Actinopteri > Cypriniformes > Gobionidae > Pseudorasbora > Pseudorasbora parva. The sequence continues at coordinate 28,325,412 of NC_090173.1, forward strand.
GTAGCAAACCGTTGCTCACTGGTTTGAGCTTGAACGTGCCCCTGATCACAGGATAGGAAAGGGGAATAATAAAAGACATGGGAAAAACATGAAGCAAAACCCAAAACCAAACGTGACACACTCACACATATTTAAGGTATAGAAAGTATGTTATTACTTTTATTTAATTTTAAATCACATTTTAGAGTCATTAAGTTAAAACCAAAACAACATGCATACAAAACACAATTTTCCCTGTCTTTTTCATTGACCATCTTATATGTCACTGACCCTAGCGTTTGATCACAGTCTTCCATCACTATCTCCACTACAATCCAGTTCCTCATTAACTTGTACAACTTGTTAAAGTAACCCTGCAAGGATCTGGTCTAGTAACCGTTAAAGTAATCTATACCTTAAGGCACAATATGTAATTTTCTAACACATCACTGTTTATCATATTAGATACATTTGTTGAAAACCATGTACATGTACATGCTACTTTGTGTGTTCACACAGAGGTTACTAGACCCTTGTTGCACACTGCAGTAAGCCAGATCGATATTAGGCATGGTAAAACATGGTACTCATGGTAAATAAAAAAAACTGTCGACGAATGTATACAAACTGTCTAATAAAACACATCGTATATTAAAGTATCTGTCCATGTCCTGGTTAAAATGTCTGATTTCTCCGGATTTAAACATTACAACTACACAAGTCAACAAAATATATAACATTGTTCTAGTGGTTTTAATCCAAAAACCATCTTATATATTTTTCCTTTAACCTTCGATTTCTTTAGAAGGACTGTGATCTAAAGTCACTTTAGGTAAATAAATAAAAATTACTGCAAATGACCAAAACAAATCTCAGCACAACCTATTAATAGAAACCATCCACAGGAACTTGTGGATGGTTAGTGTATCTGGTAAATACTCCTGCCAGTCGCCACATGAATAAATTGCTCCCTGACCTCTTATCTGCTGCACATACAACACCTGCTGCTGATAACCAATGGTAAACCTTGCTGCTAATACAAGCATGCTTTCGATTCACATTAAACTCCATAATTGCACCATCAGATCTTCAGATACAGCAAAAAGCTTGTGTTTATCGCACAGCACACTTGTATGTTTAATTACAGATCCTAGCTAAGAGCTCTTATCCATCAGCACAGCACAGAAATGAGGAACAAATCAACACACTTGTGGCATCCCTAACATCTCTGCACGGAGCAGGAGATATAATTTACTCATCAGGGTTATCAAAAAAGACAAAGAAAAAAGTTTTGCAGAACATTCTTGGAATGCATAACAGACAGTAATTCCTCATGATTATGGGGTATATAGAGTTTACATGGAGGGAAAATATTATAAATGTAAATGCAAAACTGTGAACAATAACATGTGATATAGAGATGTGGAAGACAGGAATTTATGTGCAGTCACATTAGAAAAATTCACAGGCAAAAATGCATCTGCATGAGGCAATCCTGCACAGATTCCTATTTAACTTGACTGCATTTTGTGAAAATCTGAAGAACATCAATAATCGTGACAGCTTTGATTGTCCAGCTGTAGTACAATTAGGTATATACATGCCGGATGAATCCATGCTACAATTGCATTATCCAGGTCAACTTTGCAAAAAAAACAAAAAACAAAAGAAACAGTTACATTTTCCTCTGAATGCCTCATCTGCAGGCAAACAGCTATCAAAAGCAGCAATGGTTCCAAGTTAGCTGAAGAGACATTTAGACACAAAACACCATGGTTTATCCAGCAAAGACATAGAATACTTCAGGCGACTAAAAGCAAAAAATGTTAAACAGAACCAACAAATTATGTCATGTGTGCATGTGTCTGAGAATGCTCAGGAGGCAAGCTTCTTAGTAGCAGGGCTAATCACCAAATCACCCTCAGGAAAATCGTAGTTGTAATGACGGGAAGACGCTGTCAAAGAAATTGACAAAATCCCGTTATCTTACAACATGATTAAACGTTGCATTGATAACCTAGCTCCTGATATAGAAACAATATTAACCGAAAAACTGAAAGTGGCAAATTCATACTCTAAATTGATCATTCTAAGGACTGCAGTGGACTCTGTCATCTCTTGGCCAGTGTATGATATACTGATGAGGAATTAATTAATAATTAATTAAAAAATATTTTTTTCTGCAAAGAACTACCGATTCGTGCAACAGGGGAAGAAATATTTGTTGTCATCAATACGTACTTGAAACTGTGAAATTGAAATGAACAGCAAAAAACAAACTTGAAGGTTTCAAGGCCAAAATTAAACTGTAGCAACAAATAATGAAAAATATTAAAATGTATAGCTGCACATCTGAAAACATTACAAGAATGGTTTGTGTTTTACTTCCCCGCTGCTAATGAAAACTTTGGATACGGGACCCTTTTAACCCTCTCTCACCAGAATAGGCAAAGATTTTGCCAATCAAAGTGCAACTGGCAGAACTGTATGGATTCCACCAGTCACCGGGATCACACTTTAAAATAAAATTAAAAATTAAAAAATGAATTAAAATTTTAGCTGCATGTGGCACATACCCTTCTATTTCAGAATGCGCTATCAATGTACTGTTGCAATTTTGAACATCTCATTTGTTTGAGCTAGCGTTCTCATCACTGGCACACGTGAAAAACCATAAAAGGCAGCACCTGTCAGTGGAACACGATCTATCAAAGCCATGCATTTCAACTTCCAGTTGTCTGCTTTAATTAATCTTTAGCTAATTTATAAAGGTATCATTATGTTATGACTTTACTTGTTTGGGCATATGCCTATATTACAAATAATCTATTTGTCTCTTGAATTAACACCTCTTGTTAAAAGCATCGATGTCCAGCCTGGCCATCACTTGATATGAATGAATGAATGAAACTTGTTTCCATGGAGAATGTACATGTATTATAGATAGAGCTCCGGAAGTTGACGTCACACAGCCTAAGCGCCGCCATTTTGGCAGGAAGTCAGGGGAGCACTAGATACTGCTGCATTGGTATCTATAACATAATTTAAAACCAGACTGTTTAAACCTTACTATTTCAAGATGATGGACAACTTATGTGCACCAGGATGCCAGAACAAGTGGGAGAAAGCAAATGGGAAATAATCTCCATTCTCTCCATTCTTTTATCAATACATGTGAAAAGCACACCGGGGGGCAGTTTACCACCACCGCGGTGGTCTAGGTCTGTGCTGGTGAACACACCAGCGGTGGTCTGCCAATTATTATTATTTTTTTATTATGTTAATGCTTTATGTAGATATTATGACACGAGTGAAGAACAATGCTTTATTCACAGAATAAATCGATCTGGTCACCCAATAACCACGAATTTAACAATAGGCTTACTCCATTTTATTCTACTGGACATGGAATCTCTTATTTAATTCCCCAAATCTTAAGAGACGTAAATTAAGTATCTCGTTCGGCATGAATGTTGTTTCCATGGCTGCACGGTAACAATTGCGGACCTATTATTTAGTTTGTAAATAAATCATTGTGCTTCACTCGTGTCATAATATTCACGTAATAAAGAATTTACATACACAAAAACTATTGTTTGGCCGACCCCTGCCGGTGCTACTCAGCCACCGCGGTCACGGTCTACCACCACGGTGGTGCGGTTGTCATGTTCACCGGACACTGGCACAGCCCTAGACCGCCGTTGTGGTAAAAAAAAAAATTGGCACCACTATTAAGTTTTTCTATGTACAAGTCTGTGTATTTTGAATTAAAATGCGCAGTGAACTCCGTTGCCTTGAAACTCATGCTGGTGCCAGCTGTTCTTGCCTGCCAAAATGGCGTTGTAAACAGAATAGGTCACATGACCTCCGGAGCTCTATATACACTCACCTAAAGGATTATTAGGAACACCATACTAATACTGTGTTTGACCCCCTTTCGCCTTCGGAACTGCCTTAATTCTTAATTCTGAAAGCATTCTTTAGAAATGTTGGCCCATATTGATAGGATAGCATCTTGCAGTTGATGGAGATTTGTGGGATGCACATCCAGGGCACGAAGCTCCCATTCCGCCACATCCCAAAGATGCTCTATTGGGTTGAGATGGTGATTGGTGACTGAGGGGGCCATTTTAGTACAGTAAACTCATTTCAGGTGCATTATCCTGCTGGAACTAGCCTTCAGAGGATGGGTACATGGTGGTCATAAAGGGATGGACATGGTCAGAAACAATGCTCAGGTAGGCCGTGGCATTTAAACGATGCCCAACTGGCACTATGGGGCCGAAAGTGTGCCAAGAAAACATCCCCTACACCATTACACCACCACCAACAGCCTGCACAGTGGTGACAAGGCATGATGGATTCATGTTCTCATTCTGTTTACGCCAAATTCTGACTCTACCATCTGAATGTCTCAACAGAAATCGAGACTCATCAGACCAGGCAAATTTTTTCCAGTCTTCAACTGTCCAATTTTGGTGAGCTCGTGCAAATTGCAGCCTCTTTTTCTTATGTGCAGTGGAGATGAGTGGTACCCGGTGTAAACCCTAGAAATGGTTGGCTTAAATCACCATTCTTTCTCTTTCTGACATTCATTTTGGAGTTCATGAGATTGTCTTGACCAGGACCACACCCCTAAATGCATTGAAGGAACTATTGGTTGATTAGATAACTGCATTAATGCATTATTATTATTATTATTATTATTATTATTATTATTATTATTATTATTATTTATTATTATTATTATTATTATTATTATTATTATTATTATTATTATTATTTATTTATTTATTTATTTATTTATTTATTTATTTATTTATTTATTTATATTTATTTATTTATTTATTTATGTATTGCCATTTTTGTACTTTTTGGAGCAGGTCTTAATTCTGCTTCTGTACTTTGAGCTGAGTTGAGATAATTGTAAATTAACTTACAGTTTGTCCTGCAAAAGTGCCCAAGTCTAAATTGAGCATAAATGCATGCGTATGCATATCATACACATACAGATGAACATACACACACTCTCAACAACTGGTTTTGTTAATATTATGGATCACTTGTTTTTGTTGCCAAATTGATTTCGGACAATTTTTGAATAACTGAAAAGTATGCATGTCCATCTGCTTGACTTTTATTTATCACTGACATTGCATTGATTGGAATGAAGTTGGTTCAATATGAAATTAAATAAATAAAAATTTGCTTAGATGTTGTAAACTTCTTTTGCCAAGTTGTTTTAGCTTAGCTTGCTACATTTGCCAGGGGTAGCTTCAGTGTAGTGAAGCTTAATTTACTGTAGAGTAACTATTAGCTCACTACATTTTCCAAGTAGCTTGCACGACACTGGAGGTTAAGCAGCTCTGTTTATCATATTAGATACATTTGATTGTTAAAATTATGTAATGACGTTACTCTGTATGTTCGCTCAGTGGCTGCTTTGACACTTGTTGCACACTGCTGTAAGAGTAAAACATTTCTGCCAAATAAAAAAACGGAAACCGAGGGTAATGCAGATATGACGCAATTGACAGGCGACTCCCTCACACGTCCCAGTTCATTGGTTAAAATAACAATTTTCTCACAATTTACAAATAGTTGAAAACATATGGGATATTGTAAGAAACTCAACTGAACAAAATATATATCACTGGCCTGGTGGTTTTGGGATATTTTACTGCAAAAATTGTACATAATGCAGTATGCAAATTAATTTGTTTGTTACAAAAGTATTCAATATATTTGACCATAAATGTTCATATAATGTCTCATTTCGTCCTGTGGTGTGATGGGGCGTCCTGTGGTGTGACATCACTTCAAAACCAATTAAATGAATTTTGCAATGTTAACTAGATTAATTAATTATCTGCATTTGACAACATTGCATAAAATAGCTATATATTAAAAAAAATAAGCATTTTCAAATATTTTGTCTAATTTTACACAATATTTCCACTGGAGTGAGTGGTAAAAGATTTGATTCTGATTTGAAATTAATAATATTTCAATATTTAAATTTTATAGTAATGTCATGTCAAACCGCAGGACAAATTTTGCCTGGAGCTGTGAGAAAAGCTTAATAAATTACATAATGAGAAAAAAATGTGCTAACCTCTAACAGTTTGAAAACAACAGTATTCGAATGGACCCACTTTATATTAGGTGGCCTTAACTACTATGTACTAACATTGTAATTAATCATTTGACACAATTCACTTATTGTGTACAACAGGCATAAAAAAACAATATAGGTCATTATATAGGTCTAATCAAACCTCCTTCAACAGACATAATGCTGTTCAGCAACTACTTTATCTTCAACACATGTGATTTTTGGCTATGCAGAATATCTTCCAAATAAATTATCAATGTACGGTTGTATGTTTGATTATGAACTTCTCATCATCTCTCTAGAGCATAATTTAATTGTCACATTACCACTTTCAATAGCACACATTACTGTGACACATAGTCCTCGCTCAAAAATAACACACTGCTCTATGGTGTAATGCTGATAGTGTGGTGTGTGCCCTGTGTGTTCTGTGTGCCATGAGCCATTTAGAGCTCATAATGTGAGAACAGTAGGCCTAATATGAGACAAAGGCTAGCAGGAGACAGAGCATTTGTGATTTAAATTGTGTGCACCTACTATTCACACAGGGGTTCAGTGCGGGAACTTTATGGAGAACGCATTGCCTGTTAAACATAGAAAATGGCTCTGGTATGTTAAAGGAGTGATGTGATCTTGCTGTTGGTAGCCTACTGGGACAAAATAGTTCTCTCATATTATAGGTGTGCCAATTTCTAATGGTTCCAAAGACTAACATCTACAGAAAGTAAATGTTTAAAATGACATACCATCACATGAGGTAAAGTTTCTGAGAAATGTTGATATATACAATATTTCAGTTCTATTTAATTTTATATTGTCCTTTCAAAATTCAAGTTGTAATTCCTTTTTGCAGCCTCAGTTCAGATTGTCAGAACCAGTTCTGAAGATTGTTGTAGTATAGTTTGACTTTACATAATATCGATTGCAAGTGGCTGAGACCCATTATGCATCAAAGGCAATGTCAATGCATCGTGTACAATGGGACTAAAGGACGGTGTGAGAATGAGAGAGCTAGTGAGACAAAACAAGAGCGAGTAAACGTGAGAGGAAAAAGTGAAAGATAAAATGAATGTTACTGAGTGAGAAAATGAACGAGTGAATAAGTCTGCAATGGTCTGAATGAGGAAGAGGCCGAGTGAAGCAGTACTGGTCGGCACCCCACCCCCACGACTCTGTTGCTGATGTGATCTGACAGGGCAATAATTCCAGCACTGCTGACTCTCCCACTGCAGTCTAACCCTCAATCCCTTCCACTGACTCCACTTTAAAAGAGGGCTTAACTTGCCAAATAAAAGTAATGTTGAGTTCAGAGGAAATGGGCTCTATTGTCTCTGACATTATTACTGTGGAGTTGGAGCATGTTCAGATGGAGGTAGTGAAAGGTGTTTCCATTCGTTCAGCTATAAACAGCATAAAGCATTGTCTACAGCTCTATGACAGAATGGCAGAAATTGAAATAAACTCCAAAAGGCGTAATGTGGTCTCTCACTTTTAAATAAATTGGCAACCATGCATTTGTTCATTTTCAAATGTACCTCCCCATGCAAACAAAGTGTCTGCTACCTGGACGGCTGGTGATTGTCGCATTAAAATATTGGTGTATTTGAATTACGAGCTCTTGCTCGCTCGCTAATTTGCTGGACTAAACGAGCCGCATTCAAACTCAGCTATCGCTTTGTGATGGAAAATAATTAGCTTGTCCCTCATGAATGCCTTAAAGGCCTTGCTGTCTGCACCATCTCCATGGCTGGCTGATTTTTAAATGTCAGATGACTTCACCAACTTGGTAAATAGCATTTGTGTAGCTAGCTGTTGTATAGAAGATCTTTTTAAGTAACTTTGTAGAATGTGGCTTTCAGGATGAAGTGAAGAGATGACTTCATTATTAGTAATAATGTCAGTGCTGGAAAAATCTTGGGGTGATGAATCTTTTTAGCTGAATCTTTTCAGAACGGCTGGAATCATAATTCACCATGAAAAAACTGCAATCAGACTTAAATTTATTTATTTATGCATTAATCTCTGCTGCCTCATCAAACTCTGTATATAGGCATAAATAAACCCATTCCAGTAATTTAATTCCTATATTTTTTGTCATCTAGTGATGTGATGTGTCATCTGGCTGACCAAAAAGATTTTCATAAAGTACAAGTGAACTGGAAGTGGGAGCAATAATGTAAAAATAGTAAAATACAAAAATAATTTTATAATATATGTGTGTGTGTGTATATATATATATATATATATATATATATATATATATATATATATATATATATATATATATATATATATATATATATATATATATATATATATATATATATATATATACTCACCACACTGGTTCACGCTGTACGGTCCTCACTGGTTCATGACACTCCCTCCACCGCTACCCATCCTAGCATATCATTCTCCTGCACCACCGGCACCCGCTACTTCGTCAGCTGCCTGCATAAGTCCCATGGCCCGATCACCGACCTACAGCGGCGCGGTGGAGGATTGCAGCGGGTTTCTCTTGCAATGTTCCCTGTATATGGAAGCGAATTCCCATCTGTTCCACAGCGAGAGAGGCCGGGTGGCGTTTATCACCTCATTACTCTCAGGCCAAGCCCTTCAGTGGGCACAGTCGCTATGGGAAACGAATGCCCCCGTCATCGGCTCAACCACCGCCTTCTGCACTCATCTAAAAGAGTATTTGGTCAACAAACTGCCGAATTATCTGTCCATGATCAACTGTTTTCTATTCACCAAGGCAAACGAGAGACTACGAGTTCCTATGCACTGCGTTTCCGCACTCTGGCCTGTATTAGCGGATGGAATGAATCAGCCCTCGTCACCGCCTTTCGCGACGGCCTCCTCGCTGATGTCAAGCAACTTACTGTGGTCTACGAGGACGCCATGGGCTTGGAGGCCCTCATCCAGAAAACCATCCACGTGTCTCCCCGGTTATCTGCCTGTGGCCTCTCCTCACCTGCTGCCGATTCTCTGCCCACTCAAACAACTGTCGCACCTCCAGCACCTGAACCCATGCAGATCGACTCATACAATCTCACCACCACCGAACGCCAATGCAGGATATCACAACATCTGTGCCTGTATTGTGGGGGAGATGGACATGGCATCAAGACCTGCCCCGTGCGACCCACTTGGCCAGCAGTGAGTACCATCCAATTACCTCCTTTAATGGGGAACCTTACCACAAGGGCAGTATTCGTTTGTAATTTTCACTCATTTGTTGCAGTACAAGCCCTCATCGACTCCGGGTCGGCGGGAAACTTCATCAGTCAGCAAACCCTCAAAAAGTTAACCACCCAACGTCAACGTTGTCCCGTCGACCTCAGAATCACCACCATTCAGGGAAAACTGTTGGGCCAAGGTTGTGTCCGCCATTTCTCCCCCACACTTACACTACGCATTGGTCATCTGCATGAGGAAACCATCACAATAATGGGCTGGAGGAGTCAACCGCAGACATCATCCTGGGACACCCTGGCTTATATCACACCAGCCGCATATCCACTGGTCCACCGGAGAGATCCTGCATCCTGCATATTCATCGTATTCGCCGAAAAGGTCCATCATCATCGTCAGTTCCTTCATCATTGCCTGTCCAGTCCACCTCAGTAGAGAGTCCCGAAACTCAAATCAACGTGGCCATTCCCCCAGCTTACAGGGGGGCTACCAAACTACCACCCCATCGGCCATGGGACTGCGCCATCGACCTCCTGCCTGGGGCTACTCTACCGAAGGGCTGCGTCTATCCTCTGTCCATCCCGGAACAGAAGGCCATGGAGGAGTACGTGCACGAAGCGCTACAACAAGGGTTCATCTGTCCATCGACCTCCCCTGCCGCTTCAAGCTTTTTCTTCTTGGCCAAGAAGGACGGAGGCTTGCAGCCATGGATCGACTACCGTCACCTTAATTCTTAGTAATCCTCTTCCTCTGGTCCTATCCACTCTCGAACAGCTCCGTGGGGCCACCATCTTCTCCAAACTCGATCTCAGAAGTGCAACCTCATTCGCATTCGCAAGGGAGACGAGTGGAAGACAGTCTTCATCACTCCCTCAGGTCACTATGAATATCGGGTGATGCCGTATGGGCTGCCCAACTCACCCTCTGTCTTCCAAAATTACATGAATGAGGTATTTCGTGAATTCTTAAACAAGTTTGTCAACGTCTATATTGACGATATCCTCATCTATTCTAGTGACCTGAGGGAGCATGAAGAGCATTTGTCAAGTCCTGCAGAAGCTCAGAGACAATCACCTTTATCTCAAGCTCGAGAAGTGCAAGTTCCACGTCTCCTCTGTCCAGTTTCTTCTGTACATCATAGACAACCATGGAGTCAAGATGGACCAGAGGAAGGTGGACACTATCACCCATTGGCCTCAGCCCACCACCCTCAAAGAGCTGCAGCGCTTCTTGGGATTTGCCAACTTCTACCGCTGATTAATAGAGAATTAGAGCCTGCTCAGTTCATCACTCACCTCCCTGCTCCAGAACCGGCCCAAGTCTCTGTCCTGGACTCCATCGGCCATGGAGGCCTTCTACCCAGGGCCGGCGCGTGCCTATAGGCGAACTAGGCAGCCGCCTAGGGCGGCGGCTCAGCCAGGGCGGCAAGAGAGAGAGAGAGTGTAACTGTGTAAGCGAGAGAGAGAATTAAAAAAAATATGTATTTGTTAGTGTTACATTAGGTAGGTTACAATTATAGCACTTATATCAACAACATTTTTTCCCACTCCATTAGTATAAATTTAAAAATAAAAATTTCCGCCCGGCCGCGCCCCAACCTCACTTAGAGCGGCATTGATTAGTATATGCGTGCAAAATACGCTCGACTGTGCCATCCGTTCCGTGGAAGAGCGCTTTTCGCTGCTTCGAGACCATGGGCGCGTATTTGGGTTTTTATATGACATCACATCTCTCAAAGAAAAGGAGAATAGCCTACAATAGTTCTTCAGGATTGCTTAAGACTGGAAAAGGCCCTGACTCATGGAGACTCACGGGATGTTGATAGGCATAAATAGTTTGAAGAGCTGACTGCTTTGGGTAGACGCCTGGTTGCTGGATCTAAACCACTGGATGCGCTTAAATTCATCTATGAAAAAGGGATGGAATAAATTTTTCTGAGCCCGATCTCACGAAAATGCATAGCCTATAAATAGTTTGCAATCTCGTGGAATGTATACGCCAAAATGAGTTTTGGCATGCATATGGTAGGCTACGTGGTTTTTCGCGTGCATATGATACGCACTTTATGGCATATTATACATATGAACCGTATTATTAGGGTTATGGCGTATTATACATACGCATAAAGTGCGTATCATATGCACGCAAAAAAGATTTTACACTCTTAGTATTTATACGCATGACCATGAGATTGTGTTGATTTTTCCCAATGTTTTTATAGCATTGAGAGTGCTTCTCACTCTCCCCGTCACTGTGAGCTCAGTTTCTCAAAGCTTAAACTGATTAAAAATGATCTCCGACGTACAATGACACAAGACAGACTCAATGGACTAGCAACAATTGCAATTGAGCACGAACTAGCTGAAAAAGTTAAACTCGAGGACGCAATCAAAGCCCTTTGCCGCTGCGAAAGCCCGACGAGCACGCTTCTGAAATGTAGGCTATTATGTGAATGTGTGTTTGTGGGTATCAGTCAAGAAAAAAATCGAAACCTCCAATGAGCTAAATATTTGTTTGCATATTGCATATGTTTAGAGATGTTCTGCTGGTGGAAACAACAGGAGACCATAATAGCTAACGCGACTGTCAAGATATGGCTCGCACAGTGTTCAGAGCATAAGTTCAGAGTCCGCGCCAGCAGCAGCAGTGCGCGTTTCTTGTAAGCGTGGCGTTTATGTTGCGTGTCATCCGTGGGGCGTCTGCTGCTATTAATGTACAGGGAAGCCCTATACTTCATGTTAAATATAAATATATTGCCTATTGATACAGCAAAGACAACGCCGGCAGTAGCCGGCCCATACCATATCCATGGTATTGACGGCAAAAGGCTACAGAATATTTCGTTCTGTATTGACTGGTTTAATATTTCAAAATCGATAATTATATTGTTTTTTATTATTACAATTCGGCCTATTAATTGCATTTATGTACAGACTTTCAAACATGAAAATGTCATTTTTATTAATATGTATTCGTGTCAAAATGGCATATACACATCTTTTCCTATTATATTTCGCCTGGAAACGCTTCCAACACGCTCGCGTGTCGCGTGAAAATAGGCGTATCTTCTATTTGAAGCACGCTTTCCGCGCGGCTCGGACCGACGTAGGCAGTATGCAAGCTCTAACCAGTTAACATGGGAGCCGAAATAAAAACGGACACGCCACGCAGCCGAGATGCTCACGACACGCTTGCAGTGTGTCCCCGGCGTTATGGCCTTTTCACAACTGGTTCCTTCATTCGTTATTTATAACAGGTATTTATCTGATTGCGAAATGACTAAATTATCGTGCGCTTAGGTCGCGCTCTCTCTTATGTGGTCTTTGAATTTGAAATGAGCTGCTGAATAAAATGCATCTAATCTTATGCTTTCGTTGCTGTAAACTCCGTTAAATGAGCATATACCACAGGAATTGAAGATCGGATTTATATTCATTTTGCGTAGGTGTAAGGTAGGCTATAAGACAACCTGCATGTTCTTTTTTTATTTTTATTTGTTTAGCTCCGTTTGCGAGAGCCGCGAGCAGAATCAGCCTGCCTCAGCTCGTCAAAAATGCCTTTTATTGTGGTGGTAATAGTAGGCGAAATTAACTAATATTGTGATGCTTGAAGTGTTTTATATCTATGGATTTTATTATAGGCAAGACAAGCCAAGAGTTGATTTGAGAGACTAAATCGATTAAATATGCGGTTAACTCACTGTCGGCTGCTGGCCGCTTGGTCGTCACTTAAAAAAGAATAAAACTTTAATTTAACAAACAAAAAAATGCTCTAAACATTTTTCTAAATTAACTTAATAAAGAAACGAAACGAAATATATCTACTTTGACAATTAGTGTCATTTTATAGATAAAGAACATATTAATTCGTATGTACATGCATCTTAAGGATACCTAATTGTGAGTGTGAGGTGGGGGGCGGCACGATCGTGCTCTGCCTAGAGCGGCATTTGAGCTAGCGCCGGCCCTGCTTCTACCAGTTGAAAAACGCCTTCCAGTCCGCTCCGATCCTGGTCCACCCCAATCCTCATCTTTCGTTCATCGTCAAAGTGGACGCCTCAGCGACCGGGGTCAGAGCGGTTCTGTCTCAGCGGCAGGAGACACCCTCACAACTCCATCCAGTGGAGCAGAATTATGACATCGGCAACCGGGAGCTCCTGGCGAACAAACTCGCCCTGGAGGAATGGAGACACTTGCTGGAGGGAGCAGAACATCCATTTACAGTCATCACTGGCCATCGTAATCTTGAGTACCTTCGAGACGCCAAACAGCTGAATCACCGTCAGGCCCGCTGGGCCCTCTTCTTCACCAGATTCAATTTCAAGGTGAAGTACCGTCCAGGGAACCAGAACAACCGGGCGGTTGCCCTTTCACGTCTTCACCAAGCCGACCCGGAGCCATTGTAAATATTTTTCTCTATAAAAGAGGGCTCCACTAAACTAAATATTCTTTGTAGATTTGTACTTATTTATACAGAGCTCATAAAGGGGCATGGTGATGTAAATAATATGAGATGAGAGGAAAAATATACATTCTCTAGCATATGTTTGTTTTCTCTCAAGAAACTTCCAGTTGTTCACAATACCTTTGAGTTCCATCTCAAAATGTTTCTGTTTGCTGGGAAAGAATGCAAAAGTTTTGCCAGTGAACGCAAAGTTTCTTAAGAGAAAGCAAAAAATCGTCTCAGGTTACGTATGTAACCATGGTTCCCTGAGAGGGAACGAGACGCTGTGTCGAAACGCTAGGGGATGCCTCTGCGTACCGTGTCATGAAGCACTTGTTTAATCAGTCCAATAGCGGGAAGATACGTCACGGGCAGGTGACGTCATCGACCAGGAAGCTATAAAGCACACCTGGACAAAAGTCACTAGCTTCTGGAAAAGCCAAACAAATCGATCACAGGCATGCCGGGAGTATGGCATCGCGACGCAGCGTCTCGTTCCCTCTCAGGGAACCATGGTTACATACGTAACCTGAGACGTTCCCTATCTCGAGGGAACTTCGAGCTGCGTCGAAACGCTAGGGGACCTCAATACCCACGCCGCCAGAGTCCCAAATGTCTGTATGTGTGAATCAACCCAGAAACACCCGGGACCCCAGTGTAGAGGCTACGTCTAGATTGTAAAACCTCACAAATGTATGCGGAGAGGACCACCCAGCCGCATCACATACCTCTGATAATGAAACTCCCGAAATAAGAGCCATAGAGGCAGCCATACTCCTAGTTGAGTGGGCGCGGACCCTCATGGGTGAAGGATATCCGGCCAACTCATAAGCGAGCGAAATAGCCTCGACTATCCACTTGCTAAGCATCTGCGTTGAAGCCGGTTTTTCCCTTGCTCGGGGACCCAAAACACAGGAACAATTTTTCTGACTTTCACCACGGGGCAGCTCTGTGGACATATGCATCTAGGGCCCTGACCGGACATAGCAGGTTTAGCTTCTCTTGGTCTTGACTAAGGCGGACAGAAAGCCTGCAGCATTACTGGTCCCAGCACGTTAGTCGGGACCTTGGGAACATATCCTTCCCTCGGGAAGAGAAATGCTTTCACCATTCCTGGTGCAAACTCGGGTGCCACTGATAGAGCCTGTAGGTCTCCTACTCTTTTCAGTGATGAAATCGCTAGAAGAAACACTGTTTTTAGTGTGAGGAACTTTTCTGACACTTCCTCTAATGGCTCGAAGGGAGCCAACATAAGGCCTTCCAAAACTATGGCCAGGTCCCAAGTAGGCACTGTAATGGGGCTCTACTGGTTATGGAAATTTGTCACCAATATTGGGTGTCTAGTCAGGACACGGAAGGCAGGGATATTCATTGAAGGGTTTTAATATAATTTAACATACAGATGCACAGGCACTATTCTCTTTGGTGCTTTACGGTGTAAGGTGTAAGTATGGTTCTAAAGGAAAGGAATAAACATAGATATTTACTATCATAAGCACAATTGAGGCTAATAACTCTCCCTAGCTACTTAAATCAACAGTGCTAAACATATCCTGAAATGTAAACTACAATACAAAATAGCATACAAGCTACACATACAGTACAACAGAGATAAAGGCTGTCACTGACTGTAAAACTCTACCATAAATTACTTATATTAACTTATCTATATATGTGATATAATTATAACTTACTTGTGGTCACTGACGCACACGAACACAACCTGAAGCTTAACTTATAAAGTGAAACTAAACTGACCGTGAAACTAAACCGTTCTCTGCAAGCCAGGACATGTTGCAACATGTTTGAAAAGGGGCGTGGTCTGAGCGAACACTCACTTTACATGCTCTGGCCCGATCCACATCACTTGAGCCTTTTGCACAGCCGCCCCATAATTCACGATGTGAATTATCTTCTAGAAAGGCTCAACTCTCCACCGGAACTGTTGTCGAGACATCATCCGGGATGGCCGGCAGCTTAATGAGCTTGGCCACTGGTCTGGTGTAGGTCCTCTTGTCCACCTGCACCTCAGCAGTCCTAACTTTACCATCAACACTCCTAATGGTCTTGGTGACTCGTCCCACAGGCCACAACGCACGAGGTAACCTTTGGTCAATTACCATCACCACTGTACCAACAGTGAGGTTCTCTGTATCCTTTACCCATTTCTGCCTTGACTGCAAGAAAGGTAAGTAGTTCCGTATGAAATGGGTCCAAAACTGGTCAGCTAACACCTGACTGTGCCGCCATCTTCTCCGACTGAGAATCTCAGACTCAGGGTACACCACTTGAGGAAGTGAAGAGTCAGGCCGCCCCATGAGGAGGTAGTTAGGGGTTACGGGATCCACATCGGCTACATCTGTCGACACATAGCCCAGCGGCTTGGAGTTGAGGATTCCCTCTACCTCAATCAGAACTGTCTGCAAGACTTCTTCGGTCACTGTCTGTGCTCCAAGAGTAACGTAGAGCGCAGCCTTAATGGATCTAACTTCCCGCTCCCAGGCTCCACCAAAGTGAGGTGCATTCGGGGGGTTAAACTGGAAACGGATCTGGTGCTTAGACAACTTGGTCTGCAGCTCTTTGCACATGACCTCAAAACTTGCTTTGAGCTCACACTCCCCTCCACGGAAGTTGGTCCCACAGTCAGAGAGAAGCTCGAAGGGAGTTCCCCGTCTAGCGATGAACCTTCTGAGTGACATAAGGAATGAGTCGGTATCCATGTTGGGCAGCACCTCCAAGTGAATACACCTGGTGTTCATACACTTAAAAACTATTCCCCATCTCTTTTCAGTACTCCGACCTCGCTTGACCTGGAACGGACCAAAGCAATCTACTCCTGTTGAATAAAATGGAGGCTTCAGGAGGCGGAGACGACAAGGGGGCAAATCTGCCATCTTGGGAATAACTGGCTTTGCTCTCCATTTCTGGCACTCCGGGCAGGATCTCTGATGACGACGCACAGCTTCGCGGCCTTGGAGGATCCAAAACTTGCGTCGGAGCTCTGCAAAGACCCTCTCAGATCCAGAATGGAGTAACTTGTTGTCATACTGTCGTATGATAAGTTTGGTAATATGGTGCTTAGGTTCTAGCACAATTGGGTGTACGACATCTTCTTCCAGACTGGTAGAACGGCGCAATCTACCACCTACTCGTATAAGGCCCCTAGAGACGTCGTACTCTGGAGCAAGTGACAAGAGCCGACTGCCGGATGGAAGTGCTTTCCCTGTTTTTAAGCACTTGACTTCGTCTGGAAAGCTATCATACTGTGCTCTCTGAAGGATTCGGAGTTCTGCTTCTGCATAGTCATCTGCACTGAGGGCGCTTGACTGGGAGGCCGCCCCATGCAGTGACCTAGTCGTTGCCTCAAGGAGATCTTCAAAGGTAGAGTGGTCTTCCGTGGCTGGGATCTCTGAAGCAGTAATGACTGACATAATGCCACAGAACACAGACTTCTTCATTTCTGTCTCATCTTGGACCTCCACGAAAGAAGTTGTGGCTGGCCAACTCTCACGTGGTAGCTGAAGGAAGGCAGGACCTTGGCTGAATTGATTTGGCTTGGCTAGGTTGGAGAGTGTCATCACTCTGGTGATAGCGTCGGCAGGGTTATTCTGTGTGTCCACATACCTCCATGACCGGTGATCCGTCAGCTCCTGAATCTCAGATACACGAGTCCCTACAAACACCTTGTATCTGCAGGACTCTGACTGTATCCAGGTAAGTACTGTGGTGGAGTCAGACCACAACACTGTGTCTCTCAACTGAAGGGTGAGCTCTCTCTGGATCATCTGGGCAAGCTGAGCTCCGGTAAGGGCGGCACAGAGCTCAAGGCGTGGCATTGACTGTTGTTTCTTTGGTGCCACTCTTGAGCGTGCCAGCACAAAAGCTACTTGAGGCTTGAGGCCATGAGGATCCTCACCTCGTAGGTAAGCAACTGACCCATAAGCAGACTCTGACGCATCACAAAAGACGTGAAGCTCGAGGGTGATGGCACTTACATCCACAGCCAGTGGGAAGTAACTCCGGGAGAGACTGACCATCGGGAGCTGAGGGAGCTCTTCTTCCCATGTAGTCCAAGCTTGCAGGAGGTCGACCGGTAAGTTTGGGTCATCCCAGTCACGGTCTTTGGTCCACAGTCTCTGGACCAAAACTTTGGCCCTTGTGGTGAAGGGCAGGATATGACCCAGGGGATCATACTGGCTCGCTAATATCTTATAGATATTTTGCATGGTCGTCTTGCTTGGGCCAACCGGGCGATGCCTGTAATGGAGTGTGTCCTGCATGAAGTGCCAACTGAGTCCTAGAGTCATCTCTTGAGCTTCACCATGCGTCTGAGAAACCCATCTTTCGCTGCTGTCAGACTTGGCCTCCTTAGGAAGGTTGCGAATCACCTCTGGCTGGTTACTGGCCCACTGACGAATATCGAAGCCACCTGCAGCTAGAAGGGTCCTAAGTCTCGTCACAAGGTTCCTGGCTTCTACTACAGTGGGTAGACTCTGCAGGCAATTATCGACATAGAAACACTGTTCTACACTGTGGTGGACATTTTCCCCTGGTTGACTTGTCTCAGTGACGTGTTTCTGAAGAGCGAAGATCGCGCAGCAGGGACTGCACGTCGTCCCGAATGGCAGGACCTCCCACTGGTAAACTGATGGTTGTTTGTCAGTCTTTAGATCTCTCCAAAGGAACCTCAACAAGGGCTTGTCTCTATCCAGCAGGCGGACCTGGTGAAACATCCCTTTAATGTCTCCACTTACTGCGACTCGATGCTCTCTGAAGCGCAGGAGGACTCCAAGGAGTGAGGGACCTAAGGCTGGAACAGGAAGTAGGTAATCATTCAGACTTTGTCTGCCCAGCTGAAAGCTGCAGTTGAAGACAATCCGTTCCTTTCCATTATGTCTGACCATGTGGTGAGGCAGAAACCACGACTCCTCTGATGAGTCCGCCTCGCAGGAGTCAATCTTGGTGACGTACCCAGCAATCTCCAGTTTCTTGATCTCTTTCTGGTAGGTAGATGCACGCAGTGGGTCTTGTACTAACCTCTTCTCTGTGTTTCGCAGGTTCTTCATCACAACTTCCTTTGAAACTTGCAGCTTGGGCATGTTTGGGACTCGTAGAAGGGGTGTAGCGTACCGATGCACTCCATTTACCTCTACACGGATGGTCTCAGACTCTAACAGGTCCACTGAGTACTTGTCCTGCCTCGATCTACTCACCAATCTCTCACTTTTGAAAGGCAGTGTATCTAACTGCCACAACCGTTCAACTTGACTGAACAGCTCAATAGAAGGGGAGGAAACTGTGGTGAACAAGCACCGTGTGGAGGGAAGCTGTTGCTGTAGGTATTTTGTTGGACCCTGAAGTGTCCATCCGAGCTTAGTCTTGACTGCTGCAGGGCCTCCAGGGGGACCGAGTTGCACTGGCTCAATCGGAACGATCAGATCAGCATTATCCGATCCAATCAGGAGGGTTGGTTGTGCTCCATCGATAGCTGGGATTGCCAGACCTCGTAGATGTGGATATCTTCTCTGGAGCTGGGTAACTGGGTAGCTGTACTGTGAGAGGCCTAGGTGTTCACCTGTGAATGCGCCTTGAATGGAGAACCTCTTTGTTGGTTGGGAAGCTGGAGTGATCGTAAAAGACACACGTGAGCCTGACAGTATCTTGATGTCTTGTCGGATAGTACGGAGTGTGAGGTCTTCTGCTTGACCCTGTACTCCCAGACGGCGTGCTGCAGACGAAAGCAGGATGGTTCTCTCAGAGCCATCATCCAGAACTGCATACGTGTCCAGCACTTTATCCTGGTATTGCAAATTGACTCTGACAATCTTTAATAGCACATGGCTATATCTATTTGGCTGATCCAGGTAGTGAGTCTCTGCTGTCGATGTGATGGTAGGCTCATTCTCACTCCTCTGGTTGACCTCGTGAAGATTGGAAAGGTGTTTCGACTTACAAAAGCGACACGGCTTCTTGAGGTCACAGGCAGAAGCTAGGTGAGATCGTCCGCATCTCCAGCACCTTCTCTTGACTTTAATCCAGTCCACCATCTCTGCTTTAGTAAGCTTGGCGAAACTCTCACATTGGCTGAGGTAGTGTTCTGCCTCGCAGTAAGGGCAGTATATCTTACCCTTCCCTTGGATCCGGTTAGAATGAGCTGCTTGGGAGGGTGTGTCGAATGGATGGTTACTGGAATTACCTGTCCCATGCATAACAGTAGTAATCTTAACCTTGGATTTCTGCTGCTTGAATTCTCTCTTATCCTTCTCACTGTGAGTTTGAAGTGAAGGCTCAATGTCCAGGCATCTGACCTCTGCCTTCAGCCACTCTGAAAAGTCAGTGAGCGTTAGCTTCAGCTTATCCGGGTCCTTCCTATACTGTTGACGACGAAATCTGTCTTGCTGGTGCTTGGGCAGCCTGCTTAGAAGGCGCTTCACATTGGATCTGCAGTGGAGTTCCTCATGACCTTCGCCTCTGAGAGCTTTCAGCATCCCAACAAGCGACTGCACTCTGATGGAGAACTCATCAAGAGCTCTATCATCACGGATGGGGGGTAGGCGTTCCATGTCCTCTATCTCCTTCAGCACAAACTGATATGGTCGTCCATAGCGTTCATCCAGTGATTTCAGAGCTTCAGAGTAGGGCATATTAGATTCTGCATGAGCTAGCACAAGGCGATGTGCAGGTGGCACCTTTACATGCTTCAGCAAAATTGCATACTTGTAGTGCTCGGACTGAGAAGGATGAAGGAGTGTGCTAAGGGAAAGGCGTAGCTCCACATATTGAGCTCTATCCTCCTTGGTGAATTCAGGAAATGTTGGGCCTTCCACTGCATGAAAAGTGGGATTTTCGTCAGTAAGCGGCACTGTAGATTGTCGTGGAAGATCAGGTTTACGACTGTACACGGCAGTTTGCAGGCGACACCGAAAACTGCCGTGAATTGTCAGAAATTGACGTGGGCCTTGCTTGGCAGTTGTCCCCCCTAAGACCCCCCTTCCCTTAACTCCAGGGGAGGCTTTAACATGTAAATGAACATGCTGTGAGCTATACAAATGCAAATCAGGGTAGCAGGAGTTTTAACCCATGTGACATTTAAAAGGTATTAACTTCCTTCTAAGAAAATCTCTTAGATAGATCAGGCTCAGTATAGCCTAATTGTAAAATCTTAAACTTAAGCTTGAATTTATATATTTGATGAAAGTATTCTAGATTATTTATTGTGTGTCATTTGCAATCAGTCCCCGTGAATTCAGTGCGACTCGCAATTTTGACCAATCACCGCAACTTTGACCAATCATTGCGGTCTCCTGCTAATAAGCGGCGTCATACATCAGCAAACTTTATATATCATATATCATTGCCTGTCAAAATTAACGTGTTAACGCAAATTAATTTTAACGGCACTACATATATATATATATATATATATATATATATATATATATATATATATATATATATATATATATATATATATATATATATATATATATATATATACACACATATATACATACAGGGGTTGACATTAACTTGCTCACCGGCCACCGTGGCTAGTGGTTTTCCAAAGTTACTAGTCACTCAGCATTTTCACTGGCCACAATTTTGCTGTTTGGAAATTACATTGTATATGTTTAAAGTTGACTTTGGCATATATAAATTACTTGATTTTGAATCATTTTACTTTATTTAGAAGATTTAAACCCCTTTCAAACTTTCAAATGCAGAATGACCCCCCAAATCTTGTATGTCAGCTGGGATGTGCAGGTGGGCAAGGGGTGGGCAATATCATAGATTATAATAGAATATAATAGGCTAATATGAGAAAGGTAATATGACAGGCTATGAGTTATTTTAGTTAGGATATATATATATATATATATATATATATATATATATATATATCGAAAAGAATGTAACAAAATGTGGGCGTGGTCTGTGTTGTGAAATGAAACCACATTAAAAATTCCCTTAAACTGCGTTTGAAACATACAGCAAAGCAGCGACAGAGGAAAACACAGAGCCTGATATTATGCAAACATTTACCAATAATGTGGAAAGCGTTTTAAATCTGTTCAGTGGAAAATCCGCTGTGACGAATCTGTCCTCGTCTAACATCTGCTGTAAATCCAGGTAAAACTAGCTGCGTGCACGCGCCGTCCCCAGATAACATGATCCCCAGTTGATCCGTAACACCGGCGGGAAGAAACAGCTGAATGCAATCAGTGGGCTATCTCGTCAGCTTGCTCAGTTTGCTGCCGATTTTAACGAGCAGTTAACTTTAGTAATCTCCAGGTTGCTGTCCATAGACGATAGGTTGCTTGCTTTAGAGTCGAAAAACTGTGTGGAAGATACTAACTTTAAGAAGAGAAGACGAGTGCCTAAGAGAAGACCAGTCCTAAGATTGCGGTAAGACTATTATCTAAGCTAAAGTAACCTAAAGTAAAGCTTTTTAAGTAGCACAAGCTGAAATTAGCCTTGTTTTATAAAAGTGTTTTCTTTTTCTGGTCATTTTACAGGAAGCAGCACGCCGTCTTCACAACTTCGTCATAACATTCATTTAATTGTTTTCCAGCTGCATGTAAGACAGAGACAGTACGCAGGAGGTACAAACATCCAGTTCTTGCATCGCACGCAGAAGCTGTGAAGAGTTCAGCTCGGGGTCGATTGAGAAGAAAGAGGGTAAGATTTATTAGATTAGATCTGTTTTTGGTCAGTGTGACTATTTTTCAGGTGCATTTTACGCAGTACATCGCGCAATACTGATTGTCTTTATTGTTTGTTTTTACAGCTGCTACAAGCAAGAAAGAGTGTGTTAGCTGAGGATGAGGTGGGCCTTTGGAAGTGCGCTACCATAGACCTGATGTCTGATGAGGAAGACGGCATCGTTGGCGCGGTGTTTGGATGGACTGTTCGACCAGCCAGGAGCTCGCCGAGCTCTGTGCCACGCTGCAATCGAGATTAGAGGCGATTCCAAAGAACAGGGCAACGCACGACAGACGTCTGAAAAATGGGGTCTTAAAACAGACAGAATGGCGCTAGTTACCTACAGCTCTGAAGCGGAAAACAGAGACTTCATGGTGCTGTAGGATTTTGGGCTTCTCGTGAGCTTCCTATTGTTGTGTGGGCAGATCTCAAACGTTTTGCATTTGGTTGTGTGTTTGTGTTTGTTCTAATAAAGCTCTTTCTTTGAATAAACTGCACGTCCCTGGCATATTTTCCTTTCCTCAATAAATGAATGTCCTTGATGGTTATAATAGCGTAGTCCATAGGATAACAATGACATGAATATAAAACATAATAGCATATCACATGAATATGAATATATACAATTAAAAAATATGCAAATCATAATTTTATATATATATGTGTGTAAAATTATTATAATTTGGGGGTTTAAATTTATTAATTTATTACCCAGGTTGACCAATAGTAACAGATCTGCCAACCAATCACGAGTGATATTTCTTGTTTCAATGTAGTAGTTTCAACCAATACTGAGTGAGGAAATTCAAGCCATTCCGGCAAGGCGCCGCCCAGAGCTGCTATTCATATGCTAATTAGAGCCATTAGCGCCGGCGCCAGCATGCCTCCGCAAGCTCCACATACGTCATGGTTCGTTTCCGTCAATATGTGGCACAGACGAACGCGAAGTTCACAGGCTGTAAACTGACGTTAATTGTCGAAAATCAGGGAGATTTCCGGCCGTTTACGGGGACGAAAATCCCACTTTTCATGCAGTGTTCTATATTGGGGGGTGCATACTGATACCCATAGGAGGGATAATGGGCCAACATGGCTGGGTTCCCTTGGTAGAAGGATTGGGGTACATAAGGAGGCTGATGTATTGACTGGTGCACAGGTGAAGGCCTAATCTGTTCGAGAGCTGGATTCACATGCAACGATCTGGGAGGGGCAACGTGTGGAAGATAGATTTGAGGCTCAGGTTGCACCAGAGGTGGATTTCCCAACTGAGATTCCCTAACTTTCTCATGTTGGCTGCCGAGTGTGGCTGCATTGGGCTTACAATTACCTGATATGGGGTAGGATAAGAGTGAGCCATGTGATGAGGCACCTGCTGACTGCTGTAGACCCTGGGATGGCCTTTTGGGTGGTTCATGTTCAGTTTCTTGCTTGATTTGCGTTTGGGGCGCACAGGTGAAACAGGTAGGCTGATTCCTTCTTTTCTGGTTGCCATATCATTGACTCTTATCCGGCTCGAAGGACCATAAATTCTAATGGGGCTCTACTGGTTATGGAAATTTGTCACCAATATGGGGTGTCTAGTCAGGACACGGAAGGCAGAAATCGCTAGAAGAAACACTGTTTTTAGTGTGAGGAACTTTTCTGACACTTCCTCTAATGGCTCGAAGGGAGCCAACATAAGGCCTTCCAAAACTATGGCCAGGTCCCAAGTAGGCACTGTAATGGGGCTCTACTGGTTATGGAAATTTGTCACCAATATGGGGTGTCTAGTCAGGACACGGAAGGCAGGGATATTCATTGAAGGGTTTAATATAATTTAACATACAGATGCACAGGCACTATTCTCTTTGGTGCTTTACAGTGTAAGGTGTAAGTATGGTTCTAAAGGAAAGAAATAAACATAGATATTTACTACCATAAGCACAATTGAGGCTAATAACTCTCCCTAGCTACTTAAATCAACAGTGCTAAACATATCCTGAAATGTAAACTACAATACAAAATAGCATACAAGCTACACATACAGTACAACAGAGATAAAGGCTGTCACTGACTGTAAAACTCAACCATAAATTACTTATATTAACTTATCTATATATGTGATATAATTATACTTATACTTATAATTATACTATAACTTACTTGTGGTCACTGACGCACACGAATACAACCTGAAGCTTAACTTATAAAGTGAAACTAAACTAACACGTTCTCTGCAAGCCAGGACATGTTGCAACATGTTTGAAAAGGGGCGTGGTCTGAGCGAACACTCGCTGTACATGCTCTGGCCCGATCCACATCACTTCAGCCTTTTGCACAGGCACCATCGAGCGTGCCGCAGGTCTGAGCCTCAAGGTACACGGAGGAAACGTGTGACCCACGGGTGTCTCCCTAATGATGCGTTATCTAATGGATTATGATAAGCAGATATCGCCGACACATATACTTTCAGAGTCGACGGGGATAACCCTGCAGAGAATTTTTCTTGTAAGACTCGAGAACTGAACCGACCGGGCAGTTAACAGGGTCCAAAGACTGGTGCGTACACCAGGCGACAAAAACTCTCCATTTGAGTGCGTAAAGTCTCCTTGTGGATGGTGCTCTGGAGTGCAACATGGTCTCTATCACCTCAGTAGATAGACCTGTGTTTATGAACTGGGCCCCCTCAGGGGCCAAGCCCACAGTTTCCACAGTTCCGGGCGCGGGTGCAGTACTGACCACCCAGCCTGCGAAAGAAGATCTCTCCTGACTGGGATTTCCCAGGGAGGACCTTCTAGGAGAGACATAATGTCGGCAAGCCATACTCGGCCCGGCCAGAACGGGGCTACCAATAAAAGCTGAACCCCGTCCCGGCGTACTCTCTCCAGCACTCCTGGGAGCAACGCCAGAGGGGGAAAGGCATACAGACGCAGCCTCGGCCACGTCTGTACCATTGCGTCCAGCCCCAGCGTGAAATATGCTGGACAGTGTGTCGTCTCTCGAGATGCAAACAGATCCACCTGGGCTCGCCCAAAGCGGATCCACAGCTCCTCCACCACCTCGGGGTGGAGTCTCCATTCTCCCTGACTCGACAGGGAGTCTGCCACTACATTCAGGACCCCCGGGATGTACATCAACCTGAGCGAGAGCATCTTGCCTTGGGCCCATGTTAGAATGTGATGCGTCAGCTTCCACAACCGACGCAATCTCAACCCCCCCTGGTGATTTATATACGAGACCACCGAAGTGTTGTCTGACCAAACTAAAACATGGCGGCCCCGCAGGTCTGGGAGGAAGTGTTTGAGTGATTGAAACACAGCCATCAGCTCCAGCTGGTTTATGTGCCAGGAGAGCTGATGGTCCCTCCAAAGACCTTGGGCCGAGCGGCCACTCATGACCGCTCCCCAGCCAGTTAGATATGCGTTCGCCGGGGACCGCCGCGCCCTGAAGCACCAATGGTGGCAGGGTTGGCAGACCGGCCCCCCGATGGCACCGGGAAAGAGCGGGCGCCTCGGCGAGGCGCACTTTCCCGGAGGGGACTGCCATCGGAAGCCCTGCGCTCTTGGCGTCAGGACTTCTTAGCCGAGGCCTTCCTAACGATAAGGACGGTCCTCAGATCCGTCCTACCGCGGGAAGGTCCCGGCTGAGCGCGTCGCCCGGACCCCCGTTCTCTCTGCGGGGCGGCCCGAGCGGCCACGCTCTGTTTCTTTTGCGCTCGATGCACTGCGGAGGAGGATGTACTCGGCTGGGGCTGCCCCCGCCCGGCAGCTCCTGGGGGATATGATTTGTGGGTGAGAAACTTTTGAAATGCCGCCGCTTGCTTCCTGGCCTCCTGGTAACGGTCGACGACCGTTGTTACAGCGTCACCAAAGAGGCCAGTAGGCGAGACGGGCGAATCCATAAGAAACTTTTTATCTCTTTCTTTTATGTGTGAAAGATTTAACCACAGATGTCTCTCCATGGCCACCAGGGCTGCCATAGAGCGGCCAATGGATCTGGCCGTCTCCCTGGTGGCACGAAGAGACAAATCTGCCGCCCATCTAATTTTGGCGATCGTTTCTCTCCCCACTTCTTCGGTCTCTTCATTTATATCCCCCAATAAATCGGCTTGATAAGCCTGCAGGACGGCCACCGTATGTAGACAGGCGGCCGCCTGCCCTGCTGCCGATTACGCCCTGCCCACCAGCGCTCATGTTGTTCTCACAGGCTTGGTGGGCAGCTGCGGGGCTTGCAGCGACGATGCTGACTCGGGGGAGAGATAGCTCGCGAGCGTCTCTTCCACCTGCGGCATCGCCGCATAACCATGAGCCTTCAACCCGCTTATATTTGAGTACTCAGATGTGGACGGGTTAAAGACTCTGGCAGATGCTGGTCTAGCCCAGGACCTCGACACCTCAGTGTGGAGGTCTGGGAAAAATGGCAAGCCCCACCTAGGAGGTTGCGTGTATGAGGGCAGAAATCTTTCATCTAGCCTGCTTTGGTGCTTTTGTGACTCATACCGCTCGGCCGGCCAGTCTAAACTTAATCTGGCAACGGCGCGAGTGACAACCTCCATTAGCTCCTCCTGTGCGTGTGTGTGTAATGGTGGAAGTAGTTCTTCAGTTTCATTTATGCTTACAACATCCAGTTCCTCGGAACTGGAGTGCTGCAGCTGATTTTGTGCCTCAGCGCGAGCGGAAGAAACCGCAGCGCGTGCTTCCAACTCACGAGCTGAGGCTTGAGATCCAGCGGGTAAGGGCAGAGATAGGGGATCACCCGTCTCTAACCCCGCCACTAACTGCGATCCCCAGGACGCAAGCCTTCGCTGTGCCTCGGCAACAGCGGGACCGAGCCCTGAGGACCGCGAGCCAAAGCACTCTCCTCGTAGAGTGCCCGGCGTGATCTCAGTGTTCGCATTGGGAGACTCTCGCAATGCTCGCAGCCAACCCCCTCAAGAGCTGACTGGGCATGCTCAAGCCCCAAACACATTACACACAGGTCGTGTGTATTCCCACCCGTGATGTAACGAGGGCAGGGAATAACACATCGCCTGAACTGACTAGACGTTCTTTTTTCTTTTTCTCTGACACACACACAATAAATGGACATACAATTTCACACAGAGCGCTTTGTGAAGGCACAGAAGCTAGTGACTGTTTGGTCCAGGTGTGCTTTATAGCTTCCTGGTCGATGACATCACCCACCCGTGACATATCTTCCCGCTATTGGACTGATTAAACAAGTGCTTCATGACACGGTATGCAGAGGTGTCCCCTAGCGTTTCGACACAGCTCGAAGTTCCCTCGAGATAGGGAACTGCAAGAGAACACGCAAAACCATTGAAAAATATTTCCTCCCATCTCATAATTTTTTCATCCCTATGTCTCTTTAGGGGCTCCGTATATGTACTATCCCTGCAGGAAAAATAACAACACACATCTTAAACAAATTTAAAGGCGGGCGTACACTGTGCGAATTCGGACACTCGGAAGGTCGTGAGATATTGCAGACGCTATGAGTCATTTAATTTGATCATCGCATCAAATCAGCTGGTACACGGCACGACTGTTTGCACCGCGAGCCGGCCGCGATCACACGAGTTTTCATGTAACACAGACACCGGACTCCGGAGCTTTCAATGTTTCTGCTATAGCTTTAGATAAAAAAAATAAAGAAAAAAGGTGTGAAAATGATTTGTTGAAAAGCAGAGAACAGCCATTCCTTTTAACCGAAACAACCAGAGGGAGAGAGAAGAGTGCACGTGAGAGAGAGAGAGAGAGAGAGAGAGAGAGAGAGAAAGTGTGTGTGTGTGTGTGTGTGTGTGTGTGTGTGTGTGTGTGTGTGTGTGTGTGTGTGTGTGTGTGTGTGTGTGTGTGTGTGAACGCAGTATGTGGCAGCCACTGAGCTAATAATAGTCATATAGATTGATTTGGCAATAGGGGACAGTCATATGCTGGTAAAAATCGGGCCCCTCGCCGAACTTTTTAAACATGTTTAAAAATTATCGTAAGGTCGGGAGGTGCTCTTAACGTGCTCGGCTCGTCTCGTATTTCCTCTCACACAGTGCGAGCCGCGACGATAAGAGCATCCACGATGTCCACGCGATTTCTCCCGAGAAAAAAAAATCGTCTGCGAGTTCGTACGACAGCAAAAATCGCACCGTGTACGCCCGCCTTAAGATGGTTCGCTTTCTCCCAGTCCAGTCATGCTTGTTTGAGGCACTTTTTAGCTGGTCATGCTGCAAGATTAGATTGTTGACCATTTAATACAGCCGAACAATACTTTGACCATGCTGAGACAAGCCTAAACCAGTTAAGGCTAAACCATTATAACAGCAGGAATATATACAGTACCAAGCAATGTATGTAATACAATTTCTAAAAGCAAATTTGTCAAACATATAGTCTATTAATATTATCTATTCCCCTCCCCATGCTGTTTTACCAAATAACAAACATTTTTTTTGTCTTATTCCAGCTACGACAGTCTTTCTTAGGTGGGTTTTTCTTGTATATTGCTTATATGTTGCTGTAAATTTAAGGCTTGTGCAGTGAAAATGTTTTAGTAAGCTGGGCAACACTCAGAGCTCATTTCACAGAGCGCTTAGTGCCACGTCAATTCTAATTCTCCTCACCCACCACTCTCCACCAGGTCTGAGATGTCTTATGTTCTAGTTAACTCATGAGAGGATAAAAGATACACAATGCACTATTTAACCTGCAAAAAAGTGGGTGTCAGTAATAATATAATCAGTCATTTTGTATAAAGGCTCCTAGCAAATATAACTGTAAAGGAAAATATTCTCCATCATGATTTTATAATGTTCCTAAGAGCTCCCAATTGGTTTCCAGCCTTTTAAACTCTTTATCTCCAGATCATTTGTCTTTAAACAAAATAAACCAAATTATATATAAATTCAGACTCAGTGCTGCATCATCCCTTTCTTTGCCTCAAGTTTGTTGTATTGTCTCCAAAGCTTGTGATGCTCTATTTTTAGTTGTGGAGTCAGTTATAGTGCTTTGTGGCTGCTCTCCATTGCTCACAATCAGCCAGACAGTTTAAGATGTTGTGTGGTGTCCAGTCTAAAGAATGCATTATAAAAGGCCCAGGAGACTGTGAGTCAGTTATTGAAATGTCAGCTCATTTACTAACCTCACTTAAAAAAACAAGAGTTTATCGTGAGTCTTGACTATTATGCCATTTTATGGTATCTTGTTCTAAATGAAGGTTGCAAAAGGACGCTATTTTGATGCACCTCACAGGAACCGATTAAATTGCAGTAAGTAAACAATAAAACGTGGACTCTTGAGATCTTTGGACTATAAAATATTCCATCACTTTTTGACACCAAGGTTTGCAATTGTCTGAGTGCCCTCCACTTGTGTCAATCATCTGAACATGAACCTTTCTCCTCCTGAACCTTGTTAATAAAATATCTTTGGTTTGGGACTAATTCCATGCTCGAAGCCCAGCCGCTATCAAAATAATCTGCTAGATTCGGCAGATGCTGGCGCCCCACGAGCCATATATTATCGCTGGTGAGCCACATATGGCCCGCGGGCCGCCAGTTGCCGACCACTGTCATAGATCCTCTGCTTAATATTATTAATTCATCCTTGACATTAGGATATGTACCAAAAACCTTTAAGTTGCCTATAATTAAACCACTTATTAAAAAAACGCAACTTGATCCTAAAGAATTAGTCGATTACAGGCCAATCTCGAATCTACCGTTTCTATCAAAAATATTAGAAAAGGCTGTGTCCTCACAATTATGTTCCTTTTTAGAAAGAAATGGTATATGTGAGGATTTCCAGGCAGGATTTAGACCGTGTCATAGTACTGAGACTGCTCTAATTAGAGTTACAAATTATTGACTCTTATCATCTGATCGCGGTTGTATCTCTCTATTAGTGTTACTCGATCTTAGCGCTGCATTCGATAATATCGATCCCAATATTCTTTTGAGTAGAATCAAAAATTATGTTGGCATTAGTGGAACTGCATTGGCATGGTTTAAATCGTACTTATCTGACCGTTATCAGTTTGTAGCAGTAAATGAAGAGATGTCACACCGATCACAAGTTCAGTATGGAGTACCGCAAGGCTCAGTGTTAGGACCGTTGCTTTTCACCCTGTATATGCTACCACTGGGAGATATCATTAGGAAGCATGGTGTTAGTTTTCATTGTTATGCCCACGATACTCAGCTCTATAATTTCCTCACGCCCTGACGAAATTTAACAATTCACAAGATTAACTGAATGCGTAGCTGATATAAAAATTGGATGAATAGTAATTTCCTGCAACTTAATTCAGATAAAACTGAATTTTTAATTATTGGAAAGAAACAGACACAGACACAAGTAGTAACCTAGAATACTGTCTAATACTTGATGACCGCTCTGTCAAGCCCTTGTCGTCAGTGAGGAACCTGGGTGTGCTCTTTGATACCAATCTTTCATTTGAAAGCCATGTTTCTAGCATCTGTAAAACTGCATTCTACCATCTTAAAAGTATATCTAAATTACAGCACATGCTTTCAAAACAAAATGCTGAAGAGTTAGTACATGTGTTCATGTTATTGTAATGCTCTACTGGGTGGTTGCCCTGCTCGCTTAATAAACAAACTCCAACTAGTCCAAAACGCAGCAGCTCGAGTTCTTACTAGAACCCGGAAGTACGATCATATTAGTCCAGTTCTGTCAACA
Organism: Pseudorasbora parva; assembly: GCF_024679245.1. Classification (NCBI taxonomy): domain Eukaryota; kingdom Metazoa; phylum Chordata; class Actinopteri; order Cypriniformes; family Gobionidae; genus Pseudorasbora; species Pseudorasbora parva. Next base: position 28,356,516 of record NC_090173.1, read on the forward strand.
CTGCACCGGCTCCCTATTATACATAGCATACATTTTAAAATCTTGCTTATTACTTACAAAGCACTAAATGGTTTAGCTCCCCAGTACTTAAGCGAGCTCTTAACACATTATACTCCATCATGTCTATTGCGGTCTCAAAACTCTGGCCAGTTGATTATACCTAGAATGTCTAAATCAACTGCAGGCGGTTGATCCTTTTCCTATTTAGCACCTAAACTCTGGAACAGTCTTCCTAGCATTGTTCGGGAGGCAGAAATACTCTTTTAGTTTAAATCAACACTAAAATCGCATCTCTTTACTATGGCATACACATAGAACATTTTTTACTTTCATTATTCAAATCAATTGACTGATTGTTAGGCTGCATTAACTAGGTCAGCCGGAAACGGGAACACTTTCCATAACACCTGATGTACTCGGTACATCATAAACAGAGTGGCATCCACACTAACTCTCTCTTTATCCCGAGGTTTACTGCAGTCGGCCGGATCCGGGCCGTGTCCGGATCGGATGGTGAACCTGCTTCTGGACATAACCAGCTCATCCTGGAGTGTCTGCTGAGGCCGTGTCAATTGGTGTCTCTTCTGAATATGCCTCACCAGCCCGTCATCCTCAATAAATCAGTTTCCAGCGCAATAACTCCGATCTTTGAAGTATTCATATTCTTGTGTAATCGACGCGCCATCCTAAATGAACCCGTCTCTTGCGTGATACCCAAAAAATGGTATATTCCTATCTAATATGATTTATGACCTGCATGGTTTCCAGAATAATAATTATACACTGTTTAATAATAGGCCAGAGGAGAACTGGCACCCCGACTAAGTCTGGTTTCTCCCAATGTTTATTTTTTCTCCATCATGCCCTGATGGAGTTTTGGTTCCTTGCCACTGTCGCCTTTGGCTTGGCTTGCTCAGTCGGGACATTAAAATTTAGATCCAAGTTATTCAACTAAATATACAAATTAAATTGATTAATTAGGTCATATTTAATTCTATAAACTATCCAAATCAAACTAGCCAAATCAAATTATGTTGCAATATTGTCCTGTTTAACACTGTGAAGCTGCTTTGAAACAATCCTCATTGTAAAAGCGCTATATAAATACAGTTAATTGATTGATTGATTGATTGGTTGATTGATTGATTGATTGATTGATTGATTGATTGATTGATTGATTGATTGATTGATTGATTGATTGATTGATTGATTGATTGATTGATTGATTGATAATGTAAAGAGCTGTATAGGAAAACAGACAAACATTTACTTACAAAGAAAAAGGACAAACACTCAAAATAGGCATTGGGTTGCATCAAAAGTAGGCTAGATCTGAACAGACCTACCTGTGTGGGTAAGGAAATCATGAGCAAAGAGAGCAGCCAAAAAAACACATACAATTATTAGAAAAACCTAAAGAAACAGAGTGACTTTACATTTGCACTATTTTAAAAATCAGGATAAAGAGCTCTCCCCTATTCTGGTCTGCATTACAGAATGCTAAAATGTCCACACTCCAGCAATCTAAAAATAAACAGTGTGTTCTATGTCTGTCACTGAGACACATGCAGTTCTCAGTCTATATTTGCAGACATGATCCTCCCATTTAAAAGTTTAGCTTGTGTTGCCATTGTGAAACCAACAATAATATGAAGAGACAGACCCTATAGGTGAGGATGGCTGAAAAACTGGTTACATTTAGGCTTTTTAGGTTACATTCATGGAATGGGGGACTTGCTGCCATCTGCCCAAACACGGAGGAGACAGGATCTAACCCTAACCCGTCCACCAGGCACTGCAGGGGTTAGAGCAGGGGTTTTAAAACCTGTCCCCCAGCTGTGCACATTTTGTCTCCCTTTTTTAACTTCAGGTCTTGCAGTCTCTAATAATGAGCTTATGAGTTGAATCAGGTGTGTTAGATGAGGGAGACATACAAAATATGCAGTGCCTCCAGGACAGGTTTGAAAACCCCTAAGTTAGAGCACCGTCCACAGAGGGATATCCAGCGCCACCGACAGGCATCGTGAAGGAGTTCACCCTGCGGGTGGAAGACAGGATGGCAGATTGTTTTGGTTACTAGACTTAAACATTTTTATTTTTTTAGATTTTGAATAATCAAATAATTAAATGAGTATTGCAAAAGTTGCCTTCACTTTCCGGAGCAGCCTCATCTCAGTGTCAGATATCACAGAGGGTCATGATCAAATTCTTCTCTTAAGAGTATGTCAGATTGGTTCAGGTCATGCTGATAGCCCAAGACATTCAAATGAGATCTGCTTTAATTGTCTAGAGTAGCGGTCTCGGATCTGTTCTGATAGGGTCACGGTCAGTAGGGGAAATATAAAGATTATGGCAAATATAAATAATGCAACCATAAACTATTTAGTATATCAAAATAAAGAGGGTATGTACAGCCTAAAAAGAGAAGAAAATATATGAATTTTGATATATTTTGACATTGACAGTTAAGTACACTGACTCATCAAGAGTCAGATTGGTGAGCACACATCATGACCTCTGTCCATGTGTCATCCATTTTTAAAAGCGCTCGAGCATAAAATATAACCAGACAGTGAGTGCCATTGATTACATATGTGTCCTATCATTTCCCAAGAGGATATGGGTTTATGGAAATGTGCTTCTTTTTTGAGAGGGTTAGACTTCACAAGTTCAATTAAAGTTGAATCAGATTTGGTATGTGATAATAGATCTCTCAGCACAGAGTCTGCAATCTTCACTCCCAGAATGTATCTTTTTTGAGTGTCTGCAGGATCCTGAGAGCTATGGCACCTCTCTGTTTAAATGATAAACGCTGTATTATACCCCTTATCGAATACCTCTGTTGCTGGACAGTGAATAAAGAGGATAATCTGTGATACTCTTTAAAATGAATAAATGTCATTGTTTATTATTTAGAGTGGCAATTATTGTCTCTGTCTCAATGTATTAGTGTGATCTGATTCCATGACATTCCATCATGAGGGGCATATTACATGTGTGTTTTTTATTTTTTCAAAAGTCAGTATGGCCATTGAAGTTGAAAATAAAATCCTGCAAATGTGCAGGCTTAGACTCTCTCATTTGAAATCACTCAGTAAGCGGCAAAGTAACAGTCCGTTATATGTCCAGCAGAAGCTGATCTCCCTGGAGGCTGGCAGATATTGTAGAGACAATACGCTTTGGCATCAGGCCAGCCAGATTGTTAGCCTCGGGCCTTCAATAAAAGGTATGGCACATCACTGTAATGTATTCCAATTTCTCTTGTCTGACATCTTTCAGAGCAAGAGGTTTGGAGGCGGAGAAAGAGCACATCCTGCATGTGAAATTCACTTCAAACTCAATGATTTTCGCCTGTATCAGCAAAACAGTGCTAAAGTCTTGGACGCTTTCCAACGTGTCAGCTTCTTGGCCTATGAAAATGGTAAAACACTGAACTGCTCAATAATGTAATACATTCATTAGCCTATATATGTTTTCTCTGCACTTACACTCAAGGATTTGGCTGCAACACATTGTGTCGAGCTTTATTGCTGAAAATTGAAGACGTGAAAGGATAAGAATATAGTATGATGGAGCTGCAGTCAAAAAAAAAAAAAAAGATTGCATTTGTGTTTTGCAATGTCTTGCAAAGCAAACAATGACTTTTTCACAAGAACAACTTAAATTTTATGTTCCATTTTGCAGTTACTTTTTGGTGTCAAGGGGACTTTTACCCTGCTAGAAATGTTATGTTCCCAAATTGATCCCCACTGGTGTCAAGGATGTCACCTGGTAACGTTCCCAGAATGTTCAGAGGTAGTCAGGATGTGGAGTTCTTTAAAGGGTTTGGGGACGTTATCTGGCAGACCTTCAAGGAACATTAAGGATGTTCTGGGAATGTTTAGGGGACCATTACTATAGGATGTTTCCTCTATAGGTCTCTACACATTGGCACAACGTTTGCAGGACCTTTAGGCGGACCAACCTAAAATGTAATTTTTTGGTTCTATTTAGGTCCTTCCATCACATATACTGTATGCTTTTAGAACATGTTTGTGTGAATCATTGCACACCGGACTACTTTGCAAATTATAGTAAAATGCAGGATTTGAAAAAAAGTTGCTTCTGGAATATGGATCAATACCAATTGTTTGTCCAACTTCATATCCAGTAATACACTTTATAATGTGTCTGTTTGCAAATCACCCCTCTGAATGTGCTAATGTGGCTAGTTACCATTGTCTCCACAACTTGATTGTTTTAACCAGAAAATGCTCCCAGCCTGTACAGTTCAGAAGCTCACTTCCCTTTCGGGGAACTCACCTGCTCCATCCAGCGGCTCTTCTCGGGGCATGGAAGCACGCATGGCGGTTTCTTCCCCCCCGAGAGAGTCGCCGGTGCTCCAACTATCCAGCTCCGAGGAGGTGGACGTTGAGAGCATCGCGACTGAATATTCGCCACTTCAGTCCCCTGCGAGTGAGGAGCTCGTTGAGGTTTTGACGCGAGCTGTGGCCAGACTAAATATTGACTGGCCCATAGAGAGATCTGAGGCAGGAAGAAGAAAATCTAGTAAATTAGATGAAAGGTTCCTGCCCACTCGCGCTTCAGAACCTCAGCGACGGGGCCTGCCATTCTTCCATGATTTGCACACCGAGGTGGCAAAGTCATGGAGGAGACCGGCATCATACCGTGTGTTCAGCCCTCAGACTTCGGTCTATAGCAACATCATGGGGCTGAAGCACTACGCTTATGGGGCGATGCCAAAGGTAGAAGAGACGCTCGCGAGCCATCTCTCGCCTTCCTCGGCATCGTCCCTGAAGGCCCCGACTTTGCCCACCAGACCATTAAAAACAACGTCGGCACTGGTGGGCAAAGCGTACTCGGCGGCAGGTCAGGCTGCTGCATGCCTGCATACTATGGCAATAATGCAGGCTTATCAGGCTGACCTGCTTAGGGACCTAGATGGACGTGATGAAGTGGGGGGTGATATTATCAATGAGCTAAGAACATCAGCTGATCTTGCTCTCCGGGCCACCAAGGAGACGGCCAGATGTGTTGGCCGCTCTATGGCAGCCTTGGTGGCTACGGAGAGGCATCTGTGGCTCAACCCCACTGAAATCAAGGAGAGGGAGAAAAGCTTCCTGCTCGATGCGCCGCTGTCTCCTGGTGGCCTCTTCGGTGACGCAGTACACACTGTCGCCGAGAGGTTCCAGGAGTCAAAGAGGCAAGCTGCGGCGCTAAAGCAGTTTCTCCCTCTCCGGGTCCAGGTCCCTGGGGCTGCCGCTGACATCAGGCAGCCCAAGCCGAGTACGAGCTCCGCTCACAGGGCGCAACAGAAGCAGAGCGTCGCCGCTCGAGCTCCCCCTCAGCGCGGGGACGAGGGGTGGCGCTCTCAGGCGAGGCCTTCGAGGGGCAGGGCTGATCTGCGGACAGTCCTGATCGCCAAGAAGGCCTCGTCGAAGCGTTCCTGACGCCAGAAGCGTCAGGACGCTGAGGGTGGTTCCCCCCGTAGGGAAACGGTGTTTACCCCTGCCAACGGTACCCGTTTCCCTACGGCACCCTCGGGGGGCCACGCTGCCAACCCCGCCGCAATGCCGGGGCGCAGTCGGTCTCCGCGGGCCACCCGAGGGTGGTCCGCACCCCCTTCGGGGGGCCCCCGAGCAGTCAAGTCAGTCGTTCCCTGCCGGTCCGCCGCTTCAGGGCACTGTGCTTGTTGCTCAAAATACACCAGAGGCCAACCTCGAGAGGCTGGTTCCCTTAGTAGATTTTCTAGACGAGTGGAAACGTCTATCAAATATATTTTGTTGGGTCCTGCAGATAATAGAAAAGGGGTACGCCATTCAATTCAGAAGTCGGCCACCTCCTTTCTGCGGTGTCCTACCTACAGAGGTGGGCCCGGAGCAGGCTCTGGTAATGGCACAGGAAGTAGAGACACTCCTGCAAAAAGGGGCTATAGAGAGGGTTCCCCCTCCCAGCAGGGAGTCTGGCTTTTACAGCCGTTACTTCATCGTGCCGAAGAAGAATGGGGGCTTACGCCCGATATTAGATCTGCGGCTATTGAATCGCTCGGTGGCCAAGCTCAAATTCAAGATGCTTACACTCAGACAGATTGTAGCGCAGGTCAAGTCGGAGGATTGGTTTGTCACCATAGACCTCAAAGATGCGTATTTTCATGTCTCCATCCTTCCACATCACAGGAAGTTCCTGAGGTTTGCCTTCGGGGGAGAGGCATACCAATATCGTGTACTTCCCTTCGGTCTAGCACTGTCACCCCGCACGTTCACCAAGTGTGTGGATGCAGCTCTGGCGCCGCTGCATCTGCAGGGCATCCGCATTCTGAACTATATCGACGACTGGCTGATTCTAGCGAATACAGAGCAGATGGCGGTTCAGCATCGAGATGCTGTTCTCGCCCACATGTCGAAGCTGGGGTTGAGGCTGAACGCCAAGAAGAGTGTGCTTTCTCCGGCTCAGAGAACCACTTTTCTAGGTGTGAACTGGGATTCGGTAATTATGCGGGCGCAATTATCGCCAACACGCATAGCATCGGTCCTGGCAGCCGTCAAAGAACAGAAGCTAGGCCGGGCCGTCACTGTGAAACAGTTCCAGAAACTGTTAGGTCTCATGGCAGCAGCGTCCAACGTGATACCTTTTGGCCTACTGTACATGAGGCCACTGCAGTGGTGGCTCAAAACGAAAGGGTTCTCCCCGAGGGGAAATCCGCTCAGCACGATCAAAGTCACGCGGCGATGCCTACGTGCCCTGGTCATGTGGAAAAACCCGGGGTTTTTATCTCAGGGTCCCGTGTTGGGGGCTCATGTTCGTCGCGTAACCCTAACGACAGACGCCTCTCTCACGGGCTGGGGGGCGACCATGAGTGGTCGCTCGTCCCAGGGTCTATGGCAGGAACATCAGCGGCACTGGCACATAAATCGGCTACAGATGCTCGCAGTGTTTCTTGCATTGAAACAGTTCCTGCCCGACCTCAGGGGCCACCATGTGTTAGTCAGGACAGACAACACATCGGTGGTCACCTACATAAATCACCAGGGGGGTCTGAGGTCTCGTCCGTTGGACAAATTGGCACATTGGATCCTCCTGTGGGCCCAGGGGAAATTGCGGTCAATCAGGGCAGTATATATCCCCGGGGTCCTAAATCAGGAAGCAGACAGCCTGTCGAGACAGGGGCCGAGGCCCGGGGAATGGAGACTCCACCCAGAGGTGGTGGAGCTCCTATGGAAGGTTTATGGGAAAGCGGAAATAGACCTATTTGCTTCGGCGGAGAATTCCCACTGCCCGCAGTGGTTTTCTCTGACCCATCCAGCCCCGCTGGGGTTGGATGCCATGGTACAGGAGTGGCCGAGGCTACCTCTGTACGCCTTCCCCCCGATTGTCCTGCTTCCAGGAGTTCTGGAGAGGGTACGCCGGGACGGGGCCCAGGTACTTCTAGTGGCTCCGTACTGGCCGACCCGAGTATGGTTTTCGGACCTGATATCTCTCCTGGAAGGCTCTCCGATGGAGATTCCGACCAGGAGGGATCTACTCTCTCAGGCGGGCGGGAGATTCCTGCACCCACGCCCAGAGATGTGGAAACTGTGGGCCTGGCCTCTGAGGGGGCTAGGCTCATAGAGGAAGGTCTCTCGGCCGAGGTCGTAGAGACCATCCTTCACTCCGGAAGGACTTCAGAGCTCCGTCCACGAGGAAACTGTACGCTCTGAAATGGAAACTTTTCTCAGCATGGTGCAGAGAACGCCAGTGGGACCCAGTTAACTGCCCGGTTGGTACAGTGCTGGAGTTTCTGCAGGCAAGGTTCTCGGCAGGGTTGACCCCCTCCACAATAAAGGTGTACGTGGCGGCCTTGGGTGCCTTCCACGTCCCTTTGGGTGGAGTGTCTTTGGGAAGACACCCTCTGATTACACGTTTCCTCCGTGGCACTTTAAGGTTGAGGCCTGTGATGCACTCGAGGGTCCCAGCATGGGACTTAGCCATTGTTTTACGGGGCTTGTCCGAACCTCCATTCAAACCCTTGGAGGAGGTTTCGGATAAGTTCCTTACCCTCAAGACGGTATTCCTTTTGGCTATTTATAGGAGATATTCAGTCCCTGTCTGTAGGGCCCTCATGTTTAGAGTTTGCGCCTGGGATGGTGAAAGCATTTCTGCATCCCAGGCCGGGTTATGTCCCCAAGGTTCCTACGAGCCCACGGGGCCCCATCACTCTTCAGGCGTTCTGTCCTCCTCCTTTCACGACGTCAGACCAGGAAAGATTGAATCTGCTGTGCCCTGTCAGGGCGCTAGATACTTATGTCCACAGAGCTGCCCTGTGGAGAAAAACTGATCAGCTGTTTGTCTGTTTCGGGCCCCCTAAAAAAGGGGCCCCAGTATCTAAGCAGAGGATGAGCAAGTGGGTGGTCGAGGCCATCTCACTTGCTTATGAAGCGGCCGGGCAGCCGTCTCCACTGGCTGTCCGGGCGCATTCAACCAGGGGTATGGCTGCTTCAAAAGCACTCTTGTCGGGGGCTTCCCTCCACGATATTTGTAACGCGGCCGGATGGTCGTCTCCTTTAACCTTCGTCAGGTTCTATGAACTAGACCTGGCATCTACAGTTGGGGCACAGGTACTCTCGTAACCGTGTGCGCTTCGGCTTCACACATACGAGACACTTGGTCCTATGGCGATGTGGGTATAAGCGTTCTCACAGCGTTTCGACGCAGCTCGAGTTCCCCGAAAGGGAACGTCTCAGGTTACGTATGTAACCCTAGTTCCCTGAGGGAACGAGACGCTGCGTCGCTCTGCCATACTCCCGGCGTATCCGTGATCACTTACTTCAGGCTTTATCAGAAGTAAGTTCCTGTTTGTTTTCACGGACGCTTTATAGCTTCCGGTCGATGACGTCATCACGCCGACAATCGATCTTTTTTCAGATGGAATGGTTCTACAGGCGCTTCACGACGCATTAACGCAGAGGCGTTCTCACAGCGTTTCGACGCAGCGTCTCGTTCCCTCAGGGAACTAGGGTTACATACGTAACCTGAGACGTTTTATCACTTCTTAAAAATAAAACCAATGACATAGCTCTGATCTTTGTGAATACAGTCAGAGGCAATGGCAACTTTAGCCACATAAACTGTCAGCATACTAACAAGCACATTCACAAGGAAGTTGAAAAAACTGCTGGTATTGATTCATCATTGAGAAGCAACTTTTGTGCAAATCCTGTTTTACTGACCCTCATTTGCAAAGTAGTCCCATGTACATTGATTCAAACAAACATGTTCTGAAAACATTCAGTAAACGTGACGAAAGGACACACATAGGCCCAAAAATATCATGATATTTTAAGATATACCTAAAGATCCTGCAAACTTTATGTAAATGCAGTATAGAGACCACTGCACTGAACAAGATGTGTTGCAGTCCCAAATGAAACATCCCCATCTGACTAACGGGGAACCGTATGGGAACATTCTGTTAACATCCCATGTGTCCTCTTTGCAATATTCTTGTGTGACCATAGATTAACCAAATGGAAAGTCCCCCTAAAGTCATATAAGGAACTGCAACACTTTAATAACCAAAAGAGTTTGGAACGTTAGACGTATGTCATGATGTAGAGTATATAAATGTAATAAACACGTGAAAAGAACATCTTAAAAAACAACATATCAAATTAGATGAAAAACAATCTGAAATGCTTTTTGTTGTTGTTGTTGTTTTAGATAACCTAATTAATATATCGTTCTGACAACGCAAAATAATACCAAAGACCACAAATAAACAGTATTGACATTTAGTGCAATTCAAAACTGAAATGACCTGATCACCTGTATTATAACAATACACACTCATTAACGACTCATTCTAACGTTACTACTAATTATCTTGAAGAAATCATAGCACTTCTCAAAGGCTGCCGACAAGCACTTGCCCACATGACATTTCTACATGGCTTGGGGTCAGGATTGCAATGAAACCTGACATTTATCTTATATGATGGTTC